>NC_140017.1:35608931-35682068 GCF_964263955.1 Coregonus lavaretus | reverse complement strand
TGAAGGTTATGTGTGGAGGGTAGTAGCCCTTGCCGTAAACTCTAAATCTATATTTTTGTAAAAACATGCTGAAAAATGCGGGAGCTCATCTGCTCGTCTGCTCTCTCTCTGTCTGCTCTCTCTCTCTCTCTCTCTCTCTCTCTCTCTCTCTCCCTCCCTCTCTCCCTCTCTCTCTCTCCTCTCTCTCTCTCTCTCCTCTCTCTCTCTCTCTCTCTCTCTCTCTCTCTCTCTCTCTCTCTCTCTCTCTCTCTCTCTCTCTCTCTCTCTCTCTCTCTCTCTCTCCATGTCTCTATCTCTCTCTCCATGTCTCTTTCTCTCCATCACTCTCTCTCTCCATGTCTCTCTATCTCCATGTCATACTACACGTCAATGTTCACTAGTAAATAAATGTGACTCAAAGCGAGGACCTCCTTCCAGAGGGACATCAGATTCTGCAACATACTCTGTTTTTCTGAGACTTGGATTTCCTCCAACATCCAAATGGATTATATACAACCAGTGAGGTTTACAGTTCATCAAGCGGATAGGAAGTGGGCTCTCTCTGGCAAGAATAAAGGGGGTGGCGTCTGCTTTATGACCAATAAGAAGTGGTGCAATAGGGGAAACGTACAGGAACTTGTGAGCTTCTGCTCTCCCGACTTGGAATACTTGGTCATCAAATGTCTGCCTTTTTTCCCTTGGAGAGAGATCTCATGGATTATCACCACGGCTATGTACATCCCGCCCCAGGCTGACACCAAGAATGCTCTCAAAGATCTTCATTGGACATTGAATAAATTGGAGACCGCATTACCGGAGGCAGCAGTCATTGTTGCGGAGGACTTTAACAAAAGTAATTTGAGGACCGTGTTCCAAATTACTATCAACACATTGACTGTCCAACTATCCGAAATTCTAAACTTGACCACTGTTACACGCCTTTTCGACAAGGATATAAGGCCCTCTCCTGTCCTCCTTTCAGCAAATCTGACCACGACTCCATTTTGCTCCTCACTGCCTACAAACAAAGACTCAAGAGGGACGTTCCGATGAATACGCCGACTCAGTCACCAGATTAATCAAAAAATGCATAGATTAAAAAAAAAAAAAAAAAAAAAAAAAATTACCTGAATCAAAACCATGGTGCTTGCCTACGGAGCTGTGAGGGAACGGCACCTCCTTACCTTCAGGCTCTGATCAGACCCTACACCCAAATGAGGGCACTACGTTAATCCACCTCTGGCCTGCTAGCCCCCTACCTCTACGGAAGCACAGTTCCCGCTCAGCCCAGTCAAAGCTATTCGCTTCTCTGGCACCCCAATGGTGGAACAAGCTCCCCCACGACGCCAGGACAGCGGAGTCACTGACCACCTTCCGGAGACACTTGAAACCCTACCTCTTTAAGGAATACCTGGATAGTATAACAGTAATCCATCAGCCACCCGAGCCACGGCCTGTTCTCCCCGCTTTCATCACTACAGTATAGGAATATTATGGCAAAAACTGTCAGACTGGCCAATAGCTTCTACCCCCAGGCTGCTGAATAGCCCCTAGACAACTACCTACTCCCCCCATTCACTTCTTCTTCTTTTTTACCTTTTTTTTTACATTTTTTTGTCATTTAGCAGACGCTCTTATCCAGAGCGACTTACAGGAGCAATTAGGGTTAAGTGCCTTGCTCAAGGGCACATCGACAGATTTTTCACCTAGTCGGCTCTGGGATTAGAACCAGCGACCTTTCGGTTACTGGCACAACGCTCTTAACCACTAAGCTACCTGCCGCTACCTGCAATGTTGAAGCTCGGAGCATAAGAATTTACCCTGCGATTACATCTGCATGTGCCTGTGCATGTGACTAATTAACTCATCTAATCTAATCTAATATCTCTCTTGTCCCGTTTCTTCCTCTCTCACCCCTTCTCACCCATCTACCTCCATCAATCTCCTCCAATTGTCTCTTTCCTCTATCTTTTACTGTATGGTCGTTGGGTCAATTAGTGTCGGTTGATTCATGCACTGTTCACTCACAGAAATGTTATTGCCTCCTAAAGAACATCCATTCACTGGCCTTATAACCTGTCATAGCCTGTAATAGCTTGCTACATAGCCTGTCGTAAGCTATCATAGCCTGTAATAACATGTCATAGCCTGTCGTAAGCTATCATAGCTTGTAATAGCTTGGCATAGCCTGTCGTAAGCTATCATAGCCTGTAATAACGTGTCATAGCCTGTCGTAAGCTATCAAATCCTGTAATAACTTGCCATAGCCTGTTGTCAGCTATCATAGCCTGTAATAATGTGTCATAGCCTGTCATAAGCTATCAAAGCCTGTAATAACTTGCCATAGCCTGTCGTAAGCTATCATAGCCTGTAATAACGTGTCATAGCTTTCGACAGGCTATCAAAGCCTGTAATAGCTTACCATAGCCTGTCATAAGCTATCATAGCCTGTAATAACATGTCATAGCCTGTCGTATGTTATCATAGCCTGTAATAACGTTTCATAGCCTGTCGTAAGCTATCAAAGCTAAGACAAAGACACCAGAACGATGAGGTCTATAAGACAGCAGGAGAGCGTTATGGGAACGTTAGTCATGGACAACATCCCAATGCACTCTATTGATTGCTTCATGAAATAGTGAAGCAATGTGTTTGCGTGTGTGTGTGTGTGTGTGTGTGTGGTGTGTCTGTGTGTGTGTGTGTGTGTGTGTGTAAATGATAGTAGTACTCCTGCAAATGGAGCTTTCAAGTCATTCTAGGTAATTGTGTTGTTCATTTCTATCTGGTGAGTTATGTATCTGATTAGTTTTAAGGTTCTCTGCTGAATGATACACTATTTAGAAAGGATTTAAAAGAGCATCAAGCACTAAGGCGGGATAGATTATTAGAACACATTATACTATGTCTAATCAGAAAACAATACGCTCACACACACACACACACACACACACACACACACACACACACACACACACATACACAAACACACACAGAGTACTCAGCTATAAGGTCATCTACTCCCTATCACAGATGATACATGGATAAGAAGGTCATCTACTCCCTATCACAGATGATACATGGATAGGAAGGTCATCTACTCCCTATCACAAATAGAATGACTCGCCTGTTGCATAACAATTACACATACACACACACACACACACACACACACACACACACACACACACACACACACACACACACACACACACACACACACACACAGTAAATGCACTGGGCATTGTCCATCTACCATAACCCATTTCCAAGGCCAGACATGCTATCATCACACATCCTCACATCCAATAGATCAAAATACTGTTCTCCCTGGGCAGAGGAGACAGTGATTCTAGACCACCTACCGTGTGTGTGTGTGTGTGTGTGTGTGTGTGTGTGTGTGTGTGTGTGTGTGTGTGTGTGTGTGTGGTGTGTGTGTGTGTGTGTGTGTGTGTGTGTGTGTGTGAGTGTGTGCGAGCCTGTGTGTGTGTATATGCATGTGTGTGTGAGGTTGAGGTTGAACAGAAGGGGAATGTAGAATGTAGAAACACTCTAAATGGTGACAATTTATGCCAATTTACTGAGCCTCTCCACCAAATCAATTTATCTACAGGGACTGTTTCACTTTTATTTTTCTCTCTCTCTCTCTCTCTCTCTCTCTCTCTCTCTCTCTCTCTCTCTCTCTCTCTCTCTCTCTCTCTCTGTCTCTCTCTCTCTCTCTCTCTCTGTCTCTCTCTCTCTCTCTCTCTCTCTCTCTCTCTCTCCTCTCTCTCTCTCTCTCTCTCTCTCTCTCTCTGTCTCTCTCTCTCTCTCTCTCTCTCTCTCTCTCTCTCTCTCTCTCTCTCTCTCTCTCTCTCTCTCTCTCTCTCTCTTTCTCCCTGTCTATCTCTCCATCTCTGCCTCTCTCTCGCTCTCTCTGTCAATTTTAGTCTCATCTGACCAGAGTACCTTCTTCCATATGTTTGGGGAGTCTCCCACATGCCTTTTGGCGAACACCAAATGTGTTTGCTTATTTTTTTTCTTTAAGCAATTACTTTTTTCTGTCCACTCTTCCATAAAGCCCAGCTCTGTGGGGTATACGGCTTAAAGTGGTCCTATGGACAGATACTCCAATCTCCGCTGTGGAGCTTTGCAGCTCCTTCAGGGTTATCTTTGGTCTCTTTGTTGCCTCTCTGATGCCCTCCTTGCCTGGTCCGTGAGTTTTGGTGGCCGGCCCTCTCTTGGCAGGTTTGTTGTGGTGCCATATTCTTTCCATTTTTTTTATAATGGATTTAATGGTGCTCTGTGGGATGTTCAAAGTTTCGGATATTTTTTTTATTACCCAACCCTGATCTGTACTTCTCCACAACTTTGTCCCTGACCTGTTTGGAGAGCTCCTTGGTCTTCATGGTGCCGCTTGCTTGGTGGTGCCCCTTGCTTAGTGGTGTTGCAGACTCTGGGGCCTTTCAGAACAGGTGTATATATACTGAGATCATGTGACACAGATTGCACACAGGTGGACTTTATTTAACTAATTATGTGGTTCTTATGTGCAATGTGTGTTCTCTGTTACTCTTTCTACATTTTTTACATTTACATTTTTAGTCATTTAGCAGACGTTCTTATCCAGAGCGACTTACAGTTACTGAGTGCATACATTATTTTTTATTTTTTCATACTGGCCCCCCGTGGGAATCGAACCCACAACCCTGGCGTTGCAAACACCATGCTCTACCAACTGAGCTACATCCCTGCCGGCCATTCCCTCCCCTACCCTGGACGACGCTGGGCCAATTGTGCGCCGCCCCATGGGTCTCCCGGTCGCGGCCGGCTACGACAGACCCTACATCTTTAGTTAAACTGTCTTGTCTGTAATGTCCAATCTATCCAAACAGGTTAGTTAAACTACCTTGTCTGTTGTTACCAATCTATCCAAACAGGTTAGTTAAACTACCTTGTCTGTTGTTACCAATCTATCCAAACAGGTTAGTTAAACCGTCTTGTCTGTTGTTACCAATCTATCCAAAGAGGTTAGTTAAACTGTCTTGTCTGTAGTTACTGTTACAGATTTTGGTTTTTCCATTTATGTTTTGAGGTTGGACTTAAGCATGTATAGCACGTTAGCACATAGGGCGCACCGATTGGTGTCACCTTGTTAGTCAGCATCTGTTACACCTGTGCTGGTTGCCATCTTGTTAGTGGGAAGGTGCTATTTTAGAGTGGCTGGCCCAGTGCTCCAGTTGTCTTGAGAGAGGTGGAGGATCAACACCTTTAGTTGGCTCTCCCTATTTGATTTCTAGAAAGACAATCCTTTATCTGTGGTCCTCTGTGGCTCAGCTGGTAGAGCATGGCGCTTGTAACGCCAAGGTAGTGGGTTCGATCCCCGGGACCACCCATACACAAAAATGTATGCACGCATGACTGTAAGTCGCTTTGGATAAAAGTGTCTGCTAAATGGCATATTATTATTATTATTATGTTATTATCTGATCTTCCCTGATTTCATTTTGCTCCACTTTGTGGTTTGCTTCCTGTCTTTCAGTTTTTTTTTTCTTTCTTTTGTTAGCCTCTTCTTGGGCAAATTTAGTGGGCGCTCATGGTGGGTGTCTTTTAGGTTCCAGTTGTTGTTGCTAGTCAACTTTCAGTGGACACCCCCATGAGTGTCTTTCAGATCCCCTCCTAAAACCCCACCTGTTTGGTTTTGGTTGTTGGTCTGTGACTCTTCATTAGTTCCCTCTTCTGTTTGAGGGACGTTTTTGGTTTTCTTGCATGGGAACGTAACATTACCAATATATCCAAACCGGTTAGTTAAACTGTCTTGTCTATAGTTACCAAAACATCCAAACAGGGAAATGCAGATAAGACACAACAGTGTGGCCTTTGTAGACAACTGCACACTCAGGACAATAATGGCCATAACACACACCCTCACATGTCATGTTGCTCTAATGCAATAAAGGTTCAAGTGGAATGGAATAATTATTGCCATAGGTTTACAGAAGGGTATTACATGGAAGCTGAAAGGGATTTGTTGGATTTGAAAGCGACACTTGTTGTTGTTTCCTGCTCTCTGTTTGAAGAGAAAGGCCCGCCCCTTTCCCTCCCTCTGGGGAGCCTGGGTAATCTCCTTCACCTTTAAAGAATAGTCAAAGCTTCCCTCTCCTTTTACTCTCTCTCTCTCTCTCTCTCTCTCTCTCTCTCTCTCTCTCTCTCGCTCTCTCTCGCTCTCTCTCCTTCTCTACCTCAAATAAAACAAATACAATAAACCAACAACACTGCCTCTTCCATTCACTTTGATATTCTCTCTTTGAGAGAACAGAGAGCGAGAGAAACAGAGAAACAGAGAGAGAAAACAGAGAGATCGTGAGGGGTAATTAAAGAGTGCACTCATGCTGTGTTATCTTTTGTTCTGGTGGTGGTTGAATTGATGTTGAATTGATGTTAAATTTATGTTGAATTTATGTTAAATTGATGTTGAACTGATGTTGAATTGATGTTGAATTGATGTTAAATTGATGTTGAACTGATGTTGAACTGATGTTGAATTGATGTTACAGTTTTTCTCAATTGCTAAAACACTAAACCCTATTGTCTGAACCAAATGCTCAGTTGCCTGAACCCACTGATTGAATCAATCACTCTTTTAGCAAAACCATAAGCACTTTTCACCTGTTTAGACATAACTTGCCAACACATTTTCATTGTGATGCACCCGTGCTGCATAATGGTGAGCACAGGTGACAAAAGTCAAACACAATTAGAGCACAGGCGTCACCACTTGAACACAACAACTCAAAATTGATCACACTTGTGGCTAATGATGTGAGGGAACATATACAGTAAGCCAGTTCAGAGAGCACTGGTTTGTGAGGCCCTACAATGGATAGAAATCTGAGAGGAAGAGTTCGTGTGAGAGGAGGTCGAGGTGGTCGAGGTGGTCAGCGAAGACAAAGAACAGTAATATCTGATGAAATCAGAGCTACTGTGATTGACCATGTTCTTGTCCATGGTATGAGCATGAGGGAGGCTGGACAAAGGGTACAACCAAACATCAGTAGATTCACTGTGTCCACCATAATCCGAAGATTTAGAGAAGAGAACAGGTAATTACCTTTTTTTGACATTATAGTACAGTATGTAAATGTTGACAGCAATTACTGTATGACATACTATATACTGTACCACAGTATACTGTAAGTAAATATATGTTTCAGTACATCACTGTACCAATGTACTGTAGTATTGTAATGGAGGGTTGGTCTAACTGTTTGTAGGCCTAGTATTCCATGTATATTTTTTGTAACTCCATGTTCTCTTTTTGTAGAATTGAAAGACTGCCACATGGGGGTGGGAGGACAGGTATGTTCTCCCCACACCAAGAGACCCTAATTGTTGATATGGTCCGTGAGAACAATGCCATTAAACTGAGCGAAATTCAGCAGAAGATCATTGAGGACCATTTAAATTTTGAGGGTATCAACAGTGTCAGCCTCTCTACTGTTGATCGTGTCCTCAAGCGCAACAGACTGCGCATGAAACAGCTATACAGAGTGCCCTTTGATCGCAACTCAGACAGAGTCAAAGAGCAAAGATTCCAGTATGTACAGGTTGGCATATATCCAGACACATTCAATGTTGATTACTCTAAGTAGTGATTTACTGTAGTGGCCTAAATCACTTTTTCCGTATCACTTACAAAACTATATCTATTACTACAGAGGGTTTTTCAACTGGATGCAATGGAAAGACCCCATCAATACATCTACATGGATGAAGCTGGGTTTAATCTCACCAAAAGGAGAAGGAGAGGCCGTAATGTGATTGGCCATCGGGCCATTGTTGGTGTTCCTGGGCAGCGTGGTGGCAATGTCACATTATGTGCTGCCATCAGCAATCATGGGGTTGTCCACCATCATGCCAACCTGGGGCCCTACAACACTCACCAGCTCCTCATTTTCCTCAATCACATGCGAGATGCTTTGTTAGGGCAGCAGGATGAGCATCCCATCTATGTTGTTGTTTGGGACAATGTGAGTTTTCACAGAGCCCTCCAGGTTAGAGAGTGGTACAATATGAACCAAGGTTTTATCAATCTTTGCCTTCCACCGTACTCCCCTTTCCTAAACCCCATTGAGGAATTATTCTCCTCATGGCGGTGGAAGGTATATGAACGCCAACCTTACACCAGGGTAAATCTCCTGCAAGCCATGGGACTTGCCTGTGGTGACATAGGTGTGGAGGCATGCCAAGCCTGGATACGGCATGCCAGGGGTTTTTTCCCCCGTTGCCTGGCCAGACAAAATGTGGCCTGTGATGTGGATGAAGTCCTGTGGCCTGACCCAGTACGGAGACATGATGCTGTGGCTGAGTAATGCACTTATTTGTATATTTTTGTACTTTATTTTTACATGGGCTTACTGTACACAAGAGGCAAACGCATAAGATTTCTGTTTGTTTTTACAAGTGCTACATGTAAATGCACAAGATTTCTGTTTTGTCTTTTTGTACAAGTGCTAAATGCACAGTTTTTTTTTGTTTTGCAACATGCATTTAGCCTACAGTGAACAATAAACATTTATTTCTCCAGCTTCATGTCCTGAGCATTGTGTTTTCTATTTTTCTACGTAGTGTTTAGTGACTGTTCAGTAGTGTTTTTTATTTTGATTGACTCGGGGCACGATTTGACAACATAGTTCAGTTTTGAGCACAGATTGAACTGTTTTGAGGTGAAAGTTTGGTTTTGCAAGAAGAGTCTGAGGTTTTGTGAATGTAGCTTGAAAATTGGGTTTTGTGTTCACAGTTAAGAGAAAAGGAGAGCAGCTTTCAAGAAATGTGTCTTAGCAATCGAGAAAAACTGTAAATTGATGTTAAATTGATGTTGAACTGATGTTGAATTGAGGTTAAATTGATGTTGAACTGATGTTGAACTGATGTTGAATTGATGTTGAATTGATGTTGAATTGATGTTAAATTGATGTTGAATTGATGTTGAATTGGTTTGAATGTTGATTGCTTTGACTGTGTTGCTTCTCTCACTGTGGTGCCAATGAAACAAAGCATATTTGAACTCTGGAGTTCAATTTAGAGAACCTCAATTGACTGTTTCTCTGTTTACTGCACTCTTATCAGTGAGTAACACACATTTATCTTTATTTCTGATTTTCCCTCCTTTTCTCTTTTCTCTTCTCCCTCACCCATCTTTCTTTTCCTCTCCTCTCCTCTCCTCTCCTCTCCTCTCCTCTCCTCTCCTCTCCTCTCCTCTCCTCTCCTCTCCTCTCCTCTCCTCTCCTCTCTTCTCCTCTCCTCTCCTCTCCTCTCCTCTCCTCTCCTCTCCTCTCCTCTCCTCTCCTCTCCTCTTCTCTCCTCTCCTCTCCTCCCCTGTCTCAGGTCTCTGTCGGGGCGAATAGTGGGTGGCGTGTGGTGGTTCTTCACTCTCATCATAATCTCGTCCTACACGGCCAACCTGGCTGCTTTCCTCACAGTGGAGAGGATGGTGTCGCCCATAGAGAGTGCTGAGGACCTGGCCAAGCAGACGGAGATTGCCTATGGAACACTGGACTCAGGCTCCACCAAGGAGTTCTTCAGGGTGAGTACACACACACACACAGACAAGCTTGCACACACACACATGCACACACACACGCACGCACATGTGTGTTTGTGTATGTGGATAGTTGGGGCCTGGCAGTAGCAGACAGTGTGTGCATCTGTGAGCAGCGTTAGCATCATCAACATAACGAGCAGGCTGGAATCTGTGGAGGGTGAAGAAGCTTTTTACTCTGAGAGGGATTTACCACCATTCAGTTAGTGTGTGTGTGTGTGTGTGTGTGTGTGGGTGTGTGTTTGTGTGTGTGCGCGCCTGTGTGTGTGTGTGTGTGTGTGTGTGTGTGTGTGTGTGTGTGTGTGTGTGTGAGAGAGAGAGAGAGAGAGAGAGAGAGAGAGAGAGAGAGAGAGAGAGAGAGAGAGAGAGAGAGAGAGAGAGAGAGAGAGAGAGAGAGAGAGAGAGAGAGAGAGAGAGAGAGAGAGAGAGAGAGAGAGAGAGAGAGAGAGAGAGAGAGAGAGAGAGAGAGAGAGAGAGAGAGAGAGAGAGAGAGAATGGCTTACATTATTATGGGATATGTGTCCGTCACGCCGCAGCAAATCCCGGCCAGGCACACACACACTGGCCTCTCTACTCCTGGCTATGGCTCATTGGCTAAGGCTGAGGGTTATCAGGTCCTAAAGGAGAGAGAGAATAACACTTCATAACGGAGAGAGAGGGAATAACACTTCATAACGGAGAGAGAGAATAACACTTCATAACGGAGAGAGAGAATAACACTTCATAACGGAGAGAGAGAATAACACTTCATAACAGAGAGAGAGAATACCATTTCATAACAGAGAGAGTATAACATTTCATAACGGAGAGAGAGAATAACACTTCATAATGGAGAGAGGGAATAACACTTCTAACGGAGAGAGATAATAACACTTCAAAACGGAGAGAGAGAATAACACTTCATAACGTAGAGAGAGAATAACACTTCATAACGGAGAGAGGGAATAACACTTCATAATGGAGAGAGAGAATAACACTTCATAACGGAGAGAGAGAGAGAAAACACTTCATAACGGAGAGAGAGAAAACACTTCATAACGGAGAGAGAGGGAATAATACTTCATAATGGAGAGAAAGAATAACACTTCATATCAGAGAGAGAGAATAACACTTCATAATGGAGAGAGGGAATAACACTTCATAATGGAGAGAGAGAATAACACTTCATAACGGAGAGAGAGAGAGAAAACACTTGATAACGGAGAGAGAGAATAACAATTCATAACGGAGAGAGAGGGAATAACACTTCATAACAGAGAGAGGGAATAACACTTCATAACGGAGAGAGAGAATAACATTTCATAATGGAGAGAGAGAATAACACTTCATAACGGAGAGAGGGAATAACACTTCATAATGGAGAGAGGGAATAACACTTCATAACGGAGAGAGATAATAACAGTTCATAACGGAGAGAGAGGGAATAACACTTCATAACGGAGAGAGAGAATAACATTTCATAATGGAGAGAGAGAATAACACTTCATAACGGAGAGAGGGAATAACACTTCATAATGGAGAGAGGGAATAACACTTCATAATGGAGAGAGAGAATAACACTTCATAACGGAGAGAGAGAATAACACTTCATAACGGAGAGAGAGAATACCATTTCATAACAGAGAGAGAATAACATTTCATAATGGAGAGAGAGAATAACACTTCATAATGGAGAGAGGGAATAACACTTCATAACGGAGAGAGATAATAACACTTCAAAACGGAGAGAGAGAATAACACTTCATAACGTAGAGAAAGAATAACACTTCATAACGGAGAGAGGGAATAACACTTCATAATGGAGAGAGAGGGAATAACACTTCATAACGGAGAGAGAGAATAACACTTCATATCAGAGAGAGAGAATAACACTTCATAACGGAGAGAGAGAATAACACTTCATAACGTAGAGAGAGAATAACACTTCATAAAGGAGAGAGAGAATAACACTTCATAACGGAGAGAGAGAAAATAATACTTCATAATGGAGAGAGAGAATAACACTTCATAACAGAGAGAGAGAATACCATTTCATAACGGAGAGAGAATAAAACTTCATAACGGAGAGAGAGAATAACACTTAATAACGGAGAGAGAATAACACTTCATAACGGAGAGAGAGGGAATAACATTTCATAACAGATAGACGGAATAACACTTCATACCGGAGAGAGAGAGAATAATATTTCACAACGGAGAGAGGGAATAACATTTCATAACAGATAGAGGGAATAACAATTCATAACGGAGAGAGAGAGAATAACACTTCATAACGGAGAGAGACAGAATAACACTTTATTACGGAGAGAGAGAATAACACTTCATTTCGGAGAGAGAGAATAACACATTTCATAATGGAGAGAGGGAATAACATTTCATAACGGAGAGAGAGAGAATAACACTTCATAACGGAGAGAGGGAATAACACTTCATAATGGAGAGAGAGGGAATAACATTTCATAACGGAGAGAGAAAATAACACTTCATAATGGAGAGAGGGAATAACACTTCATAACGGAGAGAGAGAGAATAACACTTCATAACGGAGAGAGAGAATAACACTTCATAACAGAGAGAGAGAATACCATATCATAACGGAGAGAGAGAATAACACTTCATAAAGGAGAGAGAGAATAAGACTTCATAACGGAGAGAGAGAATACCACTTCATAAAGGAGAGAGGGAATAACACTTATTAACGGAGAGAGAATAACACTTCATAATGGAGAGAGGGAATAACACTTCATAATGGAGAGAGAGGGAATAACATTTCATAACAAATAGAGGGAATAACACTTCATAATGGAGAGAGGGAATATCATTTAATAACGGAGAGAAAGTGAATAACATTTCATAACAGAGAGAGGGAATAGCACTTCATAATGGAGAAAGGGAATAACATTTCATAACAAAGAGAGAGAATAACACTTCATAACGGAGAGAGAGAATAACACTTCATAACGTAGAGAGAGAATAACACTTCATAACGGAGAGAGGGAATAACACTTCATAACGGAGAGAGAGAGAATAACACTTCATAACGGAGAGAGAGAATAACACTTCATAACGGAGAGAGAGAATAACACTTCATAACGGAGAGAGAGGGAATAACATTTCATAACAAATAGAGGGAATAACACTTCATAATGGCGAGAGGGAATAACATTTAATAACGGAGAGAAAGGGAATAACATTTCATAACAGATAGAGGGAATAACACTTCATAATGGAGAGAGGGAATAACATTTAATAACGGAGAGAAAGGGAATAACATTTCATAACAGATAGAGAGAATAACACTTCATAAAGGAGAGAGAGAATAAGACTTCATAACGGAGAGAGAGAATACCACTTCATAAATGAGAGAGGGAATAAAACTTATTAACGGAGAGAGAATAACACTTCATAATGGAGAGAGGGAATAACACTTCATAATGGAGAGAGAGGGAATAACATTTCATAACAAATAGAGGGAATAACACTTCATAATGGAGAGAGGGAATATCATTTAATAACGGAGAGAAAGGGAATAACATTTCATAACAGATAGAGGGAATAGCACTTCATAATGGAGAGAGGGAATAACATTTCATAACAAAGAGAGAGAATAACACTTCATAACGGAGAGAGAGAATAACACTTCATAACGTAGAGAGAGAATAACACTTCATAACGGAGAGAGGGAATAACACTTCATAACGGAGAGAGAGAATAACACTTCATAACGGAGAGAGAGAATAACACTTCATAACGGAGAGAGAGGGAATAACATTTCATAACAAATAGAGGGAATAACACTTCATAATGGAGAGAGGGAATAACATTTAATAACGGAGAGAAAGGGAATAACATTTCATAACAGATAGAGGGAATAACACTTCATAATGGAGAGAGGGAATAACATTTAATAACGGAGAGAAAGGGAATAACATTTCATAACAGATAGAGGGAATAGCACTTCATAATGGAGAGAGGGAATAACATTTCATAACAAAGAGAGAGAATAACACTTCATAACGGAGAGAGATAATAACACTTCAAAACGGAGAGAGAGAATAACACTTCATAACGTAGAGAGAGAATAACACTTCATAACGGAGAGAGGGAATAACACTTCATAATGGAGAGAGAGAATAACACTTCATAACGGAGAGAGAGAGAGAAAACACTTCATAACGGAGAGAGAGAAAACACTTCATAACGGAGAGAGAGGGAATAATACTTCATAATGGAGAGAAAGAATAACACTTCATATCAGAGAGAGAGAATAACACTTCATAATGGAGAGAGGGAATAACACTTCATAATGGAGAGAGAGAATAACACTTCATAACGGAGAGAGAGAGAGAAAACACTTCATAACGGAGAGAGAGAATAACAATTCATAACGGAGAGAGAGGGAATAACACTTCATAATGGAGAGAGAGAATAACACTTCATAACAGAGAGAGGGAATAACACTTCATAACGGAGAGAGAGAATAACATTTCATAATGGAGAGAGAGAATAACACTTCATAACGGAGAGAGGGATTAAGACTTCATAATGGAGAGAGGGAATAACACTTCATAACGGAGAGAGGGAATAACACTTCATAACAGAGAGAGGGAATAACACTTCATAACGGAGAGAGGGATTAACACTTCATAATGGAGAGAGGGAATAACACTTCATAACGGAGAGAGATAATAACAGTTCATAACGGAGAGAGAGGGAATAATATTTCATAACGGAGAGAGAGAATAACACTTCATAATGGAGAGAGAGAATAACACTTCATAACGGAGAGAGAGAATAACACTTCATAACGGAGAGAGAGAATACCATTTCATAACAGAGAGAGAATAACATTTCATAATGGAGAGAGAGAATAACACTTCATAATGGAGAGAGGGAATAACACTTCATAACGGAGAGAGATAATAACACTTCAAAACGGAGAGAGAGAATAACACTTCATAAGCCCCATATAATACCCACCACTGTGACCTGTACGCTCTTGTTGGCTGGTCCTCACTACATATTCGTCGCCAAACCCACTGGCTCCAGGCCATCTATAAATCACTGCTAGGCAAATCCCCGCCTTATCTTAGCTCATTGGTCACCATAGCAACACCCACCCGTAGTTTGCGCTCCAGCGGGTATATCTCACTGGTCATCCCCAAAGCCAACACCTCCTTTGGCCGCAATTCCTTCCAGTTCTCTGCTGCCAATGACTGGAACAACTTGCAAAAATCTCTGAAGCTGGAGACACTTATCTCCCTCACTAACTTTAAGCATCAGTTGTCAGAGCACCTTACCGATCACTGCACCTGTACACAGCCCATCTGAAATTAGCCCGCCCAACTACCTCATCCCTATATTGTTATTTATTTTGCTCATTTGTACCCCAGTATCTCTATTTGCTCATCATCTCTTGCACATCATTCCAGTGTTAATACTAAATTGTAATTATTTTGCACTATAGCCTATTTTATTGCCTTACCTCCATAACTTGCTAAATTTGCACACTGTATATTAATTGTATTTCTGTTGTATTTTTGACTTTGTTTTGTTTTACCCCATATGTAACTCTGTGTTGTTGTTTTTATCGCACTGCTTTGCTTTATCTTGGCCAGGTCGCAGTTGTAAATGAGAACTTGTTCTCAACTGGTTTACCTGGTTAAATAAAGGTGAAATAAATAAATTAAAAAATTTAAAAAAACGTAGAGAAAGAATAACACTTCATAACGGAGAGAGGGAATAACACTTCATAATGGAGAGAGAGGGAATAACACTTCATAACGAAGAGAGAGAATAACACTTCATATCAGAGAGAGAGAATAACACTTCATAACGGAGAGAGAGAATAACATTTCATAATGGAGAGAGAGAATAACACTTCATAACGGAGAGAGGGAATAACACTTCATAATGGAGAGAGGGAATAACACTTCATAACGGAGAGAGATAATAACACTTCAAAACGGAGAGAGAGAATAACACTTCATAACGTAGAGAGAGAATAACACTTCATAAAGGAGAGAGAGAATAACACTTCATAACGGAGAGAGAGAAAATAATACTTCATAATGGAGAGAGAGAAAACACTTCATAACAGAGAGAGAGAATACCATTTCATAACGGAGAGAGAATAAAACTTCATAACGGAGAGAGAGAATAACACTTAATAACGGAGAGAGAATAACACTTCATAACAGAGAGAGAGGGAATAACATTTCATAACAGATAGACGGAATAACACTTCATACCGGAGAGAGAGAGAATAATATTTCACAACGGAGAGAGGGAATAACATTTCATAACAGATAGAGGGAATAACAATTCATAACGGAGAGAGAGAGAATAACACTTCATAACGGAGAGAGACAGAATAACACTTTATTACGGAGAGAGAGAATAACACTTCATTTCGGAGAGAGAGAATAACACATTTCATAATGGAGAGAGGGAATAACATTTCATAACGGAGAGAGAGAGAATAACACTTCATAACGGAGAAAGACAGAATAACACTTCATAACGGAGAGAGGGAATAACACTTCATAATGGAGAGAGAGGGAATAACATTTCATAACGGAGAGAGAAAATAACACTTCATAATGGAGAGAGGGAATAACACTTCATAACGGAGAGAGAGAGAATAACACTTCATAACGGAGAGAGAGAATAACACTTCATAACAGAGAGAGAGAATACCATATCATAACGGAGAGAGAGAATAACACTTCATAAAGGAGAGAGAGAATAAGACTTCATAACGGAGAGAGAGAATACCACTTCATAAAGGAGAGAGGGAATAACACTTATTAACGGAGAGAGAATAACACTTCATAATGGAGAGAGGGAATAACACTTCATAATGGAGAGAGAGGGAATAACATTTCATAACAAATAGAGGGAATAACACATCATAATGGAGAGAGGGAATATCATTTAATAACGGAGAGAAAGGGAATAAAATTTCATAACAGAGAGAGGGAATAGCACTTCATAATGGAGAAAGGGAATAACATTTCATAACAAAGAGAGAGAATAACACTTCATAACGGAGAGAGAGAATAACACTTCATAACGTAGAGAGAGAATAACACTTCATAACGGAGAGAGGGAATAACACTTCATAACGGAGAGAGAGAGAATAACACTTCATAACGGAGAGAGAGAATAACACTTCATAACGGAGAGAGAGAATAACACTTCATAACGGAGAGAGAGGGAATAACATTTCATAACAAATAGAGGGAATAACACTTCATAATGGAGAGAGGGAATAACATTTAATAACGGAGAGAAAGGGAATAACATTTCATAACAGATAGAGGGAATAACACTTCATAATGGAGAGAGGGAATAACATTTAATAACGGAGAGAAAGGGAATAACATTTCATAACAGATAGAGAGAATAACACTTCATAAAGGAGAGAGAGAATAAGACTTCATAACGGAGAGAGAGAATACCACTTCATAAATGAGAGAGGGAATAAAACGTATTAACGGAGAGAGAATAACACTTCATAATGGAGAGAGGGAATAACACTTCATAATGGAGAGAGAGGGAATAACATTTCATAACAAATAGAGGGAATAACACTTCATAATGGAGAGAGGGAATATCATTTAATAACGGAGAGAAAGGGAATAACATTTCATAACAGATAGAGGGAATAGCACTTCATAATGGAGAGAGGGAATAACATTTCATAACAAAGAGAGAGAATAACACTTCATAACGGAGAGAGAGAATAACACTTCATAACGTAGAGAGAGAATAACACTTCATAACGGAGAGAGGGAATAACACTTCATAACGGAGAGACAGAGAATAACACTTCATAACGGAGAGAGAGAATAACACTTTATAACGGAGAGAGAGGGAATAACATTTCATAACAAATAGAGGGAATAACACTTCATAATGGAGAGAGGGAATAACATTTAATAACGGAGAGAAAGGGAATAACATTTCATAACAGATAGAGGGAATAACACTTCATAATGGAGAGAGGGAATAACATTTAATAACGGAGAGAAAGGGAATAACATTTCATAACAGATAGAGGGAATAGCACTTCATAATGGAGAGAGGGAATAACATTTCATAACAAAGAGAGAGAATAACACTTCATAACGGAGAGAGAGAATAACACTTCATAACGGAGAGAGGGAATAACACTTCATAACGGAGAGAGAGAGAATAACACTTCATAACGTAGAGAGAGAATAACACTTCATAACGGAGAGAGGGAATAACACTTCATAACGGAGAGAGAGAGAATAACACTTCATAACGGAGAGAGAGAATAACACTTCATAACGGAGAGAGAGGGAATAACATTTCATAATTTATAGAAGGAATAACACTTCATAACGGAGAGAGAGAATAACACTTCATAACGGATAGAGGGAATAACAGTTCATAACGGAGAGAGAGAGAATAAAACTTCATAATGGAGAGAGAGGGAATAACACTTCATAATGGAGAGAGAGAATAACACTTCATAACAGATAGATAGGGAAAAACACTTCATAACTGATAGAGGGAATAACAGTTAATAACGGAGAGAGAGAGAATAACGCTTCATAACAGAGAGAGAGAATAACACTTCATAACGGAGAGAGGGAATAACACTTCATATTGGAGAGAGGGAATAACACTTCATAACGGAGAGAGAGAATAACACTTCATAATGGAGAGAGGGAATAACACTTCATAACGGAGAGAGA
The DNA here is from genome assembly GCF_964263955.1 of Coregonus lavaretus. NCBI lineage: Eukaryota > Metazoa > Chordata > Actinopteri > Salmoniformes > Salmonidae > Coregonus > Coregonus lavaretus. The sequence goes on along the minus strand of NC_140017.1, from coordinate 35,663,783 downwards.
TGGAAAAAATACAGGATAAAAACAAAGGAGTAGCAAGACGGTTGTGGAGAATGACAGTTTGTTCCCCAGCTTGTTATTTTCATCCTTCACTACACCCAGCACACACACACACACACACACACACACACACACACACACACACACACACACACACACACACACACACATACACACACACACACACACACACTGCAGCACACCAAGGTAATCATAAAGTTGTGTGTGTATAACAGTGTCTGTTTAGAGACAGACAGTATCCCTCCCTGTCTTCACAGAGACAGCAGCACCACTCCCTAAAGCTATAGCACAATTTACAATATTACACTGTCCACTAGCAGTTGGTTTCATGCTTTTCTCATTTCCATGCTGCTTAGATCATTTCTCATTCTCTCACTACATTCAAATGAATGCCCTGTGAACAGCAGCTGCAGATGACCATAAATATTTCTAGACCAGTGATCATTGCAGCAGTGAGGACATGTCCCAATAATTCAGCTTTACACATCATCTGGATGGATGGATGGATGAATAAAAGGATGAATGGATGGATGGATGGATAACTAACCCTAACGCTAACCTCTAACCTCTTCTCTCTGCCTTTCCTTTTCTCAGAGGTCAAAGATCGCGGTATATGAGAAGATGTGGTCTTATATGAAGTCTGCTGAGCCTTCTGTCTTCGCTAAGACCACAGCGGAGGGCGTGGCTCGCGTCCGCAAGTCCAAAGGGAAGTACGCTTTCCTCCTGGAGTCCACCATGAATGAGTACACGGAACAACGCAAGCCCTGCGACACGATGAAGGTTGGAGGCAACCTGGACTCCAAGGGCTATGGCATCGCTACACCTAAAGGCTCACAGCTAAGGTGGGTGGAGTAGTATAACGATGGTAGTCCCCAACTCAACTGTTGTTATGGTATTCCACCTACCCTGGTGTGCCTTTTATATGGATCACTTAGTAGTGTCTTAGTCTGGTCTATTTCTGTTCCCCTTTCTTTCTTTCTTTCTTTCTTTCTTTCTTTCTTTCTTTCTTTCTTTCTTTATTTCTTTCTTTCTTTCTTTCTTTCTTTCTTTCTTTCTTTCTTTCTTTCTTTCTTTCTTTCTTTCTTTCTTTCTTTCTTTCTTTCTTTCTTTCTTTCTTTCTTTCTTTCTTTCTTTCTGTCTGTCTGTCTGTCTGTCTGTCTGTCTGTCTGTCTCTCTCTCTCTCTCCTTAGTTTATTTTTCTTTCTCTCTTTCTCTCTCTCTCTCGTTAGTTTATTTCTCACCCTCTCTCTCTCCCTCTCTCTCTCACTCCCTCTCTCTTGATATCTCTCTCAATAGTTTATTTCTCTCTCTCTCTCTCTCTCTCTATCTCTCTCTCTCTCTCTCTCTCTCTCTCTCTCTCTCGATGTTGTGTTGAGTTCTTTGTGCCTGTTAGCTCCATTGCTCTGTTGTTTTGCTGTCTCTCCATCTCTACATCCATCCATCTCTGTCTGTTGTTCTTTCACTCACTCTCTCTCTTCACAGGGCCACCGATCAGGTAATCTGTCCACTCGTTTGTTGTCTTTACTGTCTCATTCCTTCATTCTCAGATATAGAGTGTACTGTAGATACTATCTGTTTTTGGACAGGCTGATTGTGAATGAAGTTACTAACGGTGATGCCGTGGGGAGGGGCGGTCACCGTGGCATTGCCATGACTCCCAGAGCCACCCAGGGGAATTTATAGACACACAGGAAACAGGACTTTGAAGGGCCTGGCCAATGGGGGGAACAAAAAGCTATCAAATTATTTCATAACATCCCAAAATACAGATCAAATCAATCAAATCAAATCAATCAAAACAAAAAAAATCACACAATCCAATGAATTGATGATGCCCTGAAACATGATCAAATGTGTGTGTGTTTGTGTGTGTGTGTGTGTGTGTGTGTGTGTGTGTGTGTGTGTGTGTGTGTGTGTGTGTGTGTGTGTGTTTGGACCAAGAGGAGTCCCATCTATAGCAGCAGGAATACTGACACCCTTTCTATAACTTTTCCTATAACTTCCCCCTGTGCACCGTGCAAAGAAGTCCACCCACTCCCCTGCCCCTTTACGAGGGTTCCTCTTCCACTCAGATAAATGGTTTTCTGTTTCCGAGGGAAAAGTGACAGCCAGTGGACGATAGTCCCCACCTGGCCCCTCACTATTCTGGGACTATCGACTGCTGTCTATGGCTTCTCCTTATCATCGGAAAACCTACCGGGACCATGCACGTGGATGGGAGAGCGCACGTCAGGCGAGAGCCCCTGCTCGCGGCAAGCCGTTCAAAGCACAGATTTAAGTTGATGATGATGATGATGATTTTGATAAAGCTTATTATTAGTAGTAAGATGTCTACTTAATACTATATGTAGGGAATTCATATGATAATATATATTGCTTATATAATTCTAATTATTTTCCATGTTTGGGAGATGTCTATATAGCCTTATTCCTTTCCCCTAACCTTCTTATGATGGTGATATTTTCCATGGCTTGCAGCCCACCCAGGAGAACTCTCTCTCTCTCTAGCCTCTGAGCCAAGAGGCAGCTCAGTGTACAATAACAAAATAATGACTGTCTGTCTTTCTGACTCTCTGTCTGTCTGTCCCTCCCCTCCCCCCTTCCCCCCACCTCCTCCCTCCCTACACACACACACACACACACACACACACACACACACACACACACACACACACACACACACACACACACACACACACACACACACACACACACACACACACACACAGTGCCAGTGCGAGTATGTGCTATTTTAGCCCTCTGTGTCCATGGTCTGTTTTTGGAGGTCGTTTCCTGTCAGGGGTGTGAGGTGGAGAGCGGCAGGGGAGGAGGGCAGGAGTGGTAGGGACCAGAACACCAGAAGCAGGGTATTAGCTCTGTGTCAGCAGGGGACTAAGATAGGCTTTAACACAACATTTAACCAGGGCTCCACCACTCCCCTTTACCCGCCCTGCTGCACATCATTCAGACAATAGCGGTAAAGGTGAACTGAATGAAAGGGGTTTGGGCTATTTGGCTCTGTTGGTTCTCTCTCTGTAGGCTCTATGTGTTGATTTAGCAACAGAAAACTGGCATAACCATTCTAAGGGTGTGCTTTCAATGTTGCAAAGATATCTCTATAATAAGGGGGGATGTAAATGCTGGAAGAGAGAGAGAGAGAGAAAGAGAGAGGGTTGTCTGGAGGGTTGTGCATGTCCACTAATCTGATGCCTTCCAACCACTCACCGACGTTCTTTTTCCTCATCCCATTGGCTCATCATTGGCTGATCCTCCATCCCTCCTCTGACCAACTATGTTTTATCCCTCTGAAGAAATGCGGTCAACCTGGCCGTGTTAAAACTCAACGAGCAGGGCCTGTTGGACAAATTGAAAAATAAATGGTGGTACGACAAGGGAGAGTGTGGCAGCGGGGGAGGGGACTCCAAGGTTAGCCTCTCTGTCTCCAAACGCGGTTCAACCGTGTTCGGGAAGTAATGCGTGCATCTGCCCCAGCCACACAGATCACTGATGAACATGACCACATCATGCCACTTCGACTCCCCTCGGTCTGAAACGAGGGAGGAAGGAAGGAGAGGAGGGGAGTGATGGAGAGAGAGATAGGAGAGCAATTACTGTCAAAGCAGGAATAGTGGCCCTCTAGTGGATGCTCTGGAGAGAGGAGTGTGGACCAGAAGGCTGTCAGAACATAGAGCAGGGTTCCCCAACTGGCCAGCGGGTGGTTTTATTTGGCCCCCCAAGTTTTCTGAGCAAAAAAAAATATTTTATTTTATTATTTTAAAAAAAGAATTGAATTATCATTGTAGGACATAAAAGACTGTAAAAACCCCAGGAAATCTGCTCCAAGTGATTTTACTTTTGGAAATCTGTTCCCAAGTATTCCCACGCATAATAGAGAGACATATGTCATCGTATACAAATAATAATCATTCAGAATAATTGATTGGATTTATATAGCACTTTTCTACCAACTGAGGTACTCAAAGCGCTTTACATAGTAGGGGGAAACTCACCTCATCCACCATCAATGTGTAGCACCCACTTCAGTGATGCACAGCAACCATTTTTTGTGCCAGAACGCTCACCACACATCACCTATCAGGTGGAGAGGTGAGGAGGGATATATGTCAATTAGGAATGAGGGGGAGGATTAGGTGGCCACGATGGAATGGGGCCAGGTTGGGAATTTAGCCATGACACCGGGGTGAACACCCCTACTCTTACAATAAGTGCCATGGGATTTTGAATGACCACAGAGACACAAGACACCCGTTTTAACGTCCCATCCAAAAGACGGCACCCTACACAGGACAATGTTCCCAAATGTAATCGAGGTTTGAAATTATTATGGTTTAGTCAAATATTATATCTGTTTAGGCTTCTTGTGGTCAATTTGCAGTATAAAAATATATATTTGTATTATGTTCCGGCCCACCAACCATCTGCTCAAGAAAGAATTGGCCCGTGGCTGAATCTAGTTGATGATCCCTGACGTAGAGGGAGAGATAGAGAGGAGGACGAAGGAATGAAATAGAGAGATGATGTACTTTATGTTTTCTGCCTTTTAGATTCCTCTTCAGATCTCTTACCCAGAGCTTGTTAATGACGTGCAGTAAATTGTCCAATGCAGTCCCCTCTCTCCCAGTGTGAGCAGGCCCTGCCAATAGTCCTGCGTTCACAGTAATTGCCTCTGCTTGTGGAGCACCGGCTGGGGCAGTATGGGCACGTTACCTGAAGTGATGCAGGGGGGTCCCACTCATATGTCTGTAGCTCGCTTAGCCCTCACCCCCCTCAGCCCCCCAACGAGCATACACACATGTACTCAGTGGGACCCAGACTGGGTCACTTTTACCAAGCAGTACCATTGATGTGACAGTTCTGACTGTATGTGACCTAATAACATAAAATAACATGACCTATGATGTTATTTATGTTATTTTTACACGCCAAGAACCCCGGTAAACCTTGCGGTTTTGAAACTGAGTGAAGCAGGCGTCTTAGACAAACTGAAAAACAAATGGTGGTACGATAAGGGCGAGTGTGGACCCAAGGACTCGGGAAGTAAGGTCAGTGTCGCGGCCAGAGTGGGGGACCAAACACCCTCACTGTGTGACAGACAGGCACGCCTCTAGATTAGCATGGAGACTAGGATTAGCATTAGGATTAGCATCAGTTATATTTTTATATAATATAATAATATATTATTTGATTGATTACTGTTGAATACCTTTCTAGTTCTATCACTGTTAGTATTCTGCCTATGCAACATCTGCCTGTATAATGTGATTTCGAAGAAAAATATATACTATAAAATATATATAAAATGTATACTTTGTAATTTCTGGAAAATGGAATATGGCATTCATAATAATGGCCTTAGTCTCAGAATACCATTCAGTTTACTATTCTCTGTGTTACTCTGTGTAGAAGAAAAGTCAAAGAGTCTTATGAAGTCATGAGTCTTATAAAACTACAGATAATCTTACAACATCTAAGATGTCCTTAGAACACTACAGATGTCTTTAGAAGAACACTAGAGAGATTCTTAGAACATCAGAGAACTCCTAAGAATGCCAGTGAAGTTCTTAAAATACCGGGGACCTTCACCAAGAGTGTCTGAATAGAATACTTTTTCATCACTCATCCAAAAGCCTGACTAATACGATGACTGAATATATTTTAATTGGTATGATGTACTAGTCATCCTCGACTCAATACTTAATACTTGTAGCAATATTAAAATGTTTATTTACTTAAATTGTAGTCATGCATTAGTAGTAGATATGTAGTCGATGTAGTAGTACTGTCATAGTAGTAATAATAGTTGTAGTATATGCACTAGTAGATAATAAGCTTTAATGATGGTAGTAGTAGAAATGCTTACCCTAGTAGACTAGTCATAGTAGTGGTAGATGCTGTTGTTGTTCGTAGAAGTAGACGTTTTTCTGCTAAAAAATAAATAACTAAGCTGCCCTGTTCTGTGTCTCACTAGCTTCACTGTCTCTCTCTCTCTCTAACCCTGTGCTGTCCGTCCCCCCTCCCAGGACAAGTCCTCCCAGGCCCTGAGCCTGAGCAACGTGGCCGGGGTCTTCTACATCCTGGTGGGGGGTCTGGGCCTGGCCATGCTGGTGGCCCTGGTCGAGTTCTGCTACAAGTCGCGCGCCGAGGCCAAGCGCATGAAGGTGGACCTTAGCCCCCCTCACTGCCCCAGCCCCTCTCCCAGCACCCAGAATTTAGCCACTTATAGAGAGGGGTACAACGTATACGGCTCCGAGGGGGTCAAGATATAGGGGTAGGACTTAGGGTCTCCTATAGGTGGGCTGGTGTGAAGTTTCTTGTGCGTGTAGCCTCTAGCAACAGCAGACCAGTGTTGTTGTGTCTGTGGTGAAGCATTGTGGAACCAACGTGCTTTAGTTTTCCCCTTTGTTTTCCTGTTGCGACAGCTTCTTATGCTTCAGTTTTTTGTTTGTTTTTCTGATCGTTGCTGTGTAGCGCTTCACCCCAGAGCATTCTGGGGGCAGGTGGCAGATTGGTTCCATCGTCTTTGGCTGCAGATGATGATGATGTTATACACCTGCATTCTGTCCATACTCAGTGTATCACACATACAGCACATAATACATTAGAACATTGGTGCATATCTCCTGTCCTCAAGGCCCGCACTGTCTGCTGGTTTTAACACTGTTCTAACAAGTGATTGATTTAGACCTTGGTAAGCAGGTGTATGGACCATCTCTCTATTCAATCAATAACATTGATCGACCAGTTAGGTACCGGGGAGAACAGAAAACCAGCAGGACTGCTTCATTGGAGGACTGGAGTTTCACAGACAAGTTAAGCCCCCTGTCAGAGTTCTAGAATTGTAGATGCCCGAACATTCCCAAATGAGGTAGAGTTAGAGAAGAATCCACTCAAATCAACCAAACACTTTATAGAGGATGTCTGCTTATTGATGTTAACCCTAAAAGCGACAACATATTTTTGGCTTAAAAGTGCCAACATGGATCATTTTTTACCCCAAATTGGTAATTATTGCTGTCTAGCAGTAAAAAAATGTTTATTAACCTTTTGTAACAAAAAGAAAATGGTTTAAATTCCCCCCCCAAAAAAATGTAAGCACACATTTATAGTCAAATTTGATGTTTCAAAATATATGTTTTTGTATGTTGTATTTTTTTATAATATTTTTATCAATTTCATCCATAGCCACTTGTTTTGAAAGAAATTATGTTATTCATTCAAAGTGTTGTGTTTCTGTGATACTCAGTGGCTGAGAAATTGGCGATTGAGCTAATCTGACATACTGGTATGACCTAAGATGGCCACCGATATGGCTGATATAGGCGATAAGGGCGCCGGTGCCATCAAACTTTTAGTTCCAATTGTATCTGAAAGATGAGACTCTCGACCTGGAACAGAGACGTTGACTGGAAGCTAAATATGTATTTACATTTGTGAGTTCTTTTTTTGTTATAGTGGCTGCCATGCCCACCACGGGTCAAATCTGGGGTGGCTCCATATCTACTGTATATCTCTTCAGGGTACATACATCTACCTCCGTGCCAAATTTGGTGCTTTATCACAAAGTGTACTATTGAGTTCACATTTTTACCACTAGTATAAAAAAAAGAGAGATTATTTTTAATTCCTCCATATTAACACAGAAAACGTGGTAAATTTAGCTTTTTTTCTTGGTAACCAGTTGCTTGACAAAATCCCAAAATGTCTGAAGGATTTAAAAAAAAGGGATTTGAAAATATTACGTTTTTTGACCGCTGTTGGTGCTTGAAGTGTTAATGCAAAAGAGATAAACATAACATTTCCAAAGGAAACATTAGGAACATTGTATATCAATGAGTAGTGTATTCCTATAAAGTGTTGCCCATGACAAAACAGTCAGTCAGTCTCTCTCTATAATTCTAAATCTGTGAAACACCCCTCACTTCCCCTTTTCCTCACCTTACAAAACCCCACCTTACTGTACAAAACCTCACCTTACTGTAAAAAAACTCACCTTACTGTAAAAAAAAAGCTCACCTTACTGTACAAAACCTCACCTTACTGTAAAAAAAAAACTCACCTTACTGTAAAAAAAACTCACCTTACTGTAAAAAAACTCATCTTACTGTACAAAACCTCACCTTACTGTACAAAACCCCAGAAATGCATGGTCACCTTGAAATGCAGATGTCTCACCCAAACGTATTTGAAATGTATCCTGAGCATCTGTGTGTTTGTTGTTGCCTGCCTTTTTTATACAATGTTAGTTTAAGTAGTCATATACAGGTAACTGCCAAAATAAAGGAAACAACAACATAAAGTGTCTTAATAGGGTGTTGGGCCGCCAGAACAGCTTCAATGCACCTTGGCATAGATTCTACAAGTGTCTGGAATTTTATTGGAGAGATGTGACACCACTCTTCCTCGAGAAATTCCATAGTTTGGTGTTTTGTTGATGTTGGTGGAAAACGCTGTCTCGGGCACCGCTCCAGAAACTCCCATAAATGTTCAATTGCGTTGAAATCTGGTGACACACACACACCCTTTAAACCCCCTATGCTCCTTTGAGACCCAAATTCACTGAGATATCTTCTAGCCATGGTAGCCAAAATAATGGGAACTGGGCATTTTTATACATGACACTAAGCATGATGGGATGTTTTAATTGCTTAATTAACTCAGGAACCACACCTGTGTGGAAGCACCTGCTTTCAATATACTTTGTAGCCCTCGTTTACCCAAGTTTTCCCTTTATTTTGGCAGTTACCTGTATGTTCCAATTCTTATGCTGGTGTGTGTGTGTGTGTGCATTCATTCGTGCTTATGAGCATATGAACATGTATTTGTATGTTCCTATGTTTTCAAAGTGAATGATCAATTTGATTCATTAGGGTCATATTACAAAAACTCATAACTGTTTATTTCTTTCCTCTTTTCCCATTGCCCCTCCCTCTCTAATCACCCCCCTCCCCCTCCCCCTCCTCTGGCTCTTCCCCTCCAGCTGCCCTTCACAGAAGCCATGCGGAACAAGGCTCGGCTGTCAATCACAGGCAGTGTGGGTGAGAATGGGCGTGTCTTAACCCCGGACTGCCCTAAGGCCGTCCATGCTGGCCACTCCCTCAGACACCCAGGGTTTATCCTACCCTCGGGCCTACCCTGAAAACCAAAAACACACACTGTGCCTTAACCACACACACACACGGCTACGTCATTACCACCCCGACACCACACACACACACACACACACACAGACCAGAGACCGCCAGCAAGCTAAAAGCAACTACAGGGAGAGAGGAGGGACAAATATAACGCTCACCATCACACTAAAATCCTAATTTGAGTGTAAACTTTGGGAGATCCATGAAACAAGGACAACAAGGTGACAACCTGACAGTGAGAAAGAACAAAATATGATGATGATGATGATGATGAAGAGGACTTTGGGCACTGTCATGAGCAGACAGACGTGACTTTATCTGCTCCGATGTGATAGACTGCATCCTCTAACAAGCCACACCCCTGATCCCCTACCAGGAAACAATGCTTCAGGACAAACACCATCATCATCATCAACATTTTCATCATCTTCACTTGCCTGCAAAGAATAAGAACCAGGAGAATCACTTACAAGACCAGAAAACTGTAAACCTGAAAACGTTGGACTGTACAAACCTGCTCTTTCGCCATTAACTATTCAGACGAACTTGCTTTCTTACAACGCTTTGGTCAGCGTCTCGCAAACACAACGCAGAGATCACTGAAGTTACAGTAATAGACGACAACTCAACGGATATCTCCAAACTCATATGGCTAACACGACCGTAGGATTCACAGTGGTTTTATGAAAAAAATAAAAAATAAAAATGTAATAGTTATTAACAAATAGACTTATCACTTCTCTGGGCAGGGAACAGAGGTGAAGCTGTACATTCTGTGAAAAGTTAAGAAAACTTATCAAAGTAAATTCCCCATATAAGGCATTATTTCTGACCAGGTCCACATTTAACCATCTAGAGCTCTGGTCAAAGGTAGTGTGCTATATGGGGGATAGGGTATAATGTGAGACATGGCCATATTGTGTTCCAGTGGAGAGGGAAGGTACTGACTGTATCAGAAGCTTGCTTTTTAAACTGTTGTAAATAACTGTGTAGCAAAACTGAACTCACCTCTCTTTTTTAACCATCTTAGGTAATAATTCATTGCAATAATGAATATAAGAAAATGCCACATGTAATTATGAATACATCTTTTTATAAATACATATTATATACAATACAAATGAATATATATATATATATATATATATATATATATATATATATATATATATATATATATATATATACAGTGAGGGAAAAAAGTATTTGATCCCCTGCTGATTTTGTACGTTTGCCCACTGACAAAGAAATTATCAGTCTATAATTTTAATGGTAGGTTTATTTGAACAGTGAGAGACAGAATAACAACAAAAAAATCCAGAAAAACGCATGTCAAAAATGTTATAAATTGATTTGCATTTTAATGAGGGAAATAAGTATTTGACCCCTCTGCAAAACATGACTTAGTACTTGGTGGCAAAACCCTTTTGGCAATCACAGAAGTCAGACGTTTCTTGTAGTTGGCCACCAGGTTTGCACACATCTCAGGAGGGATTTTGTCCCACTCCTCTTTGCAGATCTTCTCCAAGTCATTAATGTTTCAAGCCTGACGTTTGGCAACTCGAACCTTCAGCTCCCTCCACAGATTTTCTATGGTATTAAGGTCTGGAGACTGGCTAGGCCACTCCAGGACCTTAATGTTATTCTTCTTGAGCCACTCCTTTGTTGCCTTGGCCGTGTGTTTTGGGTCATTGTCATGCTGGAATACCCATCCATGACCCATTTTCAATGCCCTGGCTGAGGGAAGGAGGTTCTCACCCAAGATTTGACGGTACATGGCCCCGTCCATCGTCCCTTTGATGCAGTGAAGTTGTCCTGTCCCCTTAGCAGAAAAACACCCCCAAAGCATAATGTTTCCACCTCCATGTTTGATGGTGGGGATGGTGTTCTTGGGGTCATAGGCAGCATTCCTCCTCCTCCAAACACGGCGAGTTGAGTTGATGCCAAAGAGCTCGATTTTGGTCTCATCTGACCACAACACTTTCACCCAGTTCTCCTCTGAATCATTCAGATGTTCATTAGCAAACTTCAGACGGGCCTGTATATGTGCTTTCTTGAGCAGGGGGACCTTGCGGGCGCTGCATGATTTCAGTCCTTCATGTCGTAGTGTGTTACCAATTGTTTTCTTGGTGACTATGGTCCCAGCTGCCTTGAGATCATTGACAAGATCCTCCCGTGTAGTTCTGGGCTGATTCCTCACCATTCTCATGATCATTGCAACTCCATGAGGTGAGACCTTGCATGGAGCCCCAGGCCGAGGGAGATTGACAGTTCTTTTGTGTTTCTTCCATTTGCGAATAATCGCACCAACTGTTGTCACCTTTTCAACAAGCTGCTTGGTGATGGTCTTGTAACCCATTCCAGCCTTGTGTAGGTCTACAATCTTGTCCCTGACATCCTTGGAGAGCTCTTTGGTCTTGGCCATAGTGGAGAGTTTGGAATCTGATTGATTGATTGCTTTTGTGGACAGGTGTCTTTTATACAGGTAACAAGCTGAGATTAGGAGCACTCCCTTTAAGAGTGTGCTCCTAATCTCAGCTCGTTACCTGTATAAAAGACACCTGGGAGCCAGAAATCTTTCTGATTGAGAGGGGGTCAAATACTTATTTCCCTCATTAAAATGCAAATCAATTTATAACATTTTTGACATGCTTTTTTCTGGATTGTTTTGTTGTTATTCTGTCTCTCACTGTTCAAATAAACCTACCATTAAAATTATAGACTGATAATTTCTTTGTCAGTGGGCAAACGTACAAAATCATCAGGGGATCAAATACTTTTTTCCCTCACTGTATATACATCTATAGAGAGCTATAGAAAATGATGTGATCACCATTGAGTGAGGCCATGGCATATGTTCTGTTAAAGGGTGTTTTGATAATGACAATGATTATGTTCCACGGTCTTTGTATGTACTAATCCACACTGAATGTCAATCTGACACTCACAAACAAATCTACAAACACGAACACACATCGTCACTTACACAGGGTCAACTCTTACGGAGCGATCTTTGGCACCACACGAGATGTTCCTTTTTTTCTCGTTTGTTTGTTCCCCGTTTAGTTTAGTTTCTTTTGTCCACCATTTTGAGAACATAGCCATTGTTCGTACAATAGTCCCAGTCCTGTAAAAAGGTTATTTTGTCTGACCGTCTTCTGTTTTAAAGGCTGCTGTCTGGAGGAAGAGGAAAGGGAGAAAGAAAAAGGGTTTATTTTTCACGTTTAAAATGAAAGACTTCTAACTGAATCACCGGTGGTGTCTGGTGGCATTGACAGCAGTTGCGTGGGTAGTATTGCCTTGGCCCTGGCATTTTGAGCACTGTGTATCTCCTCATCTACTCTCCTCTCCTCCCACTGACAGGGTCCCGCCTAAGCTGAGTGTCAATGCACACAGAGTCACCTTGGCCTAACCCCTGACATTAAACCTTTGACCTTCTCTAGCTTTGACCTTTCGACTCTTTGAGGCACTGACACGACCAGTCAGCCTTTAAACTCTCACTCGAAACCCTAGGTTTTATTCTCTCTCCCTCTCCTAACCCTCCCTCTAGAGCAGGGTTCTTCAATTCCGGTCCTGGAGGGCCGAAACACCTCTGTTTTTCATCCTCTCCTTCTAATCAGGGGCTAATTCAGACCTGGGACACCAGGTGAGTGCAATTAACTACCAGGTAGAAATAAAAAACAGAAGTGTTTCGGCCCTCCAGGACCGGAATTGAAGAACCCTGCTCTAGAGTTTACAAGATATTTAGATTATTTTTTTATTTTTCAATCTCCCACCAAATGAACTAACCCCCAGGCAGGCAGTCCTATCTGCGTATCATTGAAGCAGACAGGCTTACTGCTGGCTGGCTACTAACCAGCTCAGCTTTTTCTGGGTTTAACACAATCTTTCTTTGTATTAGGTTTCTTTTTCTAGTAAAATATCAACCCCTCTTTTCTCTGCGTATTTCTTTAACTGACAGCATATTCGGTTGTATGTACTGTGTGTGACGTCAAGATGATAGTTTCTCTCGGTAGAGTTCTTGGAGAAGACCCTTCCAGAAATATGGTGTAGATACACATTTTCCACATAAATTATGACAATGACAATATTGGCAATAACTAAAGATATCATTGACATTTACATGACATTTATATTGCCATTTGCACAATACACTGAGTGTACAAAACAGTAGGAACACCTGCGACACTTTCCACGACACAGACTGACCAGGTGAATCGAGGTGAAAGATATGATCCCTTATTGATGTCACCTGTTAAATCCACTTAAATCAGTGTACAGTCGTGGTCAAAAGTTTTGAGAATGACACAAGTATTGGTCTTCACAAAGTTCGCTGCATCAGTGTTATGATATATTTTTGTCAGATGATACTATGGTATACTGAAGTATAATTACAAGTATTCCATAAGTGTCAAAGGCTTTTATTGACAATTACATTAAGTTTATGCAAAGAGTCAATATTTGCAGTGTTGACCCTTCTTTTTCAAGACCTCTGCAATCCGCCCTGGCATGCTGTCAATTAACTTCTGGGCCACATCCTGACTGATGGCAGCCCATTCTTGCATAATCAATGCTTGGAGTTTGTCACAATTTGTGGGTTTTTGTTTGTCCACCCGCCTCTTGAAGATTGACCACAAGTTCTCAATGGGATTAAGGTCTGGGGAGTTTCCTGGCCATGGACCCAAAATGTCGATGTTTTGTTCCCCGAGCCACTTAGTTATCACTTTTGCCTTATGGCAAGATGCTCCATCATGCTGGAAAAGGCTTTGGTCATCACCAAACTGTTCTTGGATGGTTGGGAGAAGTTGCTCTCGGAGGATGTGTTGGTACCATTCTTTATTCATGGCTGTGTTCTTAGGCAAAATTGTGAGTGAGCCCACTCCCTTGGCTGAGAAGCAACCCCACACATGAATGGTCTCAGGATGCTTTACTGTTGGCATGACACAGGACTGATGGTAGCGCTCACCTTGTCTTCTCTGGACAAGGTGTTTTCCGGATGCCCCAAACAATTGGAAAGGGGATTCATCAGAGAAAATGACTTTACCCCAGTCCTCAGCAGTCCAATCCCTGTACCCTTTGCAGAATATCAGTTTGTCCCTAATGTTTTCCTGGAGAGAAGTGGCTTCTTTGCTGCCCTTCTTGACACCAGGCCATCCTCCAAAAGTCTTCGCCTCACTGTGTGTGCAGATGCACTCACACCTGCCTGCTGCCATTCCTGAGCAAGCTCTGCACTGGTGGTGCTCCGATCCCGCAGCTGAATCAACTTTAGGAGACGGTCCTGGCGCTTGCTGGACTTTCTTGGGCACCCTGACGCCTTCTTCACAACAATTGAACCTCTCTCCTTGAAGTTCTTGATGATCCGAAAAATGGTTAATTTAGGTGCAATTTTACTAGCAGCAATATCCTTGCCTGTGAAGCCCTTTTTGTGCAAAGCAATGATGACGGCACATGTTTCCTTGCAGGTAACCATGGTTAACAGAGGAAGAACAAGATTTCAAGCACCACCCTCCTTTTAAAGCTTCCAGTCTGTTATTCTAACTCAATCAGCATGACAGAGTGATATCCAGAATTGTCCTCGTCAACACTCTCACCTGTGTTAACGAGAGAATCACTGACATGATGGCAGCTGGTCATTTTGTGGCAGGGCTGAAATTAAGTTAATTTTCATGGCAAAGAGGGACTTTGCAATTAATTGCAATTCATCTGATCACTCTTCATGACATTCTGGAGTATATGCAAATTGCCATCATAAAAAACTGAGGCAGCAGACTTTGTGAAAATTAGTATTTGTGTCATTCTCAAAACTTTTGACCACGACTGTAGATGAAGGGGACGAGACAGATTAAAGAAGGATTTTTAACATGAGAAAATTGAGACATGGACTGTGTATGTGTGCCATTCAGAGGGTGAATGGGCAAGACAACAGATTTGTCTTTGAACGGGGTATGGTAGTAGGTGCCAGGCGCACCGGTTTGAGTGTGTCAAGAACTGTAACGCTGCTGGGTTTTTCACGCTCAACAGTTACCCGTGTGTATCAAGAATGGTCCACCACCCAAAGGACATCCAGCCAACTTGACACAACTGTGGGAAGCATTGGAGTCAAGATTGGCCGGCATCCTTGTGGAATGCTTTCGACACGTTGTAGTCCATGTCCCGACGAATTGAGGATGTTCTGAGGCCAAAAGGAGGGGGTTCAACTCAATATTAGGAAGGTGTTCCTAATGTTTGGTACTCTCAGTGTAGATCCTACCTCTATCCTCTCCCTGTCTCTCACTCTATCCCTCACTCTATCCCTCCTACCTCTATCCTCTCCCTGTCTCTCACTCTATCCCTCCTACCTCTATCCTCTCCCTGTCTCTCACTCTATCCCTCACTCTATCCCTCCTACCTCTATCCTCTCCCTGTCTCTCACTCTATCCCTCACTCTATACCTCCTACCTCTATACTCTCCCTGTCTCCCACTCTATCCCTCACTCTATACCTCCTACCTCTATCCTCTAACCTGTCTCTCACTCTATACCTCCTACCTCTATCCTCTCCCTGTCTCTCACTCTATCCCTCACTCTATACCTCCTACCTCTATCCTCTCCCTGTCTCTCACTCTATCCCTCACTCTATACCTCCTACCTCTATCCTCTCCCTGTCTCTCACTCTATCCCTCACTCTATCCCTCCTACCTCTATCCTCTAACCTGTCTCTCACTCTATCCCTCACTCTATACCTCCTACCTCTATCCTCTCCCTGTCTCTCACTCTATCCCTCACTCTATACCTCCTACCTCTATCCTCTCCCTGTCTCTCACTCTATCCCTCACTCTATCCCTCCTACCTCTATCCTCTAACCTGTCTCTCACTATATCCCTCACTCTATCCCTCCTACCTCTATCCTCTCCCTGTCTCCCACTCTATCCCTCCTACCTCTATCCTCTCCCTGTCTCTCACTCTATCCCTCACTCTATCCCTCCTACCTCTATCCTCTCCCTGTCTCTCACTCTATCCCTCACTCTAAACCTCCTACCTCAATCCTCTCCCTGTCTCTCACTCTATCCCTCACTCTATCCCTCCTACCTCTATCCTCTCCCTGTCTCTCACTCTATCCCTCACTCTAAACCTCCTACCTCAATCCTCTCCCCTTTGTATCTTTCTCTCTCTCTTTTTCTAGCTCTCTCTGCTTCTCCTTCTCTATCATTCTCTCATTTCCCCTCCTTTCCTTTCCTCTCATCCATCTTCCTCTCTCTCTGCACCAGAGGTGGTACTTTTTAATTCTGTCCCTCGGGCTTCTCACAGCATTCTGCTACATCACTACTGTCTCTCCTAAAAATACTGTCACACCTTTTTATCTTCTCACCCCTTCCTCTTTTATCTCACCAACCCTCTACTCCTCTTAACCTCCCCTCTGTCACCCATCTCTCCACCTTCCCTCTCCTCACCCCATCCCTCTCTCTCCATTCTGCACCTTGTCTTGATCCAAAAAGCTGTTAAAAGGCCATCTTTGATAATAAAGATGGTGTTCAAGAGTATGCTTGTTTAAGATGCTGCCACTCATGTAAAGCTAAACAATTACGTGTGACAGGGTACATTCAAGAGTCCAAATGATTCATGTGGTAATACGATTTGTCATGTTAAATATTCATGAAGTCTGTTTGATTCTGGAGCCATAGTGCTGCCTTTGACAGAAATGATAACCAGTAGGTATTTTACTGGACAGATATGGGGGATGTTTACTGTTTTTCCACAGCTGAGGAGCCAAACTGCTGCAATTATTTTGTATTCAGTCACACGTACACGCCTCGTTGTTTATTTAGTTATTAAACATAATTCAAGACACGTTTCACCAGTGAAAAAGGACCATTTAAAAAAACAGAATTTGACGTAGAAACCTAAGCGAGTCAGCAGCTGAAGCACATCCTTTCATATAGGCTTTCCTTGCAGAAACAGAAAATCCCAAAGTTGAAAAAAAGCCTAGTCTTTGTGATTTGAACGGCCTGCTCTCTCTGTGTGTGTGTGTGTGTGTGTGTGTGTGTGTATATATATATATATATATATATATATATATATATCACACACACACACACACACACACACACACACAACGAATTCAGAATGTATTCAGACCTCTTGACTTTTTCCACATTTTGTTACGTTATAGCCTTATTCTAAAATGGATTAAATTATTATTTCCCCTCATCAATCTACACACAATACTCCATTATGACAAAGCAAGAAATATCACATTTACAGTGCATTCGGAAAGTATTCAGCCCGCTTGACTTTTTCCACATTCTGTTACGTTACAGCCTTATTATAAAATTGATGTAAAAAATTTAACAAATCCTCAGCAATCTACACACAATACCCCATAATGTCAAAGCGAAAACAGGTTTTAAGAAATGTTTGCAAATGTTTTAAAAATTAAAAACAGAAATACCTTATTGACATAAGTATTCAGACCCTTTGCTATGAGACTCGAAATTGAGCTCTGGTGTATCCTGTCCTGTTCCATTGATCATCCTTGAGATGTTTTTACAACTTGATTGGAGTCCGTTCATCTTTCACTCGATCCTGACTAGTCTCCCAGTCCCTGCCGCTGAAAAACATCCCCACAGCACGGTGCTACCACCACCATGCTTCACCGTAGGGATGGTGCCAGGTTTCCTCCAGACGTGACGCTTGGGATTCAGGCCAAAGAGTTCAATCTTAGTTTCATCAGACCAGAGAATCTTGTTTCTCATGGTCTGAGAGTCCTTTAGGTGCCTTTTGGCAAACTCCAAGCGGGCTGTCATGTGCCTTTTACTGAGGAGTGGCTTCCGTCTAGCCACTACCATCTGGCCACTCTACCATAAAGGCCAGAATGGTGGAGTGCTGCAGAGATGGTTGTCCTTCTGGAAGGTTCTCCCATCTCCACAGAGGAACTCTGGAGCTCTGTCAGAGTGACCATCAGGTTCTTGGTCACCTCCCTGACCAAGGCCCTTCTCCCCCGATTGCTCAGTTCGGCCGGGCGGTCAGCTCTAGGAAGAGTTGTGGTGGTTCCAAACTTCTTCAATTTAAGAATGATGGAGGCCACTGTGTTCTTGGGGACCTTCAATGCTGCAGACATTTTTTGGAACCCTTCCCCTCGACACAATCCTGTCTCAGAGCTCTACGGACAATTCCTTCAACCTCATGGCTTAGTTTTTGCTCTGACATGCAGTCAACTGTGGGACCTTATATAGACAGGTGTGTGCCTTTCCAAATCATGTCCAATCAATTGAATTTACCACAGGTTGACTTCAATCAAGTTGTAGAAACATCTCAAGGATGATCGATGGAAACAGGATGCACCCGAACTCAATTTCGAGTCTCATAGCAAAGGGACTGAATACTGATGTAAATAAGATGTTTTTTATTAATTTTTTTAATTTGCAAAAATTTCTAAAAACCTGTTTTCCCTTTGTCATTATGGGGTAGTGTTTAGATTGATGAGGAAAAACATTTAATCACTTTTAGAATAAGGCTCTAACATAACAAAATGTGGAAAAAGGGAAGCAGTCTGAATACTTTCCGAATGCACTTTGTGTCTATATCAGGTGATTTAAGTGTGAATGTGGGGTCACACCAGATGCATTCTTAAAAACAGGAAGAATAAAGAAAAAACACCCTATTCATTTATATCATTTGAGTCTTAAAGGCAATGCAGAAAACATATAGGCAAAAACATAATACAGCTCTTTTTTTTTTTTTACTTTTAAATAGTTATTCAACTCTTTCCTTGGACAACGGGTGAACCAGCAGAGATATTCAACTATTTCCTTGGACGACTGGGTTATTATAGAACACCACACAAAACATTCCATCATAGTACCAAACCACACCAACTATCAAAATAAAACGATTATAAAAGAAAACGGTTTGGTAAAAAAAAAAAAAAACATCTCTGTAAGGCCTGATATGACACTGGTTTGAACAGTCACACATAGAGCATTTTGTGCTTTGAGTTTACAGCTATTCTACATTACATTCACTTCCTGTGCAGTACATGGATGGTACTACTGAGCTACACACAACTTTTCCAGGGACAAAACAGTTTCTCCCAGTACACAACCACTCACTTTATACAAAAACACACATTGTACAGACACAGATTATCTTTGTTAAATTAACCGCTCTTTTGAATTGAAAGAATCCCCCTTTTAATGCAACAAAGTCCACAGACATAACAGAATAATTGGCAGTGAGATTTGTTTATGTGGTTGGACGAGGCTACTGAGTTTGAGTGGCAGTTTCAGTCTTGGTCCCGCCTCTACAGGAAATAAAACTGGATAAAATCCTCTGTCATCAACCTGGAGATGTATGAAGACGCCCTGCTGATCTAAGGTCAGTTTGATTGTCTGATTGGTTGAGCTGTGCACCTCATTTCAACCATTGTGGATCAGACTGAACAGTAACAAGCCCTTGGAGCTGTCAGAAACAGACAGGAGAGGGAGGAGAGAGCCTCACTGGACCATGGAGATAACCGCTCATAGAGGCTGATATCTGGCCTGCCTACACTGAGATAAACCCCCCCCCCTCTCTTTTGCTCTTCCTCCAGGTACTTATCTCGTAGATATCCCTTAATGCTCACCACATACGCTGCTGCTACAGTTTACTATCTGTTACTTCATTCCTAGTTATATGTACATATATACCTCAATTACCTCGTACCACTGCATATCGACTCGGCACTTGTACCCCTTGTATATAGCCAAGTTTTCGTTACTCATTGCGTATCTATTATTACGTGTTACACTTTTCTATTTTCTTTCTCTCTGCATTGTTGTGAAGGGCCCCTAAGCATTTCACCGTTAGTCCACACCTGTGACAAATACAATTTGATGCTATCCTTCCTCTCTCTCCCTCTCAGTGACTTTGATCCTTGTGAAGCTGCATTCTCTCCCTCTCCACCTCTAGTCTCTCCCTCTCTATCTGCAGTCGTCCAGACTCAAACTTAAAGAACTGCAGCCTCTCTTTCTCTAACTGCAATCTCTCCTTCTCCAGCCTCAGTCTCTCGCCCTCCAGATCTATCATAGAAAGCCAGGGTTTATTCCCCTTTCTCTCATTCTGTCCAGCCACAGCAGAGGAAGAGGTGGTGTTAGGGGTGGGGGTGGACGAGGAGGGAGGGCTTTGCTGGGGGGGAGCAGCGGCCCGTTCTGATTGGTTCATGAGCAACACCCGAAGTTGCTCTTTCTCCAGCTGCAATCGCTCTTTCTCCAGCTGCAACCTCTCTCTCTCCACATCCGATTGACTCAGTCTCTCCTTCTCCAGTAGGAGGCGCTCCCTCTCCACCGCTAGCCGCTCCGTTTCCACAGCCAGACGCTGCTTCTCAAGCTCCACACGCTGCTTCTCCAAGGCAACCAGAAGTCCCGCACTCTCATGATTGGCCAGTCCTAAGCCAGCAAAGCCCAGTCCACCCAGGCCGGTCAATGAGAGATCCCGATTCATTGAGGCCGCCGCCCCCTTTGAGGCACTGAGCATTCCGAACTCATCAATGTGTGAAAAGACTTCAGGGGTACGTCCATCAGGCAGGAGGGAGGGGAAACAATCTTCATCATCCTCTACCTCACCCTCTCCGCTATCACCCTCCAGCTGACAGATAGAGAGAGACAAAGACTCTGATCATTGACATACTGATTAATACAATACAAACATATTGACACGCAGACTAGTGATGCATGGGTCAGCTGTTTGTTAACCCGCACCTGCCCGCAATTGCGAATAACCCATTCACCTCCCGACTATATGTGATAAAGTGAAAATATGCGGGCCGCACCCGACCGTAACCCACAATATAGAAAATGTGCTGTACAGTCAGATGGCGGAATTCTTTTGTTGACAGGCCTTTTAGATAGTTTTTTAGGGGGTAGATCAGCTTTAATGTTGCAGATAGATTGTAGGCCTCCTGTAGCTCAGTTGGTAGAGCATGGTGCTTGCAACGCCAGGGTTGTGGGTTCGATTCCCACGGGGGGGCCAGTATGAAAAAAGTATGAAACAAAAAAAAAAATTATGGAAAATGTATGCACTCACTAACTGTACGTCGCTCTGGATAAGAGCGTCTGCTAAATGACTAAAATGTAAAATGTAATTGTAACTTCCATCAATGTAATTGTCTGCATCACTTCCAATTCCCCATATTGTTTTTTTCCCCCCTCGCGTGCACACACACTTTTTAAAAATATATTTCCCTTTATTACTTTCCAACCCCACCACCCCTTCCCTAATTGGAGTAAACTAGTGAACAACAATGCTTAGGCCTCTACTTCCAGTTTATACATACTATATACATTTTATGGACAGTCAATTTTACAATAATTCTATTTTGTTTGTTTTTACTCCTGAACTTCCTCCACCCTCATCCTCTGCGATCATTTTCATGATGTCCATCCAGTTTGCTTCTATATGCCATATCTTTCTAACTGTGCTCTTTCCCAAAAGCTCCCAACATACAACCTATATACTTATTATGGACACAGTATGCTTACATTATTAGTTATCTTGTTATTAGTTGTGTTAGTTGTTATTAGTCCCAACTCCATTCAACACCACCCATCTATCTCTTAACACCATCCATATTGGATTTCTATTTGCCATATATTTTTCAACTGTACTGTGATGTTTTACAAAAGTTCTGAACCTTTCTATTCTCATTGTTTCTACAGATCGTAAATTGAAAATAAACATTTTTGCTAAAAGTATTATTATATTATTGATCGATTGACTATGACTTTTCAGATCACCCAGTAATGCTATCTGCACGGTTAGCTCCAGGTAAATATTGCAATCCTTTAGCCATTCCTGGACCTGTGTCCAAAAACAAGCTACAAATGGACAGTCCCAAAACAAATGATCTAATGATTCTGTCTCTTCGTCGCAAAATCTGCAGAGCTGGGAAGATTGTATCCCCCATATAAATAACATTCTATTGGTAGCAAGAATTTTATATAATAATTTAAATAGAAAAAAAAAAAAGTTTTGAATCCAGCATCGTTTGGCGTATCAGTTCATAAACACTATGCCATGGGATCGGTACGTAAAAAAATCTCTTCCCAACTATTTTGCAATCTATATGGGACGGCTGTCAATCCTTTGGTCCTTAAATTAAACTGGTATACTTTTTTATTTATCACAGTTTTCTTTAACCAATTATGTTCTTTAATGCAAGGCCGACAGACAAGTTCCTTACTTTTTCCCCCTTCCGCTTTCCGCTTCCATTTTTGCGGTAATGCTGCAATTATTTGGTTGTAAATTTGGGTAGAGCAGACATTTCCATATGTTTTTGTTAGCTGCATGTGCGACATAACTCCACCAGTCCTACCGATGATATCATTTACGAAGATTAAACCTTTTTTAAACATTCTGTCAAAAAATAAAGGTTTTTTGTCAATTAGTATATTTGAATTTAACCACAATATTTGTTGCATTATTTGTTCTGTCGTTTCTGGAGGATTAAATTGAAATTGCAACCAACTTTCTATGGCTTGTTTTAGAAATAGTGATATTTGGGAGATGATTTCCTTTTCAAATAACTTAAAGTGAGAGGTTGTAATCTGAATAAAGGGAAAAAGGCCATTCTTGAACATTGGGTGAGACAATCTTACTAATTTGCTAGAGAACCAGTTCGGATTTAAGTATAACTTTTGTATGACTGAAGCTTTTAGTGATAGGTCTAATGCTTTAATATTTGATAATTTCTGTCCTCCGAATTCATATTATAAATAGGCCCGTTTAATTTTGTCTGGCTTGCCGTTCCAAATAAAATTGAATATTTTTCTCATATAATTTTAAAAAACTGTTCGCTAAGCGTAGGCAAGACCATAAGCAAATAGGTAAACTGGGATAATACTAAAGAGTTAAATCAGGGTGATTTTTCCACAAATTGACAGGTATTTACCTTTCCATGGTAGCAAGATCTTATCTATTTTTGCTAACTTTCTATTAAAATTTATTGGAGTGAGATCATTTATTTCATTTGGGATATTTATTCTGAGTATACCCACATCACCATCAGACCATTTTTATTGGTAAACTACATGGTACTGTAAAAAATTTATTTTTTTGTGATCCAATACATAATATAGTACATTTATCATAATTTGGTTGTAATCCAGAGGGGTTAGAAAATGTATCTAGATCCTCTATGAGGCTGTGGAGGGATTCTAGTTGTGGATTTAAAAGAAAACATGAATCATCAGCATACAATGACACCTTTGTTTTTAAGCCCTGGATTTCTAATCCCTTGATATTATTGTTGGATCTGATTTTAATAGCCAACGTCTCGATGGCCATAATTAATAGATATGCCGATAGTGGACAACCTTGTTTCACTCCTCTTGACAGTTTAAAACTTTCTGAGAAATAGCCATTATTTACTATTTTACACCTAGGGTTACTATACATGATTTTAACCCATTTTATAAGACATTCTCCAAATTTGAAATGCTCCAGGCATTTATATATAAACCCCAGTCGTACTTTATCAAATGCCTTTTCGAAGTCTGCCATGAATACCAGGCCTGGTTTCCCAGATTTTTCATAGTGTTCTTTTGTTTCCAGTACTTGTCTTATATTATCTCCAATGTATCTTCCATGTAAAAAACCTGTCTGATTAGAATGAATAATGTCCGACAATACCTTTTTAATTCTATGCGCTATACATTTTGCATCACCACACTGAAGTGTAAGGGGCCAACAATTTTTTTAATGGACTCGATCTTTATATTTTCCACTTCTATCCTGTTTCAGTAATAATTAAATCAACCTTATTCTTGAGTGTCTGATAACCTACCATTTACATAGGAGTGGTTACAACATGCTAATAACGGTCCTCTGAGTATATCAAAAAAAGGTTTGGTATACCTTGACTGGTATGCCATCCAACCCTGGAGTTTTCCCGGACATAAAGTCTTTAATTGCATCCAGAAGTTCCTCCTCTGTAATTTCACCTTCACATGAGTCTTTCTGTATGGCTGTTAATTTTACATTATCAATAGAAAAAAAATCTCTACAATGAGCTTCAGTTAGAGGAGATGAGGCGACTGAAACGAAAACATATGCTTAAAGTACTTTGTTTCCTCCTTCAAAATATAATTTGGTGAATCATGGGTGACTCCTTCATTTGTAACCAGTTTCAGTAAATTATTTATGGTAGCATTCCTATGTTGAAGATTAAAAACGAATTTGGTGCATTTTTCCCCATATTCCATCCAGTTTGCTTTATTTTTATAATATATTACACTTGATCTTTCTTGAATAAGTTTCTCCATTTCTTTTTGTTTTTCCTCTAATTTATTCTGAGCCTCTATGTTACAGTTTTTATTGCTATCTATCTGTTCTGTTAGACCTTCTATTTCCTTTGTTAGTATGGACTCTTTTGACCTAAATTGCTTTTGTTTTCCCATGTGGAAATTCAGTAAGAGTAATGTATATGCCAATTATATGATGGTCCGACCGCATTCTGTCCCCTATCAACACTTTTTAAACTTTTGGTGCCAACGAGAATGACATAAGAAAGAAGTCAAGACGACTAGCTTGATTGAGTCTCCGCCATATATATATTACTCACTAGATCAGGATATTTAAGCCTCCATATATCTACTAGTTCTAATGCATCCATGACATTCACGATTTCCTTAAGAGCATAAGGGTGATTGTTTGTAGTGTGATTTCCTTTATGGTCCATTGAGCTATTTAAAACGGTATTATATTCTCCCACCATAATAATAGAGTCTTGAATTGCTTGCAGGGTTGATAATTTATTATATATATATATATTGTCAAAGAAGTGTGGATCATCATTATTTGGTCCGTAAAGGTTAATGAGCCATATCTGTTTATGGTCCAATAACATATTTAAAATAATCCACATACATTTGCACATTCGGATCGAAATTACTGTTAATTAATATCATCACCACTTTTGAGTTTCTTTGCCCATGGGAGAAGTATATTTCGCCCCCCCATTCCTTTTTCCACGCAACTTCATCTAGAATTGTTGAATGAGTTTCCTGTAAACAATAGATATTATATTCCTTCTCTTTGAACCATGTAAATATTGTTCTTCTTTCGTTATTTGCTAAGCCATTACAATTATAACTGGCTATACTTATTTCACCATGTACCATAATGAGATACAAATTTCAAATCTATTTATCATTATATACGTTTGTAAATTTACCAATAAAAAATACCATAGTGATTGAGTGTCCATATAGCTGTACCATGATATTTGCATTGCTACTAAGTAACCCTCCATTTGTTCTCCACTAATTCCCCCGCTAAAGTCCCTCCCCATCCCAAATTGGGCCGTCATCCCAGTGATCGGCATCCAACCCCCGTCCCTCCGGATCCCTAGGGCCCCTAACATCCTTACCCCCTTGCAACAGATATGGGATAAACACACACGCACACTCTAACACAATCAACCATAAAATCAGATGCTCAACAGTTGTTACATCCCAGAGCCCAACTCAAGAAAGGACCTGATTTACAAATGCATACATGAATGCATATACAGTTACAGCTGTTTGAGAAAGCATGCAAGATTGAGCAAAAATGGACAACAATGTGAGATTTGATTAATCTATTTAATCTATGTCAAGTCCTAGGTGATGGAGATCAGATCCACCCTCTAGGCCTATGTTTTCGCTTAAAATGTATGACATTTTGGTAGCAATTTGTTAGTCAATAATTAGATACTTGCAGCTTCTCTTCGGTCACTGCTTGTTACCCTAGAAGACTAAATAAACCATTGATCACCAGAATAATGTCATAACTCTATAGAATGAATGCTTCTATCTAGTTGACGTCGGTAAAGTTTGTTTTCTCTTTACTCTTTCATCTCTGCTTCCCTCAAGCAGCAAAGACGTTTAGGGACTGGGAGAAAACGCTCTATAAAAAAAAAAAAAAAGAAGAAAACTGAAAAGATTCTCCATGCAAGATTTCCAAATGACATCAGTTTGACCGGTTTTAAGGAAATTAATAGCTTTTAAAAATGACCCAACATATTTTTGATAAGATTTCAGTTCGGCTTGGATGCATATTTTAAGTGGTTGAAATACTATCAGCTTTTAAGGTGCAGCACCCCCACCTTTACAGACAGTCCCTAACCTCGCATTCACTCGCTCAAGATGCTGAAATAAATCAATGATATTTCTCCACTCCTGTTCCGGAGTCAAAATTCAGTGTATAATTTTACTGCAAGAAATGCTTAATTCTGCTGGAGTTAATATTACATTAGGCTATATGAGTTGTAGACCGACAGTCAGTGTCCAGATTTCAGTGAGGCTACTATTCCATTTAACCCATCTGAACAGTACAGTTCACTTGATGTGCCATTTTGAAGTCCCCGTCTTGTGACTGTCGAATTTGTATAGCGACCACAATCACACATAACATAGGGACCTGCCATCATCCTCTTTTACCACTTCAGCAAATCTTTAAAATGTGAAGTGTCCTCCCTTCTATTTTTTTTAACTCTCCATTTCGCAGCTTTTCCTCTTATTTAATTAAACTCAGACATTGTCTTTTTTGCCCCAGTGGATCGATGTAAACTTTTTCTGCCCAAGTTCCCAAAAGCATTTGGCAGTTGGTGTGTATTCGGCTTCCTACAGTTAGACCCTATAGCTTAGGCTACACACTAACGCCAGATAAAAATAATTTAACAAAAACCTCAATGGATATGGATTGCACAAGAATTCTACAATTATGGATTTTCTTATGCATCGTGTTCCCTTTATTCAACCCACAAATCAATAACGCGCACACAAACACAGAGATCCTCACCCTGTATCCATTGGCCTCCTCCTCCTCCTCCTCCATCTTAACCCCCGTGGACATTGAGTGTCCGCTGGGCTCTCCAAGATCTGCCAGGTCCTGCCAGTCGCACTGGGACTCCTTGGGAAAGCCAGAGAGGTCGAGCGACTGGTCCCCTGAGCCCAGTGAGGCGTCGTGTTCAGGGGAGGAGGGATCATACTCTGCCTTGAGCCCTGTGGAAAGAGACCGCTCAGCACGGAGCTGGTTCCTCTTCATTAGCGACCGCCAGTCCAGGTAACGCCGCTTCACCTGGAACCACACACAACCATTACAATGAGTGGTGATGTCACAACTCAAGATTCTTCAGGAAGTATAGTTAAATCAGCACTGGGAAGTGAGAGCCCAATGGAACTCCTTCCAGTGAATGGGGCTGAATTAAACTATTGAAATGCGGCCCTTGTATGTAGGATACTTCCTGAGCTCTTTTCAGTGTTGTGTTCGAGGCCACCTAAAGCGAGGACAAATAGAGAGCCACTACAAATTATCACTAACCCAAACAGGTGTATAATAAATAAAACTACAAAATATGTTACAACTTCCCCTGGTCTCCCCTTACTAATAGTGAGCTTGCAACTTTCAAACAATTACCCCCACTCTTCCCTCCCAGCGAATCAAGGAAACTCTGTAACAAAGTTTGAGGATATTTTTCAACCAAAGTAAAGGGACAGTATACGATCAAAGTAGGAAGCCCAATTTCAATAGGCGATAAGATATGAATGTGTCATGAAAGCAGTGTGGATATTTGGGCTTGCGAAGCAGTTTTATGCGCTGACAATGGGCTGATAATTATGAGTTTTTTACGGCGCTGGTATCGGGAAGAAATTACGAGTCCTCATTGTCCGAGACCAAGTCAAGACAGAGTACAAAAGTATCCGACACGAGACACTCAATATGTGGCCTAGAGACCGGACTCGAGACCGGACTCTCTTTCAGAACATAATTTGTCACTATGGAAGTCCCCTCCACACACACACACACACACACCTCTGAAGCTGTGCGTAGTTCGCCCTCTCCCAGTGCGTTGACGCCTCCTGCTACCTCCTCCCAGGCTCGTCTCTTCAGTTCGTTGATGGCGGTGTTCTGCTGGCGGGAGAACAGCACGTCTCGTCTCTTGTGGATCTCCCGGATCAGCGTCTGCGTCTCACGAACGCTGTAGTTACTCTTCCTCTTCCTCTTCAGCTGTTTCATCTGCAGGAAATCCAGCCTGGCGGTCAGGAGGGGCGCGCACGCAGATGGAGAGCGAGACAGATCAAGGAGGGATGGCGAGAGGGATGGAGAGACAGAAGTCTTACAGAGGGACTCTGAAAGGGAGAGGGACATAATTGGGCAGAGGCATAGAGAAGTGTGAAAGAGGGAGAGCGGGATGGATGAAGGGGGGGGGAGAGATACAGAGAGAAGGGGGGAGAGAGCAGTCAGGCCAGCTTGGACTTCAAGAAGTGAGTGTTGTAGATCGCTGGATGAAGGACTGCTGTTGAGAAGAATCCCACTGTCCTGCCTCAGGTGACACACTCCCTTAGTTCACGCAAAGGCCAAAGGTCACAGAGCACAGGTAAGTGCTAAAGCAGGTGTGTCCTCAGGCAACCAGAGCACCAGGACAGGGCTCAGCTTCCTCCTGAAAGACAAACAGGAGCAGAGCGCAACCAAAGAGTGATTATTTGATTCAAAATGGTGGTAAACTTATCTTCAATAAAACTCTAAATGGGTCTGTTCTGTATCTTGATCTGTCACAGGACTAGTGCATGCTTTGACAGACCAAAGACTTCATGTAAGAAGACTGCTGTATATTGACCTTATGAGTATCGCAAAAACAAAGATTTGTTTGCAGGCAACCATAATTTCAAACCATGCCACAATCATGTTGTTTTTCATTTATTTGAGCCCACGATTGACGATGGGGGAACAGCTAGTTATCATATCTGTCTTTCTATTTTCTGAAGTGAGACGGGGGATCAGCTAGTTTGGTAACGTAGCCTAATTGGCGTTGTTTGTTGAACCGTTACTTTAGCTAGCTAGCACACCAGCACCGTAAAAACTCAAACCCCCACAGATCCTTTTTATTGAACCGAAATGGCCACGCTCTCCTACGTAATGTAATGCTATTTATGATCATCGTAAAATAACTCACTTATCAATTGTAGAGAATAAATCAGATGCTCATCAACGCCAAAATCTGAATCGGAAAGACACCTTTAGGCGACGCAACGTAAACATCCTTCCCATTGGTCCATCTTCTTCTTCTTCTGTGGGTTTTATGGCGGACTACATCCAAAAGTTGTATTGCCGCCACCAACTGGACGGTTTTAAACCACAAAATATATCAAATAAAAAATAAATCCATACTTACTAGTGCTACTAACTTACTCCACCCAAATAAAAAGAGTACATTGCCAAAACAAACAAAAACTCCAACTTCTTCCTTTTAGTTCTCCACATCTCCCTTCTCAGGCTCTACGACCTGATAGAGTGATACGGCTTTTGCCAATATTCCATGTAACAAAAGAAAATCCATACATATAATAGGGAAACTAACTAAATCCACCCGAATAAAATAGTACATTGACAAAACAAAACTCCCATTTCTTCCTTTTAAATCTCCATATCTCCCTTCTCAGTCTCTAGGGCCTGAGATTGTAGTACGGCTTTTGACAATATTCCATAACTCTTTTGCAGAGAAATCTTGCAGCCCCAGGAACCGTTCCGCCTCAACCACAATGATTTATATGTTCCTAGATCTTTTCTCCACCTTGGCAGTGGTATTAATCACCATTTAAAATATCAGGATCATCTTGCTGCAACCCCTGCAGCATTGAAGGCCTATCCACCACCATGGACCCTTCAGGAGCACCATTCAAACCCTCAACCCTTTTAACCGCTGCTGCATAGGAAATGCAATGTACAACCCTAACTTTGGCCACCTCATTTTCTTTCACCCTTGTCGGGCATTCAAAATACGTGGTTCATTGTTCCCACCTCAATTGCAACATTTCATTTTTTTCATCACTTTTATAACACATTAAATGATATTTTCCACAACGTGGACATCTCGGTTTCTCCCTTCTGCAAACCCTTGACACTTGACCAAAAGCTTTAAAGTGATCACACTGTATGGGGTCAAGGGATAAATGCTCTGACTTTGTAGTTTATATACCCCAACTGCACTTGAGTAGGGAGAGACTCCATATCAAAAAACGAAAGAACAGATAAACTCTTCACTTTTTCATCATTCCCCAATCGATTCATCCGACGTGAATCAAACACTACAGGAATATTTTATCTCTTTAACATCGACTTCCCACAAGACGCAAGATATTACCCCCTTGATGGGTGCCCTGTTCGGAAGAGACAGACGCTACACGTCAAACATTTCAAATCCGGAGAGCCGCAACAAACGTTCCATTGGTCCATCCATTGCCACACCCACTTATGACGTTTCACGTTCCACCAGTTTTTCCGGATGTGCGTCAACACGTCATGTGTTATAGCTAGCATGTTCTTAAAGTGAAGCAAACACTACTGTTCAGTGTTTGCTTCACTTGTTTTTTGGTTTGCGGCATTTACAGTGATTAAAATGCCGACACACTTACCTCACAGCTAGTTAACGTTACTCCACAAAGCTGTCAGTGTTAGCCAGCTGCATTACGAGAGGTAACGTTAGCTAAAAGCGGAACGTCGGTCTACGCGTTCTTAGCACTGAAACTGGCCGTCATGGGAGGCGTGCGCTGGGCGTTCCGGTGTGGTTCGTGGACGCCGACCCGCTCTGAGTGGCTGCTGGCGGCCCGGTGTGTGCAGCACGAGGAGAAAGAGCGAATCGGACAGTTCATGTTTGCCAAAGATGCCAAATCAGCCATGGTGCGTTGACCGTGTTATTCCGATATAAAGTAGTCACTGTGCCATGTTCTCCCTTGATTATCAAATAGCAATTTCAATGCACTAGGTTTTTGTAACTTCCCAGCAGTGACACACCTGATTCTACTAATCATCAGGCCTTGATTAATCATATCAACTAGGTGTGTCAGGCAAGGGTGAGATTGGGACACATATAGTACGTTGAAATTGGTGGGGAAACATCCAACTGGGAGGTGTGATCATTGTCAGGAGGAGATGGAGGCAGTGGAACATGTTATATTTCAGTGCCAGAAATATGGGAGGGAAAGGGAGCGATTGTTATTAGATTTGAAGAGTAATGGGGTTGAAGAGCCAAGATTAAGTTAACTGCTGGGGAAATCTTCCGGGGATCTAGTATTTAATTATGTATTTCGTTTCCTTAGGGAGACGAATATTCGGTAGGATTTAGACCTTCCCTGTCGCTGGTCCACACTCCAGTCCAGTTGGTGGCGATAATTCACCTTAAAGTTGGTTGCCAATGGCCAAAGAAATCCACAGAAGAAGATGATGCGTCAGAGTTACCGTTCACTGGAGAGAGGAGTGGCAGCAGTGCCCACCCTTATTGACGCTCTCTTTCTTCCCTGCTCTCCCAGGCTGGCAGGTTGTTGTTGAGGAGGTTGGTGTGTGACAGGATGGGTGTTCCATGGGCTGACATCCGCCTGGAGCGTTCTCCCAGAGGAAAGCCCTACCTGGCCAGCCCAGCCTGCTCCAGCCCTGAATCCGTGGGCTGGAGTTTTAACATCTCCCACCAGGGTGACTATGCTGTGCTGGCTGCAGAGCAGGGGCTGCAGGTCGGGGTCGACGTGATGAAGACCAACATGCCAGGTGTGTGTCTGCGCGTGCGTGCACATTGGCTTTCTTTAGTGCTTTGTGTGTCAGTTTGATTAAATGAGCAGCATTGAGAAGAGCTCACTCTGACAGTAAACTGTCTTACTGCCTCCTGAACCTTTCTATCTCCCCTGTTCCTGTTTTGTGTGTATGCGAGAGAGAAGTAACCCTCTTATCCTGTATAACTCCCCTGCTTGAGTCTCTCTATTTCACCCTTCTCACCACATTTCATTTGGCGTCCTCCTCTCCAAGCCTTCAGGACGCTAATCTGCTAACCCAGTCCTGTCACTCACCCAGACCTTCTCCCAAATTCCCCTTTAAAATCACCAAATCCCCTTAAAATAGGCCTAGACCTCTTCATCTGAAAGGGTTGAGCGTTCTACATAGCCTCCTTCCCTGGAGAAAAAGAATAAGGACGACGATACCTTAAAGCACTTACCTTCCACATTGCCCCCCAGGGAGAATAGCTAGCTAGGCCCTTTAAACCTTATCGATGGGCTGTCATTCACAAATCCCTATATAAAGTCAGGGGACTTTAATGCAGGGAAACTTAAATCTGTTCTACCTAATATCTATCAGCATGTTAAATGTGCAACCAGAGGAAAAAAAACTCTAGACCACCTTTACTCCACACACACAGATGCATACAAAGCTCTCCCTCGCACTCCATTTGGCAAATCTGACCATAACTCTATCCTCCTGATTCCTGCTTACAAGCAAAAACTAAAGCAGGATGCACCAGTGACTCGGTCAATAAAAGAGTGGTCAGATGACACAAAGCTAAGCTACAGGACTGTTTTGCTAGCACAGACTGGAACATGTTCCGGGATTCTTCAGATAGCATTGAGGAGTACA
The DNA here is from genome assembly GCF_964263955.1 of Coregonus lavaretus. Taxonomy (NCBI): domain Eukaryota; kingdom Metazoa; phylum Chordata; class Actinopteri; order Salmoniformes; family Salmonidae; genus Coregonus; species Coregonus lavaretus. The sequence goes on along the minus strand of NC_140017.1, from coordinate 35,631,220 downwards.
CCACATCAGTCACTGGCTTCATCAATAAGTGCATTGATGACGTCGTCCCCACAGTGATCGTACGTACATACCAGAAGCCATGGATTACAGGCAACATCCGCACTGAGCTAAAGGCTAGAGCTGCCGCTTTCAAAGAGCGGGACTCTAACCCGGAAGCTTATAAGAAATCCCGCTATGCCCTTCGACGAACCATCAACCAGGCAAAGTGTCAATACAGGACTAAGATTGAATCGTACTACACCGGCTCTGACGCTCGTCGGATGTGTCAGGGCTTGAAAACTATTACAGACTACAAAGGGAAGCACAGCCGCGATCACTTCTATGCTCGCTTCGAGGCAAGCAACACTGAAGCATGCATGAGAGCACCAGCTGTTCCGGATGACTATGTGATCACGCTCTCCGTAGCCGATGTGAGTAAGATTTTTAAGCAGGTCAACATTCACAAGGCCGCAGGGCCAGACGGATTACCAGGACGTGTACTCCGAGCATGTGCTGACCAACTGGCAAGTGTCTTCACTGACATTTTCAACATGTCCTTGACCGAGTCTGTAATACCTACATGTTTCAAGCAGACCGCCATAGTCCCTGTGCCCAAGAACACCAAGATAACCTGCCTAAATGACTACTGACCCGTAGCACTCACGTCTGTAGCCATGAAGTGCTTTGAAAGGCTGGTCATGGCTCACATCAACACCATTATCCCAGAAACCCTAGACCCACTCCAATTTGCATGCCTCCCCAACAGATCCACAGATGATGCAATCTCTATTGCACTCCACACTGCCCTTTCCCATCTGGACAAGAGGAACACCTATGTGAGAATGCTATTCATTGACTACAGCTCAGCGTTCAACACCATAGTGCCCTCAAAGCTCATCACAAAGCTAAGGATCCTGGGACTAAACACCTCCCTCTGCAACTGGATCCTGGACTTCCTGACGGGCCGCCCCCAGGTGGTAAGGGTAGGTAACAACACGTCTGCCACGCTGATCCTCAACACAGGGGCCCCTCAGGGGTGCGTGCTCAGTCCCCTCCTGTACTTCCTGGTCACCCATGACTGCATGGCCAGGCACGACTCCAACACCATCATTAAGTTTGCAGACGACACCACAGCGGTAGGCCTGATCACCGACAACGATGAGACAGCCTATAGGGAGGAGGTCAGAGACCTGGCCGTGTGGTGCCAGGATAACAACCTCTCCCTCAACGTGATCAAGACAAAGGAGATGATTGTGGACTACAGGAAAAGAAAGAGGAACAAGCACGCCCCCATTCTCATCGACGGGGCTGTAGTGGAACAGGTTGAGAGCTTCAAGTTCCTTGGTGTCCACATCACCAACGAACTATCATGGTCCAAACACACCAAGACAGTCGTGAAGAGGGCACGACAAAACCTATTCCCCCCCAGGAGACTGAAAAGATTTGGCACGGGTCCTCAGATCCTCAAAAAGTTCTACAGCTGCACCACCGAAAGCATCCTGACTGGTTGCATCACCTCCTGGTATGGCAACTGCTCGCCCTCCGACCGCAAGGCACTACAGAGATAGTGCGTACGGCCCAGTACATCACTGGGGCCAAGCTTCCTGCCATACAGGACCTCTATACCAGGCTGTGTCAGAAGAAGACCCTAAAAATTGTCAAAGACTCAAGCCACCCTAGTCATGGACTGTTCTCTCTGCTACCGCACAGCAAGCGGTACCGGAGCTCCAAGTCTAGGTCCAAAAGGCTTCTCAACAGTTTCTACCCCCAAGCCATAAGACTCCTGAACAGCTAATCATGGCTACCCAGACTATTTGCAAATGGCTACCCTCTCTTTTACGCTGCTGCTACTCTGTTTACTATTTATGCATAGTCACTTTAACTCTACCCACATGTACAGTGGGGAAAAAAGTATTTAGTCAGCCACCAATTGTGCAAGTTCTCCCACTTAAAAAGATGAGAGAGGCCTGTAATTTTCATCATAGGTACACGTCAACTATGACAGACAAAATGAGGAAAAAAAATCCAGAAAATCACATTGTAGGATTTTTTATGAATTTATTTGCAAATTATGGTGGAAAATAAGTATTTGGTCAATAACAAAAGTTTCTCAATACTTTGTTATATACCCTTTGTTGGCAATGACACAGGTCAAACGTTTTCTGTAAGTCTTCACAAGGTTTTCACACACTGTTGCTGGTATTTTGGCCCATTCCTCCATGCAGATCTCCTCTAGAGCAGTGATGTTTTGGGGCTGTCGCTGGGCAACACAGACTTTCAACTCCCTCCAAAGATTGTCTATGGGGTTGAGATCTGGAGACTGGTTAGGCCACTCCAGGACCTTGAAATGCTTCTTATGAAGCCACTCCTTCGTTGCCCGGGCGGTGTGTTTGGGATCATTGTCATGCTGAAAGACCCAGCCACGTTTCATCTTCAATGCCCTTGCTGATGGAAGGAGGTTTTCACTCAAAATCTCACGATACATTGCCCCATTCATTCTTTCCTTTACACGGATCAGTCGTCCTGGTCCCTTTGCAGAAAAACAGACCCAAAGCATGATGTTTCCACCCCCATGCTTCACAGTAGGTATGGTGTTCTTTGGATGCAACTCAGCATTCTTTGTCCTCCAAACACGACGAGTTGAGTTTTTACCAAAAAGTTATATTTTGGTTTCATCTGACCATATGACATTCTCCCAATCCTCTTCTGGATCATCCAAATGCACTCTAGCAAACTTCAGACGGGCCTGGACATGTACTGGCTTAAGCAGGCGGACACGTCTGGCACTGCAGGATTTGAGTCCCTGGCGGCGTAGTGTGTTACTGATGGTAGGCTTTGTTACTTTGGTCCCAGCTCTCTGCAGGTCATTCACTAGGTCCCCCCGTGTGGTTCTGGGATTTTTGCTCACCGTTCTTGTGATCATTTTGACCCCACGGGGTGAGATCTTGCGTGGAGCCCCAGATCGAGGGAGATTATCAGTGGTCTTGTATGTCTTCCATTTCCTAATAATTGCTCCCACAGTTGATTTCTTCAAACCAAGCTGCTTACCTATTGCAGATTCAGTCTTCCCAGCCTGGTGCAGGTCTACAATTTTGTTTCTGGTGTCCTTTGACAGCTCTTTGGTCTTGGCCATAGTGGAGTTTGGAGTGTGACTGTTTGAGGTTGTGGACAGGTGTATTTTATACTGATAACAACTTCAAACAGGTGCCATGAATACAGGTAACGAGTGGAGGACAGAGGAGCCTCTTAAAGAAGAAGTTACAGGTCTGTGAGAGCCAGAAATCTTGCTTGTTTGTAGGTGACCAAATACTTATTTTCCACCATAATTTGCAAATAAATTCATTAAAAGTCCTACAATGTGATTTTCTGGAATTATTTTCCTCAATTTGTCTGTCAAAGTTGACGTGTACCTATGATGAAAATTACAGGCCTCTCTCATCTTTTTAAGTGGGAGAACTTGCACAATTGGTGGCTGACTAAATACTTTTTTCCCCCACTGTACATATGACCTCAATTACCTCGACTAGCCGGTGCCCCCGCACATTGACTCTGTACCGGTACCCCCCCTGTATATAGCCTCCCTACTGTTATTTTATTTTACTGCTGCTCTTTAGCTATTTGTGTTTATTTTATATTTTTCTTTAATTTACACTTTATTTTACATTTTTATTTTAAAAAACTGCATTGTTGGTTAAGGGCTTGTAAGTAAGCATTTCATTGTAATGTATACACCTGCTGTATTCGGCGCATGTGGCAAATACATTTTGATTTGATCCATTGTACAAAGTCATCTAAAGGATTTCTTCCAAGTGTCCTGCAGATCCTTTCTTTACCACATGATGCCGCTGTTGTCTTTCGTATTCCCTGAGAGCAATTTGGCAGCGCTCCAACACAGGGATCTCCTGCCTCTTCCTATTCCGTCTGTGTGTTTTAAAGATGGTTGGAGGAGAAAAAGTCATGATCCCAAACAAAGTAGGAGTGTCTGTGTTGCTTTTCTCTCCATTTCAACCTCTTCTCCCTCAACTTTTCCTTACTGTCAGAGCTCAAACCCTCAGGTTTGTGTTTATTTTATTATAAACTGTTTTTTCCCTGTACCCCACTCTCTCTCCCTCCCTCTGTCTCCAGGTAGCAGTTCTGTCCCAGAGTTTTTCCGTATCATGACGAGGCAGTTTACGGAGTATGAGTGGAGTGTTATCCGCGGAGCAGGATCAGAATGGGAGCAACTGACCATGTTCTACAGACACTGGGTAACCATGGCGATACATGCATCACTCTCACATCCATGGTGATATATGATACACACGCTAGACTTGCACACTGAGTCATACACATTACATGCAGGGGCAGGGACCCCCCCAGTCGAGAAGTTGTCAGATTGAGAGAGCAGCACAAGGACATCAAGTACTGATATCATCGCTGTTGACTAATCTTACTGCTTTCCCGTTGCCATAGTGACTTGCCTTGTAATCCTGTTACTGTGGCTTGCCTTCGTGTAACAAGGTTTGTTTGACTTCAGAGACTCATCCACACACACCATGATCATCACACATAGAACCCTGTGTCATTGCCTGGACTTCCGAGACACATCCACACACACACACCATGATCATCACACACAGAACCCTGTGTCATTGCCTGGGACAGGGAAAGTGTTCAACCTGATAAGTGATGGTTTTGAATGCCTTATGGGTACACCAATGGTTGTTCACCATTTAAAATTATTATTGTGTACAGGCAGTGCCTTCAGAAAGCAATCATACCCCTTGACTTATTACACATTTAGTTGTTACAGCCTGAATTCAAAATGAATTAAATTGTTTTTTTCCCTCACACAGTACACCATAATGAAAAAGTGAAAACATGTTTTTAGAAATGTTAGCACATTTATTGAAAATGAAATGCAGAAATATCTCATTTACATAAGTATTCACACCCCTGAGTAAATACAGTCGTGGTCAAAAGTTTTGAGAATGACACAAGTATTGGTCTTCACAAAGTTCGCTGCTTCAGTGTTATGAGATATTTTTGTCAGATGTTACTATGGTATACTGAAGTATAATTACACGCATTCCATAAGGGTCAAAGGCTTTTATTGACAATTACATTAAGTTTATGCAAAGAGTCAATATTTGCAGTGTTGATCCTTCTTTTTCAAGACCTCTGCAATCTGCCCTGGCATGCTGTCAATTAACTTCTGGGCCACATCCTGACTGATGGCAGCCCATTCTTGCATAATCAATGCTTGGAGTTTGTCACAATTTTGGATTTTTGTTTGTCCACCCGCTTGAGGATTGACCACAAGTTCTCAATGGGATTAAGGGCTGGGGAGTTTCCTGGCCATGGACCCAAAATTTCGATGTTATGTTCCCCGAGCCACTTAGTTATCACTTTTGCCTAATGGCAAGGTGCTCCTTCATGCTGGAAAATGCATTGTTTGTCACCAAACTGTTCTTGGATGGTTGGGAGAAGTTGCTCTCGGAGGATGTTTTGGTACCATTCTTTATTCATGGCTGTGTTCTTAGGCAAAATTGTGAGTGAGCCCACTCCCTTGGCTGAGAAGCAACCCCACACATGAATGGTCTCAGGATGCTTTACTGTTTCTCCGGACAAGGTGTTTTCCGGATGCCCCAAACATTTGGAAAGGGGATTCATCAGAGAAAATGACTTTACCCCAGTCCTCAGCAGTCCAATCCCTGTACCTTTTGCAGAATATCAGTCTGTCCCTGATGTTTTTCCTGGAGAGAAGTGGCTTCCTCGCTGCCCTTCTTGACACCAGGCCATCCTCCAAAAGTCTTTGCCTCACTGTGCGTGCAGATGCACTCACACCTGCCTGCTGTCATTTCTGAGCAAGCTCTGCACTGGTGGTGCCCCAATCCCGCAGCTTAATCAACTTTAGGAGACGTCCTGGCGCTTGCTGGACTTTCTTGGGTGCCCTGAAGCCTTCTTCACAACAATTGAACCTCTTTCCTTGAAGTTCTTGATGATCCGATAAATGGTTGATTTAGGTGCAATCTTACTAGCAGCAATATCCTTGCCTGTGAAGCCCTTTTTGTGCAAAGCAATGATGACGGCACGTGTTTCCTTGCAGGTAACCATGGTTAACAGAGGAAGAACAATGATTTCAAGCACCACCCTTCTTTTAAAGCTTCCAGTCTGTTATTCTAACTCAATCACCATGACAGAGTGATCTCCAGCCTTGTCCTCATTGACACTCAGCCCTGTGTTAACGAGAGAATCACTGACATGATGTCAGCTGGTCCTTTTGTGGCAGGGCTGAAATGCAGTGGAAATGTTTTTGGGGGATTAAGTTCATTTTCATGGCAAAGAGGGACTTTGCAATTAATTGCAATTCATCTGATCACTCTTCATAACATTCTGGAGTATATGCAAATTGCCATCATAAAAACTGAGGCAGCAGACTTTGAAAATGTATATTTGTGTCATTCTCAAAACTTTTGACCATGACTGTTAGAATCCCCTTTGGCAGTGACTACAGCTGGGTAAGTATTTCTGGGTAAGTCTCAAAGAGATTTGCACACCTGGATTGTACAATTTTTGCACATTTATTATTTTTACAATTCAAGCTCGGTCAAGTTGGTTGTTGATCATTGCTAGACAGCCATTTTCAAGTCTTGCCGTAGATTTTCAAGCAGATTTAAGTCAACTGTAACTAGACCACTCAGGAACATTCAATGTAGTCTTGGTAAGCAACTTCAGTGTATATTTGGCCTTGTTTTAGGTCATTGTCCTGCTGAAAGGTGGATTTGTCTCCCATGGTCTGTTGGAAAGCAGACTGAACCAAGTTTTCCTCTAGGATTTTGCCTGTGCTTAGCTCTATTCCATTAACTTTTATCCTAAAAAAAAACTCTATAGTCCATGCCGATAACAAGCATACCGATAACATGATGCAGCCACCACTATGCTTGAAAATATGAAGAGTGGTACTCAGTGATGTGTTGTTGGATTTGCCCCAAATATTCAGAACATAAAGTTATTTTCTTTGCCACATTTTACGCAGTTTTACTTTAGTGCCTTTAGTGAGTTTTTTTGGAATATTTTTAATCTGTACAAGCTTCCTTCTTTTCACTCGGTCAATTAGCTTAGTATTGTCGAGTAACGACAGTGTTGTTGATTTATCCTCAGTTTTCTCCTATCACAGCCAATATCTCTGTAACTGTTTTAAAGTCACTGTTGGCCTCATGGTGATATCCCTGAGCGGTTTCCTTCCTCTCCGGCAACTGAGTTAGGAAGGTTGCCTGTATATTTTTATTGACTGGGTGTATTGATACACCATCCAAAGTGTTAATAACTTCACCATGCTCAAAGGGATATTCAGTCTCCCTTTTTTGTTTGTTTTGTTTACCCATCTACCAATAGGTGCCCTTCTTTGCGAGTCATTGGGAAACCTCCCTGGTCTTTGTGGTTGAATCTGTGTTTGAAACTGCTCGATTGAGGGACCTTACAGATGATTGTATGTGTGGGGTACAGAGATGAGGAAGTCATTCAAAAATCATGTTGAACACTTTAATTGCACACAGAGTGAGTAGACTTATGTGACTTGTTAAGCAAATTTGTACTCCTGAACTTATTTAGGCTTGCCATAACAAAGGGTTTAAATACTTATTGACTCAAGACATTTAAAGCTTTTCAGTTTTAATTAATTTCAAAACATAATTCCACTTTGACATTATGGGGTATTGTGTGTAGACCAGTGACGCAATCTCAATTTAATCCATTTTATATTCAGGCTGTAACGCAAACATTTTGGGGAAAAAGTCAAGTGGTGTAAATACTTTGTTAAGGCACTGTGTAATCTCTCTTATATACAATAAGATCACTTTAACTGTATTCTTTTTACTCTTCGTCTGATATTTTCGTGGCTCTGATTGGTTGTCTTTCCTGTCCGTCAAGGCGTTGAAGGAAAGCTTCATCAAGGCGATTGGCACAGGGCTGGGCTTTAACCTACAGAGGGCAGAGTTTCACCTCTCACCTGAGCCAATCGCAGAGGGCAAGGTGTGTCGCCGGACCACAATGCACCTGGACGAAGAGGAAGAGGAGGTCTGGACCTTCGAGGTGAGCAGGGTCCAGTGGTTGTGGAGGGAAGGAGATGGGATCAGGAAGAGTGAAGAAAGTTCAAGAGTATCCAACCATCTCCTGCTCTTTTCTGTGTATCCAACACACTATCACAGATTATCGCAAAATAGACACAAATTACTTATTCGAAATTGGTGACAGGCACACACATTTTTTTCGTGTCCACCACACAATTTTCTTCATAACGCATTCGTGTCCAGTACACAATTTTCTTGTTGTGGTAATGTTAGCTAGGTTAGGGGTTAAGGTTAGGTATGAGGGGTAGGGTTAGCTAACATGCTAGCTAAGTAGTTAAAAAGTAGTAAGTAGTTGCTAAAATGCTAAAGTTGTCATAATATGATTCGAACAAGCAACGGTTGGGTTGCTCGACCTTCGCGTTATATGCCCACCCCATCCTCCACGATCGTTTCTGTATTAAGTAACCTACTGCCTTCATCGGTGATTGAAATGCACTGTATACAAAATCGTGTGGTGAACATTAACATTTGTAAAAATATATATATATATATATATATATAATGCGTGTCGCTGTCACGAATTTCGCAAAAGTCTATTTCACTATAATTTGTGATTAGTGGGTTTATGTATTACAGACACGCTAAACAGCAGGTGGTTTATAGTAATCTTATTTTTGGCAGCAGCTCAAACGCCGTTCCAATTCCACTAACAGCAGCTTGGCAGGGTCTCTTTAGCAGCTATAGCTTACACTATACCACTTCAATTTAATCAGTTAGCTTCAACGTTTCCCACTAAAGCTAATGCTATCCTGCTCCAATGTCATCAGTTATCATTAACGTTACCCACTAAAGCTAATGCTATCCTGCTCCAATTTAATCACTTAGCTTTAGCATTACCCAGTAAAACTAATGCTGTCCTGCTCCAATTTAGTCAGTTAGCTTTAGAGTTACCCACTAAAGCTATTGCTATCCCTATTGCCACTAACAGATTAGCAAGGTCTTGTTAGCGGCTAATATCGCGTATGGCAATCTCTTTGTCTCTTTGTGATTGGGATCTTAGCATACGCACAAACACGTACTCTGGCACTCCCTCTGTCTCAGAATCTTTGAATTCTCTAACAATGTATCCTTGAAAGCATTTGTAAAGTGCTTTTCTAGGAAATACTGGAGACTAGGATGGTGTCAGTACCTCTCACACCAAGGCTTTAGAGTTGTACAAAGTGACCTCCTTTCCTTGTCTCCTTTCCTCATCTCCTTCCTTTCAGCCACACTAGTCTGAAAAGCTACTGTATGTCAGGGGAAAGCAGTATTTTGAAAACCTATTGGGTGGGTTGGATCTCACCTATAAAGCTGAAAAGAATGAATGGTCCATAACAGAATTCGCTCTTTCCTCTTTGGACTGGTTTGTCGGCATAATGGTGTTTTGGTGTTTCTGTTGTGAGACTTCTGTCACCAGAGAATATCAACACACCTATTGATCGCCAGCTCAGGGACAGTACAGCTGCACTATGGATCTGCTTCTGAGATGTTTTCTAAATGGAAGAGGGAGGGGGGGGGGGACGGACGGACGGAGCGAGCGAGCTAGCTAGGGAGGACTGGGAGAAAACTAACTGCCCAATTTAGGGAGCACCAGAGACAAGGTTTCAGTACTAGAACCAAGGGATCAAAATCATCACATTTTGACCTGTCACTGTTTGCTGGGTCAAGCGCGCACAAACACTTTTTTACCTGAGTGAGCTGTTAAGTTAATGTTTTAAGTATCCCTATATTTCTGTTATTACGGTGCTATCACTCTGTTGTTAGTATGCCTGCGCGGTAGTCTCACTGTTGATGGACCTGGCCTGAGTGCGATGGCAACCATGTACTGTGGAAATACGGTAAAGTCAACGTTGTTAAACTGGAACCTAGTCGTTGTCATTTTGAAGTTAACATTTGTAGCAGAGGATGGTTCATAACTACATTGTGCCACCTCGCTTTGACGAGAAGAGGTCGTACGAAAGTTGTAAAAATGAACTTGGAACCTGGACACGGGTTACTAATCTGGACGAGAAAAAGCAAGCACTTGCGGTGGTATTATCGCTCGAGGGAAGAGAGAGAGATACAGCACTGGAAATATCCCTTGATATGGAACCTAGTCGTTGTGTCATTTTAAGTTAACATGAGCAAGAGGAGAGAGAGAATGTCCTTGTCCCCCCCCCCTCCTCTCTCTCTGCCATATTGATAAGAGTAATGAGATACAACTAGGATGCTAGACTTCACATCTGCTAAGGTCTGCAGAATAAATGTTTGTTCCAGATAGGGTGAATAACTCCACAGAAACACCTGTCACATACACACACACACACACACACACACACACAGACAGATGCAGAATTAACATACAGATGAGGCAAGCAGCAGTGCTCACCTGGTGCCATCTGACCCCTGAACGCTGCGTATTGATTGGCTGGCTTAATGAGGTGGCGACCCAGGTCTTTCCACTTCCTGGTGACCCTGTGTAATGTCACGACCCCACTGTGTCATAATGAGGTCATGACATTTGGTAGTGAGGGAATTAACAAGAGGAATCACGAACAGTGGTGGAAAAAGTACCCAATTGTCATACTTGAGTAAAAGTAAAGATACCTTAAAAGAAAATGACTCAAGTGAAAGTCACCCAGTAAAATACTACTTGAGTATAAGTATTTGGTTTTAAATATACTTAAGTATCAAAAGTAAAAGTATAAATCATTTCAAATTCTTTATATTAAGCAACCCATACGGCACAATTTTTTATTTTATTTATTTTACAGATAGCCAGGGGCACACTTCAACAGCCAGACATAATTTAAAAACGAAGCATTTGTGTTTGGTGAGTCTGCCAGATCAGAGGCAGTAGGGATGACCAGGGATGTTCTCTTGATTAGTGGGTCAATTAGACAAGTACTTTTGGGTGTCAGGGAAAATGTATGGAGTAAAAAGTACATTATTTTCTTTAGGAATGTAGTGAAGTAAAAGTTGTTAAATATAAATAGTAAAGTACAGATACCCCAAAAAACTACTCGAGTAGTACTTTAAAGTATTTTTACTTAAGTACTTTACACCACTGCTCAAGTACACAGAAACACACAGAGGGTTTATTGCAACTCATACATGTACACAGACAAATACACACAAACACACTGTCACAATTATTTAACTCTTATCTGGACAGTTAAAGATGGGCAGTAGGGAAACGGCGCCCCTGTCCGCCCCACCACCTTCATTGTTTTTGCTTTGTCTGGGAGAGAGAAAAAGTCTGTTTGCAGTAACTTCTTTGTTGTAGTATCACAAACGGACGTGGCAGGGAGTCGTCCTTCCATAAATGTCAATAAAAAAATTAAATAAATGAACAGGAGATACAGATGGAGGTTCTTAATTTGAGCCAGTTTGCTACAGCAAGAAAATAATCCTGGTGTAACAGGAAATGTGGATTATAATTAATGGACATTTTTGTAGTGGTTGATACATTTCAAAGTGCAAATTACAAACTTCAGAAGCCTTTTTAAACTTCAAATACACCACAAGTTTTAAATGTCCTGCATTGCAGGAAAGTTATCCTGCAACAGGGTGATCAAATTTAGATCCTACACCTGTAACCTCCCTCCCCTTAAAAAGTAAAGGAGTGAGGCTGTCCGACTGGGCCTATGATTAGGGCCAACTGTGTGGAATGAAAGCGGGAGAGGGGAACCGGGATGATAAATAGCCAGTATTAGGACACTGATGTGTTAGAATGGAGAGAGGAGAGGTGTGTGGCTGGATGCATGCGTGAGCCTTTTGGTAAAGGAGAGCTATTTGTCACCTTAATCACTCGTATAAGCCAACACCTATAACCTCATTCTGTTTGTATGTTGTGTATATGTGTGTATTTCATGTAAACATTTGTGTGTTTGTTTAACTGCTCCTGTCCTCTTCAGGAGAGTGTGTTGGGTAAGGACCACCATGTTGCTGTGGCAATGGGACCAAACCATACAGTCAGATCTGTGGTGAGTCATAGGAGTGTGTGTGTGTGTGTGTGGGAATGTAAGTGAGACTGTATGTTTTCAGTACAATGAAGTAGATTACTAACCTCCCCTTCTTTTTCCTTAGACTCCCCCTGCCCTCACCTCTCCTCCCCCCTCCTTCACCTTCCTCTCCTTCAGTGACCTCATCAGCATGGCCACACCCCTCTTTGAAGAAGACTCCGCCTACTGGGAGAGCTTCCAGAATAAGGCTGAAGCCCCGGAAAGACAGAGACTCACGCCTATAGTATGAGGAAGACAGGTTAGGGTAGGACTGTGGGTAGAGTAATCTGATCCTAGATCTGTGGTTAGTGGAGACATCAACCTGACCATGGAAACAATTGTGCTGGTGAGGTGGAGTGGTCAATGGGCGGATAGGTGATGTCACTCCTGTTGATCTCCATGCAGGATCGTACGGGAACAGTCAGTGAACAGCAGGGTTGGTGTTACTGAGGTACCTGGAGGTGCTGGCCACTTACACAACAAATCAGGTTTAAGCATTAAAATAACGTTGGTCCCCAGACCAACCCAGAGTCAATGTGTTAGTCAAATGCCAGTGATGAGAAATGTTCCACTACTGCCAATTGCTCTTAATCATGGTATTTGATGATAATAAAGCCATCACAGTAATACTATTTAAGATCTGTGTGTGTGGGGAAGGGGGTATTGATTTTGTAGGTTGCAATCACCTGAATTGATTGTGATCATCTGGCAATACTACAAAGTTGTTGACCAACCTCCCTGTAATGTGATTTAAAGGTTTGTATAGCTTCTTACTATAGGCTTTGCTGACCTCCTTCCCTATCCAGTCATGTCCATTCCTGTATGCCTCAGTTGGTAGAGCATGGTGCTTTCACTGCCAGGGTTGTGGGTTCGATTCCCGGGGCCACCCATACATAAAGTCGCTTTGGATAAAGCGTCTGCTAAATGGCATATACTGAACAAAAATATAAATGCAACATTTCAAGGATTTTACTTAGTTACAGTTCATATAAGGAAATAAGTAAATTGAAATAAATTCATTAGGCACTAATCTATGGATTTCACATTACTGGGAATACAGAGATGCATTTGTTGGTCACAGATACCTTTAAAAAAAGGTAGGGGTGTGGATCAGAAAACCAGTCAGTATCTGGTGACCATTTGCCTCATGCGGCGCGACATCTCTTTCGGAGAGTTGATCAGGCCACTCCTCTTCAATGGCTGTGCGAAGTTGCTGTATATTGGTGGGAACTGGAACATGCTGTCATAAACGTTGATCCAGAGCATCCCGAACATGCTCAATGGGTGACATGTCTGGTGAGTATGCATGCCATGAAAGAACTGGGACATTTTCAGCTTCCAGGAGTTGTGTACAGATCCTTGCGACATGGGGCCGTACATTATCATGCTGAAACATGAGGTGATGGCGGCGGATGAATTTTATTTAATTTTTTATTTCACCTTTATTTAACCAGGTAAGCCAGTTGAGAACAAGTTCTCATTTACAACCGCGACCTGGCCAAGATAAAGCAAAGCAATGCGATAAAAACAACAACACAGTTACATATGGGGTAAAACAAAACATAAAGTCAAAAATACCACAGAAAATATATATACAGTGTGTGCAAATGTAGCAAGTTATGGAGGTAAGGCAATAAATAGGCCATAGTGCAAAATAATTACAATTAGTATTAACACTGGAATGATAGATGTGCAAGAGATGATGTGCAAATAGAGATACTGGGGTGCAAATTAGCAAAATAAATAACAATATGGGGATGAGGTAGTTGAGTGGGCTAATTTCAGAAGGGCTGTGTACAGGTGCAGTGATCGGTAAGCTGCTCTGACAACTGACGATTAAAGTTAGTGAGGGAGATGAGTCTCCAGCTTCAGATATTTTTGCAGTTCGTTCCAGTCATTGGCAGCCAAAGGAGGTGTTGGCTTTGGGGATGACCAGTGAGATACACCTGCTGGAGCGCATAATATGTGTGGGTGTTGCTATGGTGACCAATGAGCTAAGATAAGGCGGAGATTTGCCTAGCAGTGATTTATAGATGGCCTGGAGCCAGTGGGTTTGGCGACGAATATGTAGTGAGGACCAGCCAACAAGAGCGTACAGGTCACAGTGGTGGGTAGTATATGGGGCTTTGGTGACAAAACGGATGGCACTGTGATCGACTACATCCAATTTGCTGAGTAGAGTGTTGGAGGCTATTTAGTAAATGACGTCGCCGAAGTCAAGGATCGGTAGGATAGCATGTTTGGCAGCATGAGTGAAGGAGGCTTTGTTGCAAAATAGGAAGCCGATTCTAGATTTCACTTTGGATTGGAGATGCTTAATGTGAGTCTGGAAGGAGTTTACAGTCGAACCAGACACCTAGGTATTTGTAGTTGTCCACATACTCTAGGTCAGACCCGTCGAGAGTAGTGATTCTAGTCGGGTGGGCGGGTGCCAACAGCGTTCGATTGAAGAGCATGCATTTAGTTTTACTAGCATTTAAGAGCAATTGGAGGCTACTGAAGGAGTGTTGTATGGCATTGAAGCTCGTTTGGAGGTTGTTAACACAGTGTCCAATGAAGGGCCAGATGTATACAAAATGGTGTCGTCTGCGTAGAGGTGGATCTGAGAGTCACCAGCAGCAAGAGCGACATCATTGATATACACAGAGAAAAGAGTCGGCCCAAGAATTGAACCCTGTGGCACCCCCATAGAGACTGCCATAGGTCCAGACAACAGGCCCTCCAATTTGACACATTGAGCTCTATCTGAGAAGTAGTTGGTGAACCAGGCGAGGCAGTCATTTGAGAAACCAAGGCTACTTAATCTGCCAATAAGAATGCTGTGGTTGACAGAGTCAAAAGCCTTGGCCAGGTCGATGAAGACGGCTGCACAGTACTGTCTATTATCGATCGCGGTTATAATATCGTTTAGGACCTTGAGCGTGGCTGAGGTGCACCCATGACCAGCTCGGAAACCGGATTGCATAGCGGAGAAGGTACGCTGGGATTCAAAATGGTCGGTGATCTGTTTGTTAACTTGGCTTTCAAAAACTTTCGAAAGGCAGGGCAGGATGGATATAGGTCTGTAACAGTTTGGATCTAGAGTGTCACCCCCTTTGAAGAGGGGGATGACCGCGGCAGCTTTCCAATCTCTGGGGATCTCAGATGTTACGAAAGAGAGGTTGAACAGGCTAGTAATAGGGGTTGCGACAATTTCGGCGGCTAATTTTAGAAAGAAAGGGTCCAGATTGTCTAGCCCAGATGATTTGTAGGGGTCCATATTTTGCAGCTCTTTCAGAACATCAGCTGTCTAAATTTACAGCGGAGGGTGCAGAGCTGGTGGTCGGGGTAGTGGTAGCCAGGTGGAAAGCATGGCCAGCCGTAGCAAAATGCTTGTTGAAATTCTCGATTATTGTAGATTTATCGGTGGTGATAGTGTTTCCTAGCCTCAGTGCAGTGGGCAGCTGGGAGGAGGTGCTCTTATTCTCCATGGACTTTACAGTGTCCGAAAACTTTTTGGAGTTAGTGCTACAGGATGCAAATTTCTGTTTGAAAAAGCTAGCCTTCGCTTTCCTAACTGCTTGTGTATATTGGTTCCTAACTAATGTATGGCACGACAATGGGCGTCAGGATCTAATCACGGTATCTCTGTGCATTCAAATTGCCATCCATACAATGCAATTTTGTTTGTTGTCCATAGCTTATGCCTGCCATTACCATAACCCCACCGCCACCACAGGGCACTCTGTTCACAACGTTGACATCAGCAAACTGCTCACCCACACATTTACATTTACATTTTAGTCATTTAGCAGACGCTCTTATCCAGAGCGACTTACAGGAGACACACGACGCCATACACGTGGTCTGCAGTTGTGAGGCCAGTTGGACGCACTGCCAAATTCTCTAAAACAACGTTGGAGGTGACTTATGGTAGAGAAATGAACATTACATTCTCTGGCAACAGCGCTGTTGGACATTCCTTCAGTCAGCATGCCAATTGCATGTTCCCTCAAAACTTGAGACATCTGTGGCATTGTGTTGTGTAACAAAACTGCACATTTTAGAGTGGCCTTTTATTGTCCCCAGTACAAGGTGCACATGAATAATGATCATGCTGTTTAATCAGCTTCTTGATATGCCACACCTGTCAGGTGGATGGATTATCTTGGCAAAGGAGAAATGCTCACTAACAGGGATGTAAACACATTTGTGCAGAACATTTGAGAGAAATAAGCTTTTTGTGCGTATAGAACATTTCTGGGATCTTTTATTTCAGCTCAGGAAACATGAGACCAACACTTTACATGTTGCGTTTATATTTTTGTTCAGTGTATATTATATTATGTCCTATGCCATTACTGTGTGGTTCTTCCATTCCTTATGATTCTACCTCATACCGAACAGAGAGGGAGAGAGAAATACTACTCTACTCATCACTGATGTGCCATCTGATGGGAAAGATGCAAATGGTGCAGCTCCTTTAGACAATCATGTACATTGATTGCTTGTATAGGGCTAATACATCTTTCACTCCACTCATCTCTCTCCCTCTTTTTTTCTCTCACTTCCTCTCTCTCCCCTGCTCGCCCTCTCCCATATCTCTCCCCCGCCCCTATCTCTGGGCTCCTGAATAGCTCTATTGTGACAAAGGAAAGGGGTGAGAGTGAAAATGATCAGTAGGGAAGCGAAGAAGAAAATGATCGGTAGGGAAGCGAAGAAGAAAATGATCGGTAGGGAAGCGAAGAAAGGGGTGATAATAATTCACTACTCTGACCGTGCTGGAGAGATTGATTGTCCTCATACAAGGAAGTCTGTATCCTAATCATTTTTCATCCTTAAGAACAACCCTCTCTCCATCCTTCTCTCTCTATCTCCCAGTCCCAGGTGGTTATGTTAACAACCCTCTATCTCTCCATCATTCTCTCTCTATCTCCCAGTCCCAGGTGGTTATGTTAACAACCCTCTATCTCCCAGTCCCATGTTAACATCAGGGAACGTGCTAAAATAGATTCCTATGGAATCAAAGTGTGTCATGATAGATTAACCTTCATCCTTTTCGTCTGACGTTCATTCTGTGTTTCTGGTCATACTGCTCTCATTTCCCTCCTTACGTCTCCCTCCCTCTCTCGTCCTCACTGTCTTTCCTTCCTCATCTGCCCCTCTCCTGTCTCAACAGTGTCCACTGGGTGTAATGCATGCTCTCTCACATCTCTCCCCTGCAATGCCTCTCATCTCTCCTCTTTTTCCCTATGCATCACCCTCTCTCTCTCCCTTACTCTCTCTCCATCTGGCTGTGTGTCTATTTTGGTCAGAGACATTTAGTGGGCCATTAGGAGCTTGTGTTTGGAAGACAGCAGGACTGCTGCTCTCTCTCTCTCTCTCTCTCTCTCTTTCTCCATTCATTCATCCATTCCATTCCATTCAAAGGGCTTTATTGGCATGGGAAACATGTTTACATTGCCAAAGCAAGTGAAATGAACAATAAAAAAATGAACAGTAAACATTACACTCACAAACGTTCCAAAGGAATAGAGACATTTAAAATGTCATAGTATGTCTATATACAGTGTTTGTAACGATGTGCAAATAGTTAAGGGAAAATAAATAAACAGAAATATGGGTTGTATTTACAGTGGTGTTTGTTCTTCACTGGTTGCCCTTGTGGCAACAGGTCACAAATCTTGCTGCTGTGATTGCACACTGTGGTATTTCAACCAATAGATATGGGAGTTTATCATAATTGGATTCGTTTTTCAATTCCTTGTGGGTCTGTGTACTCTGAGGGAAATATGTGTCTCTAATATGGTCATACATTTGGCAGGAGGTTAGGAAGTGCATCTCAGTTTCCAGCTCATTTTATGGGCAGTGTGCACATAGCCTGTCTTCTCTTGAGAGCCAGGTCTGCCTACGGCAGCCTTTCTCAATAGCAAGGCTATGCTCACTGAGTCTGTACATAGTCAAAGCTTTCCTTAAGTTTGGGTCAGTCACAGTGGTCAGGTATTCTGCCACTGTGTACTCTCTGTTTAGGGCCAAATAGCATTCTAGTTTGCTAAGTTTTTTTGTTAATTCTTTCCAATGTGTCAAGTAATTATCTTTTTGTTTTCTCATGATTTGGTTGGGTCTAATTGTGTTGCTGTCCTGGGACTCTGTGGGGTCTGTTTGTGTTTGTGAACAGAGCCCCAGGACCAGCTTGCTTAGGGGACTCTTCTCCAGGTTCATCTCTCTGTAGGTGATGGCTTTGTTATGGAAGGTTTAGGAATCACTTCCTTTTTAGGTGGTTGTAGAATTTTAACGTCTCTTTTCTGGATTTTTATAATTAGCGGGTATCGGCCTAATTCTGCTCTGCATGCGTTATTTGGTGTTTTACATTGTACACAGAGGATATTTTTTGCAGAATTCTGCATGCAGTCTCAATTTGATGTTTGTCCCATTTTGTGAATTCTAGGTTGGTGAACGGACCCAGACCTCACAACCATAAAGGGCAATAGGTTCCATAACTGATTCAAATCTACAGTACTGCTGCCAAGGGATGAGCTGTAGGTGTACCTACCATAAGAGTCCCCTCGAAGCCTACCATTGACTATGTACAGACCCAGCGTGCGACACAGCTGCAGGAGTTGTGACCCATTTTGTTGGTAGTTTTGTCATAGTTGTGTCTAGGGGGAGGGAATACCGTCACCTCCAGGTAGGTGTTTGTCCCCCTGTGTGCTAAGAGTGTCAGGTTCTTGTCCAGTTCTGGCATTTCGGTCGCCACAGACTAGTACATGTCCCTGAGCCTGGAAATGGTTGGTCTCCCCCTCTAGGATGGAGAAGGTGTCAGCGTTAAAGTATGGGGATTCTATTGGGGGGATATAGGTAGCACACAAGGACATTTTTCTCTGTTGAGATAATTTCGTTATTAATTTCCAGCCAGATGTAAGATGTTCCTGTTTTGACTAATTTAATAGAGTGGGTTAGGTCTGCTCTATACCAAATTAGCATACCCCCTGAGCCTCTTCCCTGTTTCACACCTGGGACTACCAACTCTCTGTAACCTAGAGGGCAACCAGTGGGTCCGTCTCCTCTATACTGTTTCTTGTAGGATGACAATGTCTGTATTTCCAATTTCTTTGATGAAGTCTGGGTTCCTGCTCTTTAGGCCAAAGGCAGATGAACCCAGACCTTGCATATTGCAGGATATTCTCTCTCTGTCTCTCTCTCTAAAGGGGTGATTTGGGTATGTGTATGATAGAGGGAAAGGTAGATCAGGGGGAGCAGAGTTGTGTGAGCAATATCTGTAATAAAACTGTCCAACAAGCTCATCAAACTGGGGGTTTATTTCCTACCTCCAACACTTCACAACCCCCTGGAATATTTTCATTGAGGAAGGGCGTATCATGGCTAGCCTGTAGCACTCTACATCTCAGCTGAATTTCTCTCCCTAGTACTCACATACAGGCAGACAAACACACACTCCCTTCAGAATGCAGGGACGTAAAATAAGACCTTCAGGCAAAGAGATGACACTGGCTCTCTACAAACTTCGACTAAGAGATGACACTGGCCCTCTATACACTCGACAAAGAGATGACACTGGCCCTCTACACACTCGACAAAGAGATGACACTGGCCCTCTACACACTCGACAAAGAGATGACACTGGCCCTCTACACACTCGACAAAGAGATGACACTGGCCCTCTATACACTCGACAAAGAGATGACACTGGCCCTCTATACACTCGACAAAGAGATGACACTGGCCCTCTATACACTCGACAAAGAGATGACACTGGCCCTCTATACACTCGACAAAGAGATGACACTGGCCCTCTATACACTCGACAAAGAGATGACACTGGCCCTCTATACACTCGACAAAGAGATGACACTGGCCCTCTATACACTCGACAAAGAGATGACACTGGCCCTCTATACACTCGACAAAGAGATGACACTGGCCCTCTATACACTCGACAAAGAGATGACACTGGCCCTCTATACACTCGACAAAGAGATGACACTGGCCCTCTATACACTCGACAAAGAGATGACACTGGCCCTCTATACACTCGACAAAGAGATGACACTGGCCCTCTACACACTCGACAAAGAGATGACACTGGCCCTCTATACACTCGACAAAGAGATGACACTGGTCCTCTACACACTCGACAAAGAGATGACACTGGCCCTCTACACTCTTGAGTACCCCTCTTCCACCTGTAACTCAACCCACACAGACACATACACACACCTCTCAACCCTCTACTTGAAGAATGCAGTGGTTAACCCAGGTCTCTCTCTGTGCTGGCCCAGTGTTTAACCCAGGTCTCTTTCTGTGCTGGCCCAGTGGTTAACCCAGGTCTCTCTCTGTGCTGGCCCAGTGTTTAACCCAGGTCTCTCTCTGTGCTGGCCCAGTGTTTAACCCAGGTCTCTCTCTGTGCTGGCCCAGTGTTTAACCCAGGTCTCTCTCTGTGCTGGCCCAGTGGTTAACCCAGGTCTATCTCTGTGCTGGCCCAGTGGTTAACCCAGGTCTCCTCTCTCTGTGCTAGCCCATTGGTTAACCCAGGTCTCCTCTCTCTGTGCTAGCCCATTGGTTAACCCAGGTCTCTCTCTGTGCTAGCCCATTGGTTAACCCAGGTCTCCTCTCTCTGTGCTAGCCCATTGGTTAACCCAGGTCTCTCTCTGTGCTAGCCCATTGGTTAACCCAGGTCTCTCTCTGTGCTAGCCCATTGGTTAACCCAGGTCTCTCTCTGTGCTAGCCCATTGGTTAACCCAGGTCTCTCTCTGTGCTAGCCCATTGGTTAACCCAGGTCTCTCTCTGTGCTAGCCCATTGGTTAACCCAGGTCTCTCTCTGTGCTAGCCCATTGGTTAACCCAGGTCTCCTCTCTCTGTGCTGGCCTAGTGGGACATATTCAACAGCCAGTCTGTGAATGGAGGGAATCACTGAACACAGATGCTTCCTGACACACACACACTGTAATTATATCAGTGGTAATAGCAAGCTTCTTTCAGAGAATAGTACCTTGAGCGGCGGTGTGTCTCACACACACACATACGGACAGAGGGCAAGCGACCACAGGTGTTCTTATTCTATCTCTGATAGAAAGAGAATATGGAACACACACACACACACACACACAGCTAACCACAGGTGTTGTCATCTGTCCGATATAGCAGAGAACTGACCATCATACAGGAGCACTGGAACAGTGGTTACCTCTGAGAAATGTGTCTTGAGGTTTAATCTTCAAAAATCTGATGGCTTTGGAGTTGAGATGAGAGGCAAACACATGTTTTATTTACAATTACATTGTTTACAAATAATTGAGTAAAACAAGCTTATACAGTATTCTGGGTTCTGGTGGGGTATGACAGGACATGGACAGACGTCCAATTTCCAAGTCAATCTTGAGCGATCTGGCTGTGTATGCGTGTGTGTGTTCGTGTCCATAACTGAGGCGTCAGGGTCAAATTGGTTCAGCTCATGTTCTCAACACAATAGTTTTTTGGTGACATCTGTTTAGCAATTTGTTGATTTGATATAATCTGTAATGAACGACTGACTGGCCTGGGATTAGCCCTACTCTGTGTGTGTGGTTGTGTACGTGTGTGTGTGGTTTTGTACGTGTGTGTGTGGTTGTGTACGTGTGTGTGTGTGTTTGTGTACGTGTGTGTGGTTGTGTACGTGTGTTTGTACGTGTGTGCGCTTTCGTGTGTGTGTCAGTGTGTTGGTGTGTCTCGAGACCATTTTATCCCACTGAGGGTGCTAATTAAAAAAACACACAAAATCTCTGACGAAGGCCTTGAGGCCGATACGTAAAGCTTATTAAAGATCAGTGATACTATCAAGAGCAGTGATACTATCAAGAGCAGTGATACTATCAAGAGCAGTGTGTGGGTTTCTTCTTTTTTTCTCATCCCACAGAGCTAAAGCCTAGGCATTAGTTCCAGGAGCTAACAGGACAAGGGGCAGATGATGTTTGGTCCTTGGTTTGTGAGAACAACCTCTGGAAGGCTGTGCATTATCAAATTACGAAGGACAGTTTAGGCCATGTCAACACTGTGTGTGTGTGTGTGTGTGTGTGTGTGTGTGTGGGGCAGATTATGTTTGTTCGGGTTCAAAACACATACTGTTCCCTTTTCCCAGAGGTAGCATCTGCTCTCCTCTCCTGTGTAGCGGTGCTGTGAAGTTAACACAGCGTTCAAACACACCTCTTCCATTCAGGGGGAATATGTAATAGTGACACACACACACACACACACACACACA
>NC_140017.1:35576431-35606431 GCF_964263955.1 Coregonus lavaretus | reverse complement strand
AGTTGAGAACAGGTTCTCATTTACAACTGCGACCTGGCCAAGACAAAGCAAAGTAGTGCAACAAAAACAACACAGAGTTACATATGGGGTAAAAAAAAAACATAAAGTCAGAAATACAACAGAAAATATATATACAGTGTGTGCAAATGTAGCAAGTTATGGAGGTAAGGCAATAAATAGGCTATAGTGCAGAATAATTACAATAGTATTAACACTGGAATGCTAGATGTGCAAGAGATTATGTGCAAATAGAGATACTGGGGTGCAAAAGAGCAAATTAAATAGCAATATAGGGATGAGGTAGTTGGGTGGGCTAATTTCAGATGGGCTGTGTACAGGTGCAGTGATCGGTAAGGTGCTCTGACAACTGATGCTTAAAGTTATTGAGGGAGATAAGAGTCTCCAGCTTCAGAGATTTTTGCAATTCGTTCCAGTCATTGGCAGCAGAGAACTGGAAGGAATGGCGGCCAAAGGAGGTGTTGGCTTTGGGAATGACCAGTGAGATATACCTGCTGGAGCGCAGACTACGGGTGGGTGCTGCTATGGTGACCAATGAGCTAAGATAAGGCGGGGATTTGCCTAGCAGTGATTTATAGATGGCCTGGAGCCAGTGGGTTTGACGACGAACATGTAGTGAGGACCAGCCAACAAGAGCGTACAGGTCACAGTGGTGGGTAGTGTATGGGGCTTTGGAGACAAAACGGATGGCACTGTGATAGACTACATCCAATTTGCTGAGTAGAGTGTTGGAGGCTATTTTATAAATGACATCGCCGAAGTCAAGGATCGGTAGGATAGTCAGTTTTACGAGGGCATGTTTGGCAGCATGAGTGAAGGAGGCTTTGTTGCGAAATAGGAAGCCGATTCTAGATTTAACTTTGGATTGGAGATTCTTTATGTGAGTCTGGAAGTTGAGTTTACAGTCTAACCAGACACCTAGATATTTGTAGTTGTCCACATACTCTAGGTCAGACCCGTCGAGAGTGGTGATTCTAGTCGGGTGGGCGGGTGCTAGCAGCGTTCGATTGAAAAGCATGCATTTAGTTTTACTAGTGTTTAAGAGCAGTTGAAGGCTACTGAAGGATTGTTGTATGGCATTGAAGCTCGTTTGGAGGTTTGTTAACACAGTGTCCAATGAAGGGCCAGATGTATACAAAATGGTGTCGTCTGCGTAGAGGTGGATCTGAGAGTCACCAGCAGCAAGAGCGACATCATTGATATACACGGAGAAAAGTGTCGGCCCAAGAATTGAACCCTGTGGCACCCCCATAGAGACTGCCATAGGTCCAGACAACAGGCCCTCCGATTTGACACACTGAACTCTATCTGAGAAGTAGTTGGTGAACCAGGCGAGGCAGTCATTTGAGAAACCAAGGCTATTTAGTCTGCCAATAAGAATGCGGTGGTTGACAGAGTCGAAAGCCTTGGCCAGGTCGATGAAGACGGCTGCACAGTACTGTCTATTATCAATCGCGGTTATAATATCGTTTAGGACCTTGAGCGTGGCTGAAGTGCACCCGTGACCAGCTCGGAAACCGGATTGCATAGCGGAGAAGGTACGGTGGTATTCGAAATGGTCGATGATCTGTTTATTAACTTGGCTTTCGAATACTTTCGAAAGGCAGGGCAGGATGGATATAGGTCTGTAGCAGTTTGGATCTAGAGTGTCACCCCCTTTGAAGAGGGGGATGACCGCGGCAGCTTTCCAATCTCTGGGGATCTCAGACGTTATGAAAGAGAGGTTGAACAGACTAGTAATAGGGGTTGCGACAATTTCGGCGGCTAGTTTTAGGAAGAAAGGGTCCAGATTATCTAGCCCAGCTGATTTGTAGGGGTCCAGATTTTGCAGCGCTTTCAAAACATCAGCTGTCTGAATTTGTGTGAAGGAGAAGCGGGGGGGGCATGGGCAAGTTGCAGCAGAGGGTGCAGAGTTGGTGGCCGGGTTAGTGGTAGCCAGATGGAAAGCATCGCCAGCTGTAGCAAAATGCTTGTTGAAATTCTCGATTATTGTAGATTTATCGGTGGTGATAGTGTTTCCTAGCCTCAGTGCAGTGGGCAGCTGGGAGGAAGTGCTCTTATTCTCCATGGACTTTACAGTGTCCCAAAACTTTTTGGAGTTAGTGCTACAGGATGCAAATTTCTGTTTGAAAAAGTTAGCCTTTGCTTTCCTGACTGCTTGTGTATATTGGTTCCTAACTTCCCTGAAAAGTTGCATATCGCGGGGGCTATTTGATGCTAATGCTGTACGCCACAGGATGTTTTTGTGCTGGTCAAGGGCAGTCAAGTCTGAGGAGAACCAGGGGCTATATCGGTTCTTAGTTCTGTATTTTTTGAATGGGGCATGTTTATTTAAGATTGAGAGGAAATTACTTTTAAGGAACAACCAGGCATCCTCTACTGACGGAATGAGATCTATATCCATCCAGGATACCTGGGCCAGGTCAATTAGGAAGGCCTCCTCGCTAAAGTGTTTTAGGGAGCGTTTGACAGTGATGAGGGGTGGTTGTTTGACCGCGGACCCGTTACGGACGCAGGCAATAAGGCAGTGATCGCTGAGATCCTGGTTGAAGACAGCTGAGGTGTATTTAGAGGGTATGTTAGTCAGGATGATATATATGAGGGTACCCATGTTTAAGGATTTAGGGTTGTACCTGGTAGGTTCGTTGATAATTTGCGTGAGGTTGAGGGCATCTAGCTTGGATTGTAGGATGGCTGGGGTGTTAAGCATATCCCAATTTAGGTCACCAAGCAGTACAAACTCAGAGGATAAATGGGGGGCAATCAATTCACATATGGTGTCCAGGGCACAGCTGGGGGCTGAGGGGGGTCTGTAGCAAGCGGCAACAATGAGAGACTTATTTCTGGAAAGGTGGATTTTTAGAAGTAGAAGCTCAAACTGTTTGGGCACAGACCTGGATAGTATGATAGAGCTCTGCAGGCTATCTCTACAGTAGATTGCAACTCCACCCCCTTTGGCAGTTCTATCTAGACGGAAAATGTTATAGTTGGGGATGGAAATTTCAGAATTTTTGATGGCCTTCCTGAGCCAGGATTCAGACACTGCTAGAACATCAGGGTTAGCAGAGTGTGCTAACGCAGTGAATAACTCAAACTTAGGAAGTAGACTTCTGATATTTATGTGCAAGAAACCAAGACTTTTGCGATTACAGAAGTCAACAAATGATAGCTCCTGGGGAGTAGGAGTGATACTGGGGGCTACAGGGCCTGGGTTAGCCTCTACATCACCAGAGGTACAGAGGAGGACTAGAATAAGGATACGGCTAAAGGCTTTAAGAACTGGTCTTCTAGTGCGTTGGGTACATAGAATAAAGGGGGCAGATTTCCGGGTGTTATAGAAAAGATTCAGGGCATTATGTACAGACAAGGATATGGAAGGATATGAGTAAAGTGGAGGTAAACCTAAGCGTTGGGTAACACTGAAAGAGATAGTATCTCTAGAGGCATCAATTGAGTCGGTCTCTGAGTGTATGGGTGGAGGGACAAAGGAGCTAACTAAGGCTGGTTTAGCTAGGCTGGGGGGTCTACAGTGATATAGTACAATTAGAAATAACCGAAACAACAATAAACTAACCATGTTTGGGCTGAGGCTAAACATAAACAGGATGTAGTACCGTAAAAAGGAACAGTCCAGCAGATATCAGCTGTATAGCTGAGTTATCATAAGGTCCGGTGGTGAAGTGCTAGTGAGTAAGAGGCCACGGCTAGCGTGTGCTACGTCCGTTTTGTTGTAGCCAGCTGGTAGCGAAGAATCCGGAGTTAAAGGTCCAGTGATTCAGTGATTCCGGCAGAAAAACTGATATGTTCTGGGTCGATAACGCGCAGTGCTGACTGGCCGAATATCCGGTGATCAAAGTCCAGTGATTAAAATTAATCCCTCGGGAAAAAATCAAATGTTCTGGGTGAAACACTGCTAGCTGTGGCTAATAGCAAGTAGCTAGTTCAGTAGCTAGTTCAGTTTAGTGAGTAAGCGTGTGCTAACGGGCCAGGGCTAGCAGATGGATGGAATCTTCGTGGTTACGTCGTAACCACATCAGACGATTTCGTCGGCAGACCAGTCGTGTAGGATCGGCGGGGCTCCGTGTCAATACTATGTGGTCCCGTCCGGTTGATAGAGAGGTAGATAGCCGGGAGATGGGCCTAGCTCAGGTTGATTAGCCAGACCACAGCGTCCGTTTTGTTGTAGCCAGCTAGTAGCGATGAATCCGGAGTTAAAGGTCCAGTGAATCAGTGATTCCGCGGAAAAACTGATATGTTCTGGGTCGATAACGCGCTGTGCAGACTGGCCGAATATCCGGTGATCAATGTCCAGTGATTAAAATTAATCCCGCGGAAAAAATCCAATGTTCTGGGTGAAAACACCGCTAGCTGTGGCTAATAGCAAGTAGCTAGTTAGCTGGCTAGCTAGTTTCAACTGGAGATTCTAGATTCTAGATAAAAGGTAAGTCAATAATAGAATCCGTTCCACATTGAGTGAGGCGGGTTGCAGGAAAGTATATTTTGTAGAAGGATGAAAAGTCTGATAGGGAAATATGTACGAAAAATACAAAAAAACAGGGTATTTACAGGCTATTTACAGACACACGACAGAAACAGGACTGCACTACTTCGCCATCTTGGAAACCTGCACATACACACACATTAAATCACACACACGTACACATAGCAGAACCCCTACCCCGTCCCAAGCACAAACACACAGAGTCCGGGACAATGATGAGCTGTGACAGTGTGTCCCGTGGGAGGGACCCTTCAAGCATCACCCTAAAATAAACCTCTCCTGAGGGCAGAAGGGCAGAGACACCTACAGTACAGACAACAGACTACACACACTACTCAACACAACCCTCGAACCGTATTGCAAACACACAAACAGGAAACCCCCTCTACCTCAATCAAACACACACACTGGGTGCCCCGTAGACTGTGTGAGTACGCATTGGAACAGATGCTGTAATTGCGTGTGAATGTGGTGCTGTTATTTATTCATGTTGTGATGGGCAGGGGGCAGTCAGATGAAATGTGATGCTTATCACTCTTAACTACAGACAGACAGACACACGGGGCAGTCAGGCGTGCTGAAATGGGATGCTTATCACTCTAAATAAAAAAGGCCAGGCATTTAATATCCATGAACAAGAGACACGACACAGACCACAAACACAGCCTGAGAGATAGAGGGGGGAGGAGAGGAAGAGGGTGACAGTGGAGGAGAGGAAGAGGGGACAGTGAGGGGGGAGGAGAGGAAGAGGGGACAGTGAGGGGGGAGGAGAGGAAGAGTGGACAGTGAGGGGGGGGAGAGGAAGAGGGTGACAGTGGAGGAGAGGAAGAGGGGACAGTGAGGGGGGAGGAGAGTAAGAGGGGGCAGTGAGGGGGGAGGAGAGGAAGAGGGGACAGTGTGGGGGAAGGAAAAGAAGAGGGGGCAGTGAGGGGGTAAGGAGAGGAAGAGGGGACAGTGAGGGGGAGGAGAGGAAGAGGGGACAGTGAGGGGGAGGAGAGGAAGAGGGGACAGTGAGGGGGAGGAGAGGAAGAGGGGGCAGTGAGGGGGGAGGAGAGGAAGAGGGGACAGTGAGGGGGGAGGAGAGGAAGAGGGGGCAGTGAGGGGGGAAGGAGAGGAAGAGGGGACAGTGAGGGGGAGGAGAGGAAGAGGGGACAGTGAGGGGGAGGAGAGGAAGAGGGGGCAGTGAGGGGGGAGGAGAGGAAGAGGGGGCAGTGAGGGGGGAGGAGAGGAAGAGGGGAGGACGCTTTTCCCGTGGTTAATTTTCATGCCAGCCAGGTAGGCTATACTCCTGTTGTAAATATAAGCAATGTGCTTAATATTAGGAAAGCTGAGAAATAAATATAATAATAATAATAATAATATGCCATTTAGCAGACGCTTTTATCCAAAGCGACTTACAGTCATGCGTGCATACATTTTTGTGTATGGGTGGTCCCGGGGATCGAACCCACTACCTTGGCGTTTCAAGCGCCGTGCTCTACCAGCTGAGCTACAGAGGACCACAATATAGTAGGCCTAGCCTATAGAAAGCTGATGGGATCCTCCTATTTTTAATAGAGGCCATCACTCTGTTTTCTCACGCAATTGCATAGCCTATAGAAACGTTGCGCAACATGAGCTCTCATGAAGTGTTTGATTAGATTGTCGATTACATTTGCATTGATGTCAGAGTGATTAGAGGGACAACAGAGTGCTGAGTACCCGGCAGTTAGCAAGTTTGGTAGGCTACTAATAACCATCAGCAGCATCAGAGCTTGGAGAAGCCTAATTACCGTGACTAAACAGGCACAGGGAATTTGACTGCCGTCATGACTCGTGACCGCTGGTGTGGCGGTAATATGGTCACCGTAACAGCCCTAACTCCTACATCACCTAAATAAAAACAATGAAACTGCTATGCAGTTCTCAGTTATCACGGATTTAGGTGGAACTGATTTGAATCTAGCCCTTTGTGTGTGTGAACATGCATTGTTCTAAGGGACACACTGTGTGTCCTCTTCCTTCTTCCAGGAACATGCTGTAATCTCATTAGCGTATTCATACACTCATTATTCAGTCATTTAGACCAATCACACCAGGGTAATCGAATCATTCAGCATATATTATCAGAACAGCCCATTATTTATCCAGTCAGTCTATCCTCAGTTTACCAGGCTGCATCAGTCAGGATCCTGGGATCCAGTCACGACTTCATAAGACCAGCAATAAACCACCAGAGGACCACTGCCACAACAACCACAACCACAATTAAACCACAATAAAAATTACACCGCAGTCAAAGAACTAACGGCATGACGTGTGTGGCAGCCTCTCCATCTCTCCTCCTATTTCCATCTCATTCCTCAGGGCCTCTCCATCTCTCCTCCTATTTCCATCTCATTCCTCAGGGCCTCTACATCTCTCCTCCTATTTCCATCTCTCTTGCCAATCCTCTATTTCTATTCCCCTTCTATCTATCCTATCTTCTCCTCCCTCACCTGCATCCCTTCTTCCGCATGTCACTCAATTTCACTGTGTCACACTCAGTCAAACTGTACTGTGTAGGCAGTAATGTTTCATATTTCACTGTTCTCCAGGCAGCAGTGTGGTGTCAGTACAGTGCAGTGGTTTGTGGTTGTCGTAAATATCAGAGAACACTTAATGCTATCTGTAGATGGCGATGGGAGATCGATACGTCCATTTGAACATTTTTCTCCCACTAGTCAGAGGAAGGCTATAAAGCTGAGGGATATCTGCTCTCTCCCTGTTTACAAGCACGCACGCACACGCACACACATGCACACACACACACGGATAAACGGATACATTCCAGAGAAATGTGGTAACTCGTGGTAACTCCCGTTTCTCTCCTTCTCTCCCTCCCTCACATCCATCCATACTCTTCTTTCTTTCCCTCCTCCCTCTCCTTCTCTCCATCCATCCATACTCTGCTTTCTTTTCCTCCTCCCCCTCCATTCTTTCCTCCCGTTCCCACCTCAAAAGTTCAGAAAACATAAAAACACCATAAATTCCCACAATTTCTTCCACAACAGCCTGAGTGCTACTGTCCAAAAGTCTAGAGACAATCTTGTTTTCATGTTGATGGCCTGTGTTCATACTTTGTGACCACCCAACACTGTCACAGGAAGGGATTAAGAGGGGATGTTAAATGAATAGGTGCACTCTGGGTAATAGACTTTATGTGGTAAGGCTCTTTTGATCCCAGACTTAAAATAACAAGAACATGTTGACTGGAGCATCAGTTTGCTATCCTGGATATCCTCGTATCAACATTGTCATACATACTCTCATCACATTAGGTGCAATATGAAACATCTCTACATAGAGACAAGAAGACAATAGCCTTATCGCTACAACATACCATTAATAATTAACCCCCCCTCACAACAACACCTCCTGGTCACTCTCTGGCATCATCAGGAATCTCTGTGTCACAAAGGCTCATGGGTTTGCAGCTTGGATTAGCAGTTTCCTGTCAGAAAAATAGCAAAACTGTATCACATAGCGCCGCAAGGGTTCTTAGAAAACAAACACATGTACACACTCTCTCTCTCTCTCTCTCTCTCTCTCTCTCTCTCTCTCTCTCTCTCTCTCTCTCTCTCTCTCTCTCTCTCTCTCTCTCTCTCTCTCTCTCTCTCTCTCTCTCTCTCTCTCTCTCTCTGTCTTTCTCTCTCTCTCTCAGAGACTCATAAGGCCTGAGAGACAGAGACTCATAAGGCCTGAGAGACAGAGACTCATAAGGCCTGAGAGACAGAGACTCATAAGGCCTGAGAGGCAGAGACTCATAAGGCCTGAGAGACAGAGACTCATAAGGCCTGAGAGGCAGAGACTCATAAGGCCTGAGAGACAGAGACTCATAAGGCCTGAGAGACAGAGACTCATAAGGCCTTAGAGAAAGAGACTCATAAGGCCTGGGAGAAAGAGACTCATAAGGCCTGGGAGAAAGAGACTCATGAGGCCTGAGAGACAGAGACTCATGAGGCCTTAGAGAAAGAGACTCATAAGGCCTGAGAGACAGAGACTCATAAGGCCTGAGAGAAAGAGACTCATAAGGCCTGAGAGAAAGAGACTCATAAGGCCTGAGAGACAGAGACTCATAAGGCCTGAGAGAAAGAGACTCATAAGGCCTGAGAGAAAGAGACTCATAAGGCCTGAGAGACAGAGATAAGGGGGGAAATGAGACAGGGAAGGGAAGGAAGAAGAGAAAGGATGGAGAGAGAGGAAGGATGAAGAGAGAGGAAGGATGGCAAGAGAGGAACGATGGAGAGAGAGGAAGGATGGAGAGAGAGGAAGGATGGAGAGAGAGAAAGGATGGAGAGAGAGGAAGGATGAAGGGAAAATTGAGAGGTGGAAGAGAGGGCAAGGCAGGAGAGAGAAAGTAGGGGGAAAATGTATGCATGTGCGTGTGTACATGCAAGGGTATTTCTGTTTAGGGAGGAGCTATATTTGATCTAGCATCAGGCTCACCAAGGTCACGACTCTCAGGTCAACCTCACCATCATGGAGCAGACAGTCACGCTGCATGGTCTAAATCACCAAGGTCACGACTCTCAGGTCAACCTCACCATCATGGAGCAGACAGTCACACTGCATGGTCTAAATCACCAAGGTCACAACTCTCAGGTCAACCTCACCATCATGGAGCAGACAGTCACACTGCAAGGTCTAAATCACCAAGGTCACGACTCTCAGGTCAACCTCACCATTATGGAGCAGACAGTCACGCTGCATGGTCTAAATCACCAAGGTCACGACTCTCAGGTCAACCTCACCATCATTGAGCAGACAGTCACGCTGCAAGGTCTAAATCACCAAGGTCACGACTCTCAGGTCAACCTCACCATTATGGAGCAGACAGTCACACTGCATTGTCTAAATCACCAAGGTCACGACTCTCAGGTCAACCTCACCATCATGAAGCAGACAGTCACACTGCATGGTCTAAATCACCAAGGTCACGACTGTCAGGTCAACCTCACCATCATGGAACAGACAGTCACACTGCATTGTCTAAATCACCAAGGTCACGACTCTCAGGTCAACCTCACCATCATGAAGCAGACAGTCACACTGCATGGTCTCAATCACCAAGGTCAAAAATCTCAGGTCAACCTCACCGTCATGGAGCAGACAGTCACACTGCAAGGTCTAAATCACCAAGGTCACGACTCTCAGGTCAACCTCACCATTATGGAGCAGACAGTCACGCTGCATGGTCTAAATCACCAAGGTCACGACTCTCAGGTCAACCTCACAATCATGGAGCAGACAGTCACACTGCATGGTCTAAATCACCAAGGTCACGACTCTCAGGTCAACCTCACCATCATGGAACAGAGAGTCACACTGCATTGTCTAAATCACCAAGGTCACGACTCTCAGGTCAACCTCAACACCATGGAGCAGACAGTCACACTGCATGGTCTAAATCACCAAGGTCACAACTCTCAGGTCAACCTCACCATCATAGAGCAGACAGTCACACTGCATGGTCTAAATCACCAAGGTCACGACTCTCAGGTCAACCTCACCATCATGGAACAGACAGTCACACTGCATTGTCTAAATCACCAAGGTCACGACTCTCAGGTCAACCTCAACATCATGGAGCAGACATTCACACTGCATGGTCTAAATCACCAAGGTCACGACTCTCAGGTCAACCTCACCATCATGAAGCAGACAGTCACACTGCATGGTCTAAATCACCAAGGTCACGACTCTCAGGTCAACCTCACCATCATGAAGCAGACAGTCACACTGCATGGTCTAAATCACCAAGGTCACGACTCTCAGGTCAACCTCACCATCATGGAGCAGACAGTCACACTACATGGTCTAAATCACCAAGGTCACGACTCTCAGGTCAACCTCACCACCATGGAGCAGACAGTCACACTGCATGGTCTAAATCACCAAGGTCACGACTCTCAGGTCAACTTCAACATCATGGAGCAGACATTCACACTGCATGGTCTAAATCACCAAGGTCACGACTCTCAGGTCAACCTCACCATCATGAAGCAGACAGTCACACTGCATGGTCTAAATCACCAAGGTCACGACTCTCAGGTCAACCTCACCATCATGAAGCAGACAGTCACACTGCATGGTCTAAATCACCAAGGTCACGACTCTCAGGTCAACCTCACCATCATGGAGCAGACAGTCACACTGCATGGTCTAAATCACCAAGGTCACGACTCTCAGGTCAACCTCACCATCATGGAGCAGACAGTCACACTGCATGGTCTAAATCACCAAGGTCACGACTCTCAGGTCAACCTCACCATCATGGAGCAGACAGTCACACTGCATGGTCTAAATCACCAAGGTCACGACTCTCAGGTCAACCTCACCATCATGGAGCAGACAGTCACGCTGCAAGGTCTAAATCACCAAGGTCACGACTCTCAGGTCAACCTCAACATCATGGAGCAGACAGTCACACTGCATGGTCTAAATCACCAAGGTCACGACTCTCAGGTCAACCTCACCATCATGGAGCAGACAGTCACACTGCATGGTCTAAATCACCAAGGTCACAACTCTCAGGTCAACCTCACCATCATGGAGCAGACAGTCACACTGCATGGTCTAAATCACCAAGGTCACGACTCTCAGGTCAACCTCACCATCATGGAACAGACAGTCACACTGCATTGTCCAAATCACCAAGGTCACGACTCTCAGGTCAACCTCAACATCATGGAGCAGACATTCACACTGCATGGTCTAAATCACCAAGGTCACGACTCTCAGGTCAACCTCACCATCATGGAGCAGACAGTCACACTGCATGGTCTAAATCACCAAGGTCACAACTCTCAGGTCAACCTCACCATCATGGAACAGACAGTCACACTGCATGGTCTAAATCACCAAGGTCACGACTCTCAGGTCAACCTCACCATTATGGACAGACAGTCACACTGCATGGTCTAAATCACCAAGGTCATGACTCTCAGGTCAACCTCACCATTATGGAGCAGACAGTCACACTGCATGGTCTAAATCACCAAGGTCACGACTCTCAGGTCAACCTCACCATTATGGAGCAGACAGTCACACTGCATGGTCTAAATCACCAAGGTCACGACTCTCAGGTCAACCTCACCATTATGGAGCAGACAGTCACACTGCATGGTCTAAAGAGGCTTCCTCTCCATGTCTCCTTTCTCCATCTGCATTGATGGAAAACAACTGGATTATAGGTGAAAAGCCAAGTCCTAGTGGGATAACATCATACGTTCATGTTGTTTTCACCTATATTGTATGTAGGTATACAGTGGTGAAAAAAAGTATTTAGTCAGCCACCAATTGTGCAAGTTCTCCCACTTAAAAAGATGAGAGAGGCCTGTAATTTTCATCATAGGTACACGTCAACTATGACAGACAAATTGAGGAAAAAAAATCCAGAAATTCACATTGTAGGATTTTTAATGAATTTATTTGCATATTATGGTGGAAAATAAGTATTTGGTCACCTACAAACAAGCAAGATATCTGGCTCTCACAGACCTGTAACTTCTTCTTTAAGAGGCTCCTCTGTCCTCCACTCGTTACCTGTATTAATGGCACCTGTTTGAACTTGTTATCAGTATAAAAGACACCTGTCCACAACCTCAAACAGTCACACTCCAAACTCCACTATGGCCAAGACCAAAGAGCTGTCAAAGGACACCAGGAACAAAATTGTAGACCTGCACCAGGCTGGGAAGACTGAATCTGGAATAGGTAAGCAGCTTGGTTTGAAGAAATCAACTGTGGGAGCAATTATTAGGAAATGGAAGACATACAAGACCACTGATAATCTCCCTCGATCTGGGGCTCCACGCAAGATCTCACCCCGTGGGGTCAAAATGATCACAAGAACGGTGAGCAAAAATCCCAGAACCACACGGGGGGACCTAGTGAATGACCTGCAGAGAGCTGGCACCAAAGTAACAAAGCCTACCATCAGTAACACACTACGCCGCCAGGGACTCAAATCCTGCAGTGCCAGACGTGTCCCCCTGCTTAAGCCAGTACATGTCCAGGCCCGTCTGAAGTTTGCTAGAGTGCATTTGGATGATCCAGAAGAGGATTGGGAGAATTTCATATGGTCAGATGAAACCAAAATAGAACTTTTTGGTAAAAACTCAACTCGTCGTGTTTGGAGGACAAAGAATGCTGAGTTGCATCCAAAGAACACCATACCTACTGTGAAGCATGGGGGTGGAAACATCATGCTTTGGGGCTGTTTTTCTGCAAAGGGACCAGGACGACTGTTCCGTGTAAAGGAAAGAATGAATGGGGCCATGTATCGTGAGATTTTGAGTGAAAACCTCCGTCCATCAGCAAGGGCATTGAAGATGAAACGTGGCTGGGTCACAATGATCCCAAGCACACCGCCCGGGCAACGAAGGAGTGGCTTCGTAAGAAGCATTTCAAGGTCCTGGAGTGGCCTAGCCAGTCTCTAGATCTCAACCCCATAGAAAATCTTTGGAGGGAGTTGAAAGTCCGTGTTGCCCAGCGACAGCCCCAAAACATCACTGCTCTAGAGGAGATCTGCATGGTGGAATCGGCCAAAATACCAGCAACAGTGTGTGAAAACCTTGTGAAGACTTACAGAAAACGTTTGACCTGTGTCATTGCCAACAAAGGGTATATAACAAAGTATTGAGAAACTTTTGTTATTGACCAAATACTTATTTTCCACCATAATTTGCAAATAAATTCATTAAAAATCCTACAATGTGATTTTCTGGAATTTTTTTTCTCATTTTGTCTGTCATAGTTGACGTGTACCTATGATGAAAATTACAGGCCTCTCTCATCTTTTTAAGTGGGAGAACTTGCACAATTGGTGGCTTACTAAATACTTTTTTTCCCCACTGTATATATATATATATATATATATATATATATATATTGCACACGCACATACTGTACCTCCCGACCTTGACCTTCACTCTGTGAGGGGTGTATCCAGTCACTCTGCTCTCCGCCTCTCTCACGCCCACACAGTTAATCTGCCAGTCTGGGCGAAAACGTGTGTGTGTGTGTGACAGAGAGAGAGGTGGGTGTGGTTCTGCACTATAGATCAGAGGAGGGGTGTGGTTGTCAATAATGAAACAGCGTATTCTGTCAGTCACAGAGGAAAGATGGTGTGTGTATGTCTGTGTGTATGCGTGAACTTTTGTCTGATTTCCTGCTCAGCTATACTGAACATAAATATAAACGCGACATGCAAAGTGTTGGTCCCATGTTTCATGAGATTAAATAAAAGATCCCAGAAATGTTCCATAAGCACAAAAAGCTATTTCTCTCAAATGTTGTGCACAAATATGTTAACATCCCTGTTAGTGAGCATTTCTCCTTTGCCAAGATAATCCATCCACCTGACAGGTGTGGCATATCAAGAAGCTGATTAAACAGCATGATCATTACACAGGTGCACCTTGTGCTGTGGTCAATAAAAGGCCTCTCTAAAATGTGCAGTTTTGTGACACCACACAATGCCACAGGAGTCTCAAGTTTTGAGGGAGCGTGCAATTGGCATGCTGACTGCTGGAATGTCCAACAGAGCTGTTGCCGGTGAATTTAATGTTAATCTCTCTACCATAAGCCTCCTCCAATGTCATTTTTAGATAATTTGGCAGTACATCCAACCGGCCTTACAACCACAAACAATGTGTAATCAAGCCAGCCCAGGACCTGTGGGATCGTCTTGAGACCAGCCATCCGCACAGCTGATGAAACTGAGGAGTATTTCTGTCTGTAATAAAGCCCTTTTGTGGGGAAAAACTCATTCTGATTGGCTGGGCCTGGCTCCCCAGTGGGTGGGCCTGGCTCCCAAGTGGGTGGGCCCATGTGAAATCCATAGATTAGTGCCTGATGAATTTATTTCAATTGACTGATTTCCTTATATGAACTGTAACTCAGTAAAATCAGTGAAATTTTTGAATGTTCCGTTTATATTTTTGTTCAGTAGACATATGTCCTGCCTTGCTGGGTCACGCACACATTCATGTACAGTAAGCAGAGAGAGATGCACACATTACCCTCCCACACCTTAACCATAATAAACTAAACACATTCTTCTTTATTAAACATATCTGGTGATTTTTATTTACAACTTATTTGACAGAGGATGTGCCTTACAACTCAGTCATTCGACAGATTTCAACATGTTACAACCAGATACATCAGCAATGTTATTCATAGGCCTAGATGACAGACGACTCAGACATGTCAAATCATTTACCAAAAAGAGAAAAAAGCCAACAGAAATGTGAATGTACTCATCTAAACTTGTGAATAAAAAATACAACATAGTATGATCTTTACAATTGAATATTTTCTGTTGAATTATTAAATATATCTAAATGGTACATATTTAATATAGGTATAGGCCTTTTTACATACACGTTATTTTGTACAGAGTTTAATGCAATAACAGATCATCTTACACTTATTTCTCTCTTGCTCGCTCGCACCAACGCACACACACACACACACACACACACACACACACACACACACACACACACACACACACACACTTATGATTTTACAGGTTTATTTTAAATGCCGAAGTTCTTTGGTGTAGAACTCCAACATG
The DNA here is from genome assembly GCF_964263955.1 of Coregonus lavaretus. NCBI lineage: Eukaryota > Metazoa > Chordata > Actinopteri > Salmoniformes > Salmonidae > Coregonus > Coregonus lavaretus. The sequence continues at coordinate 35,591,306 of NC_140017.1, read as the reverse complement.
GGATGGAACGTTTGATTATGTTGCTGTTGGAAAGCCAACACAGTCTGGATGGGGTGACTAACTGATTGACTGACTGACTGATTTATTGATTATTTAGTTTCATTTATTATCTTTAACGCTTTAACCTCACAGCTAAATCAATGACATCAAAAACAAGTTTTTAGGACAAATATGTTTAGAATGGTATTTGATTGAAGTGGGTAATTTCTTACTTGTAAGAAGCCAATGCATGTGTTTGTGTGTGTGAGAGAGAAATGAGGTTGGGGACTAGAGCAGTGACAGAGAGATAGGATCCTAAGGTTATTGCTCTAAAAACAGAATGACGTAGAGATCTGGAATGACATAGAGACCTCCCCACCAGGCATACTTCCTATCCACACCTTGGTTAGTAGAGTTGGTGGATGGAGGGGGGGGGGATGGATGGATGGATGGATGCATTTACGTGCTGCTTTCTCATGTCCATGGTTTAGTGTTGACAGATGGGCTGGGAGGTGGATGCATTCAGCTAACTGAATGAGAAAATGTACAAACATCTCAGTGGTTCAGGTGCTAGCTGGACCAAAACAACATAGGCTTCCCACAGTGATTGATTTGGGAGAGTCACACACACATCACTGTGGGAAGCATCAGAGCTGCAGACCTCGTTCCATTTCCCCGCGTGTTCAGCCAGCTCCCATGTTGGGGGTTTGAGAGTGTATGTCTGTAGTGTTCTAGTGAAGAAGGCACTGAGTTGTGAGCGCTGTTGATAATAACACAGTACCTGCCATGCCCAGACTGACAGCCAGCCGTGGTATCCATGGTTACAGTACGCTGTGTTCTACAAGCAGAAGGCTTTAGTTTAGTTTTGAAGTCGCTAGATGATTCTATTATTGTCTCTGTTGATTTTGTTATTTTTACTCCTCCTCCTCCACCTCTTCTCTCAACCTTCAAAGTCTGGTTCATGGTGGGGTTGAAGGGTAAAGAGTGGTTGCCCTTGGTAACAACAGGTTGTAGTTGGTGCAGCGAGGAGTGTCAGTTTCTAGATGGCAAAGCGAGGGGGGTTGTTAAGAGGACTGGGTCCTGGTTTGGGGTAGGAGGGTATTGTCATCCATATAAGCTTGTCTCCCATTTAAACATGGGGTAGGTTTAGGGCTGTAGGGTTAGAGTTGTGTGTGTATGTTGATGCAGTGTGTGTGTGTATGTGTTTTAGGAGCCTATAGGCTGGTCTCTCGCAGGAACATGGTGCCGATGCTGTAGGACACTTTTCTCAGGGGAGCTGGAGGGGCGGAGCGAGAGCTGGTCAGGGAGGCGTGGCTATGGGAAGTCCCTCCCTCCAGGAAGTAGCATGTTCCCGGGATCTCCTTCGGAAAATTATCAGGAAGCTCCAACCGGGAACGAGGGACGAAAGAGAAGGAGCAATCGTCTTTCAGCAGCCTGGAGAGAGGGAAAGAAAGAGAGATTTAAAAACACATGATGTGTGTTATATTTGTCTGCAGAGTGGTATTTGGCTATTTCTCCAAACAGCAGTGACTCTCCAGGGAGTGATGCAGCCTTGTTCAGAATGAGATAAGGCCAATTACAAACCCAGGCATTATTCACAAGCTAAAGGTGTGTGTTTCTGCTGAAGGGGGGTATGTACACACACACACTGATGCACACACACACAAGCAAGCAATCGCACAGTGTGTACATATGCTGAGTCCACAGAGATATTAGCAGAGGAGGCAGAACATACACTGGATTTATTAATCACCTTACACACACACACACACACACTCACCAGGTTGGTTTAAATCTGCAACAATTAGCCCTCTTTGTGTCGTGCGAATAATTTGTGATTCTGAGGAGAGAATGTCCTTGACTGCAAAAATAGAGATGTTTCCAAGGCAACGCTTTGGCTCACTGACTCACAGAAGGGACACCAGAGAGAGAGAGAGAGAGAGAGAGAGAGAGAGAGAGAGAGAGAGAGAGAGAGAGAGAGAGAGAGAGAGAGAGAGAGAGAGAGAGAGAGAGAGAACACTAAGCTCTCGGCTCAAAGTGCCTCCACAGGCAGCATTTGACTCAACATCAAAGTCACTGTGTGTGTGTGCGTGCACGTGTGTCTGTGCTTGCCTGTGTGCTTGCGGGCGTGTGTTTATGACGTATCACAAATGCAGTTGACTGGACGTGACTGTTTCTTACTCAAATGTCCTTAGAGACTGAAAGCTGCTATATTGCCATTCATTCTGACCCCCCACACCCACACCCACCACACCACACACACACACACCACAACACCACACAAACAGGTGTACTCACTGGTATGTGGTTGGGCTGATGTTGATGCATCGAGGGTGGCTCCCAGACTCAAACTTGCTGGCCAGTGTGACGTTGTTGCCGAACAGACAGTACCTGGGCATCCTCACCCCGACCACCCCCGCCAACACTGAGCCTGTATGGATACCTATACGCAGCTGAAGGACGGAGAGAGGGACGGAGAGAGGGACGGAGAGAGGGACGGAGAGAGGGACGGAGAGTAGAGGTAGAAGCAGAGAGAGAGAGAGAGAGATGTCAGTTGAACACTGACCAGTGAGTAGAAGGATTACTTTATCCTATCCCAGGTATTCCTTAGCGTGAAAAACCCAGCAGCGTTGCAATCCATGTCTTAATTGTCTCAAGGCTTAAACATCCTTCTTTAACTTGTCTTCTCCCCTTCATCTACACTGATTGAAATGGATTTAACAGGTGACATCAATAAGGGAGCATAGCTTTCACCTGGATTCACCTGGTCAGTCTATGTCATGGAAAGAGCAGGTGTAATTAGAAGTATATTATTATAGCTGTGATTTAAATTTGATCATCGCACTTCAAAGCCACACAACACAAACCCACAAACATATAATCTCTAATGATCCACTTCAGTATCTCATCTCCACGGTTACTAACGGCACTGAGCACATGCCAGCACACCAATGTGGGTTACCTTGGCAATGAGAGAGAGAGAGCGAGGAGAACGTGAGGGCAAAGGTCTGATCACACTGCCATAGTGATGGACAGATTGGTATTGGTTAGTTCTGATCACACTGCCATAGAGATGGACAGATTGGTATTGGCTAGTTCTGATCACACTGCCATAGAGATGGACAGATTGGTATTGGCTAGTTCTGATCACACTACCATAGAGATGGACAGATTGGTATTGGCTAGTTCTGATCACACTACCATAGAGATGGACAGATTGGTATTGGCTAGTTCTGGTCACACTGCCATAGAGATGGACAGATTGCCAGATGTTATGAGGAAAGAGTGAGTGGAGAGAGTGATAGAGATGGAGAAGGAGAGACAAGTTAAGGTGTTGTATTTTGATCTTTCTCCCGAGTGGGGCAGTGGTCTAAGGCACTGCATCGCAGTGCTAGCTGTGCCACTAGAGATCCTGGTTCGAATCCAGGCTCTGTCGTAGCCGGCCGTGACCGGGAGACCCATGGGGCGGCGCGGGTAGGGGAGGGAATGGCTGGCAGGGACGTTGGTAGAGCATGGCGTTTGCAACGCCAGGGTTGTGGGTTCGTTTCCCACGGGGGGCCAGTATGAAAAATATAAAAATAATGTATGCACTCACTAACTGTAAGTCGCTCTGGATAAGAGCGTCTGCTAAATGACTAAAATGCAATGTAAATGTTGTACAAATGGACCCCCTCTCCCCTCTCTCTTTCTCTGTCCCCCTCTCCCCTCTCTCTGTCCCCCTCTCCCCCTCTCTGTCCCCCTCTCCCTGTCCCCCTCTCCCCTCTCTCTGTCCCCCTCTCCCCTCTTTCTGTCCCCCTCTCCCCTCTCTCTTTCTCTGTTCCCTCTCTCCCCTCTCTATTTCTCTGTCCCCCTCTCCCCTCTCTCTGTTCCCCTCTCTCTGTCCCCCTCTCCCCTCTCTCTGTCCCCCTCTCCCCTCTCTCTGTCCCCCTCTCTCTTTCTCTGTCCCCCTCTCTCTCCTCTCTCTGTCCCCCTCTCCCCTCTCTCTGTCCCCCTCTCCCCTCTTTCTGTCCCCCTCTCCCCTCTCTCTTTCTCTGTTCCCTCTCTCCCCTCTCTATTTCTCTGTCCCCCCTCTCCCCACTCCTACTTTATCCCCCCTCCCATCTATCTCTCACTCTTCTGTGAGTCAGCACAGAGTCGGAACAGACCAATCAAAACACACTGCAGTTCTGAAGCAGCCAATTCCAACCGACAGCTATGAGGTATGAGGTACCCCCCCCCCCCCCCCCTCTCTTTCTATCTCATAGACTAGTTTACATAACACAGTGGTATTGGCTAGTTGTGAGCATGCTGACTGAAGAGCATTTATCCGGCTGAAGTGGTTTGAACGAGCAGAGCATCTCTCCTCTTATCCTCTGAGCAAGGGAACGAAGAATGAGAAAGAAAGAGAGAGAGAAAGAGAGAGAGACAGAGAGAGGGAGACAGAGAGAGAGAGACAGAGAGAGACAGAGAGACAGAGAGAGAGAGAGAGAGACAGAGACAGCGAGACAGAGAACAGGGCTACAGGGCATAGCTATGCCAGTCTATTTATGGAACAATGGCCGGTGAATTAATCACAACTATAGGCCACAAACACACACGCACACAAGCACAGACACACACCAGACACATGCACACACGCACACACAGACGCATAGCTACACGCATGCACACACACACACACATGCACACACACCAGACACATGCACTCACATGCACAGACTGATACAGGCATACACATGCATGGCCACATGCATGCACACACACAACATTAGAATTGTGTAGTTGCCGTTTTTAAGGACTAAAGGACTCTCTCTCTCTCTCTGTCTGAAACATCCTCTTCGCAGGGCATCAGAGTTAGAATTAATAGAGAGATGAATTAATCACGCAGCTCTACAGACAGATAGTTAGTTTAAACAGAGCTAGGTTCCTTCTAGACGACCAGCAGAGCATAGCAGAGCTCTCCTACAGGAGCCTGGTTTGAGCCAGGACATACAGAATTTGGAAAATATTCAGACCCCTTGACTTTTTCCACAATTTGTTACGTTACAGCTTTATTCTAAAATTGATTTCTCTCATCAATCTACACACAATACCCAATAATGACAAAGCGAAAACAGGTTTTTAGAAATGTGTGCAAATTTATTAAAAATTAAAAACAGAAATACCTTATTTACATAAGTATTCAGACCCTTTGCTATAAGACTCAAAATTGAGCTCAGGTGCATCCTGTTTCCATTGACAATTCTTGAGATGTTTCTACAACTTGATTGGAGTCCACCTGTGGTAAATTAAATTGATTGGACATTATTTGGAAAGGCACACACCTGTATATATAAGGTCCCATAGTTGACAGTGCATGTCAGAGCAAAAACCAAGCCATGAGGTCAAAGGAATTGTCCATAGAGCTCCGAGACAGGAATTGTCGAGGCACAAATCTGGGGAAGGGTACCCAAAAATGTCTGCAGCATTGAAGGAGTTTGGAGTTTGCCAAAAGGCACCTAAAGGACTCTCAGATCATGATAAACAATATTCTCTGATATGATGAAACCAAGATTGAACTCTTTGGCCTGAATGACAAGTGTCACGTCTGGAGGAAACCTGGCACCATCCCTACGGTGAAGCATGGTGTTGGCAGCATCATGCTGTGGGGATGTTTTTCAGTGGCAGGGACTGGGAGACTAGTCAGGATCGAGGGAAAGATTAACGGAGCAAAGTACAGAAAGAACCTTGATGAAAACCTGCTCCAGAGTGCTCAGGACCTCAGACTGGGACGAAGGTTCACCTTCCAACAGGACAATCACCCTAAGCACACAGTCAAGACAACGTAGGAGTGGCTTCGGGACAAGTCTCTGAATGTCCTTGAGTGGCCCAGCCAGAGCCCGGACTTGAACCCGATCGAACATCTCTGGAGAGACCTGAAAATAGTTGTGCAGTGACGCTCCCCATCCAACCTGACAGAGCTTGAGAGGATCTGTAGAGAAGAATGGGAGAAACTCCCCAAATACAGGTGTGCCAAGCTTGTAGCGTCATACCCAAACAGACTTGAGGATGTAATCGCTGCCAAAGGTGCTTCAACAAAGTACTGAGGAAAGGGTCTGAATACTTATGTAAATGTGATATTTCAGTATTTTTCTTTTTGCAAAAAAATCTAACAACCTGTTTTTGCTTTGTCATTATGGTGTATTGTATGTAGATTAATGAGGGGGGAAAAAACAATTTAATCCATTTTAGAACGAGGCTGTAACGTAACAAAATGTGGAAAAGGTCAAGGGGTCAGAATACTTTCTGAATGCACTGTATCCAGCTCACCACATAGCTACAGACAGTGACGACCAAAATGATTGGCACCCTTGATAAAGATGAGCAAAAAAGACTCTATAATATAAATAATACAAATACTGAGCTATATTGTATGGTCAAAAGTGCTACATTATATTGTTTTATACAAAGACAATTTTCTTTAACAATTAATACTTTTTTCTCTCAAAAGGATAGGGGTTAAAATAATTGAAACCACATTTTTCTCTGAGTAATTGTATCAGTTAAAAATTATATAATTTTCCCATGCTCAGTATTTGTATTATTTATTTTATAGAGTCTTTTTTACTCATCTATATCAAGGGTGCCAATAATTTTGGTCGTGACTGTACATGTGATCCCCAGCACCCTTGTTGTCATGCCAATGGAGAGAGACAGAGGTTGCGTGAGGTTGGTTATTTTTATTGCTGGTTGCCATAAGTAGAAGGTTTAGGTGGAAGCATGCTAAAAACAACCTGGAGCTCTGAGCCAACACACACACACACACACACACACACACACACACCCACACCCACACCCAAACACCATGTTTTGTATTGTCAGTGTTGACTCTGGGACAGTGTTATTGGCCAACTGACACAGACAGCTGGATGTAAGAGAAAAGGGCCTCTACCTGTGGAGAAAGACTGCCTGAATGTGAGTTTCTCTCTAACCTAACACAACACAGCCCAACACAAAGCTCAAGTATTTCCTGTAAGACACGAAACAACAAAAACAGCCCCTGCTGCCACGTCACATTCTCCCATCACCATGGCAACTGCACACTACATGTTCTATCCATCACGTGACGATCGGTGTGTTCACAATAAGTCAATTACACACATGCGTTCAGTGATCACACACTGTTGAGCATAAATACGCACCCGGACATCCACAAACACCCATTTATTGTACACACACACACAACAACAAAAACACAAACCCATTGTAGTGTCCGTCCGTGTGTGTATGTGTGTGTGTCTGTGCATGTGTGTGCGTGTGTGTTGTGTGTGCATGTGAGCGTGTGCTCTCTTCCTTGTGAAGAGACATTTAATCTCATCAATCGTCATTAAAGGGGATGATGATGGGCTCCATTGTCAGCATCCACAGCTGGTTAAGCACTTCCTTCCCAATGGGCCACGACACAGATGATTATATCAACACACGCACATCTGGGACTGTCAGCCAATGGGAGAGAAGCAGCTAGCACGACACAACACAGCAAACATACACAACGCAGCAAGCACGACACAACACAACACAGCTAGCACGACCCAACAGAGCTAGCACGACACAACACAACACAGCTAGCACGACACAACACAGCAAGCACAACATAACCAACACAACACAACACAGCTAGCATGACACAACACAGCTAGCACAACACAACACAGCAAGCACTACACAATACAGCTAGCACAACACAACACAGCTAGCACGACACAACACAGCTAGCACAACATAGCACAGCTAGCACAACACAACACAGCACAGCTAGCACAACACAACACAGCAAGCACAACACAACACAGCTAGCACAACACAGCACAAGACAGCTTGTACAACACAGCACAACATAGCTAGCACAACAGAGCTAGCACAACACTGCTAGCACAACATAACATAGCTAGCACAACACAGAACAACACAACACAGCTAGCATAACACAACACAGCACAGCTAGCACAACATAACACAGCTAGCACAACACAGCACAGCAGAGCTAGCACAACACAACACAGCTATCACAACATAACACAGCTAGCACAACACAACACAGCTATCACAACATAACACAGCTAGCACAACACAACACAGCTAGCACAACACATCACAGCTAGCACAACACAACACAGCTAGCACAACACAGCACAACACAGCTAATACAGCACAACACAGCTAGCACAACACAGCCAGCACAACACAGCTAGTATAACACAACACAACACAGCTAGCACAACACAGCACAGCTAGTGCAACACAGCACAACACAGCTAGCACAACATAGCACAACACAGCTAGCACAACATAACACAGCTAGCACAACACAGCTAGTACAACACAGCACAACACAGCTGGCACAACACATCTAGTACAACACAGCTAGCACAACACAGCTAGCACAACACAACACAACTAGCACAACATAACACAGATAACACAGCACAGCTAGCAAAACATAACACAGCTAGCACAACACAGCATAGCTAGCAAAACATAACACAGCTAGCACAACACAACACAGCTAGCACAGCTCAACACAACACAGCTAGCACAACACAGCTAGTACAACACAGCACAACACAGCTAGCACAACACAGCTAGCACAGCACAGCACAGCTAGCACAACACAGCTAGCACAACCCAACACAGCTAGCACAACACAGCTAGTACAACACAGCACAACACAGCTAGTACAACACAGCACAACACAGCTAGCACAACAAAGCTAGCACAACACTGCTAGCACAACACAGCACAGCTAGCACAACACAGCACAACACAGCTAACACAGCACAACACAGCCAGCACAAAACAGCTAGTACAACACAACAAAACACAGCTAGCACAACACAGCACAGCTAGCACAACACAGATAGCACAACACAGCTAGCACAACACAACACAACACAGCTAGCACAACACAACACAGCTAGCACAACATAACACAGCTAGCACGACACAACACAGCTAGCACAACACAGCTAGTACAACACAGCACAGCTAGCACAACACAGCTAGCACAACTCAAAACAGCACAGCTAGCACAACACAACACAGCTAGCACAACATAACACAGCTAGCACGATACAACACAGCTAGCACGACACAACACAACACAACACAGCTAGCACGACACAACACAGATAGCACGACACAACACAGCTAGCACAACACAACACAGCTAGCACGACACAACACAGCTAGCACGACATAACACAGCTAGCACAACATAACACAGCTAGCACAACACAACACAGCACAGCACAGCTAGCACAACACAACACAGCAAGCATGACATAACACAACACAGCTAGCACGACCCAACAAAGCTAGCATGACACAACACAGCTAGCACGACACAGCACAACACATCTAGCACAACATAACACAGCTAGCACAACTCAACACAACACAGCTAGCATAACACAGCACAACACAGCTAGCACAACATAACACAACACATCTAGCACAACACAGCACAACACAGCTAGCACAACAAAGCTAGCACAACACAGCTAGCACAACACAGCACAGCTAGCACAACACAGCACAACACAGCTAACACAGCACAACACAGCTAGCACAACACAGCCAGCACAACACATCCAGTACAACACAACACAACATAGCAAGCACAACACAACAGAGCTAGCACAACACAGCTAGCACAACACAGCACAACACAGCTAGCACAACATAACACAACACAGGTAGCACAACATAACATAGCTAGCACAACACAGCTAGCACAAAACACAACACAACACAGCTAGCACAACACAGCTAGTACAACACAGCTAGCACAACACAACACAGCATAGCTAACACAACACAACACAGCTAGCACAACATAACACAGTTAGCACAACATAACACAGCTAGCACAACATAACACAGCACAGCTAGCACAACACAACACTGCTAGCACAACACAGCTAGCAAAACATAACACAGCTAGCACGACACAACACAGCTAGCACAACGCAACACAACACAGCTAGCACGACACAACACAGCTAGCACAACACAGCACAACACAGCTAGCACAACACAGCTAGTACAACACAGCACAACACAGCTAGTACAACACAGCACAACACAGCTAGTACAACACAGCACAACAGAGCTAGCACAACACAGCTAGCACAACACAAAACAGCACAGCTAGCACAACACAACACAGCTAGCACAACATAACAGTTAGCACAACATAACACAGCTAGCACAACACAACACAGCACAGCTAGCGCAACACAACACAGCTAGCACAACATAGCACAGCTAGCAAAACATAGCACAGCTAGCACAACACAGCAAAACACAGCTAGCACAACACAGCACAACACAGCTAGCACAACACAGCACAACACAGCTAGTACAACACAGCACAACACAGCTAGCACAACACAGCTAGCGCAACACAAAACAGCACAGCTAGCACAACACAACACAGCTAGCACAACATAACACAGCTAGCACAACATTACTCAGCTAGCATGACACAACACAGCTAGCACAACAAAACACAACACAACACAACTAACACAACACAGCTAGCACGACACAACATAGCTAGCACAACATAACACAGTTAGCACAACATAACACAGCTAGCACAACACAGCAAGCAAGCACGACACAACACAACACAGCTAGCACGACACAACACAGCTAGCACAACACAACACAGCTAGCACAACACAACACAGCACAGCTAGCACAACACAACAAGCACAACACAACACAACATAGCTAGCACAACATAGCTAGCACGACACAACACAGCTAGCACAACATAACACAGCTAGCACAACACAGCACAACACAGCTAGCATAACACAACACAGCACAGCTAGCACAACATAACACAGTTAGCACAACACAACATAGCACAGCTAGCACAACACAACACAGCTAGCACAACATAACACAGCAAGCACAACACAACACAGCTAGCACAACACAGCTTGTACAACACAACACAGCTAGCACAACACAGCTTGTACAACACAACATAGCTAGCACAGCACAGCTAGCACAACATAACACAGCTAGTACAACATAACACAGCTAGCACAACACAACACAGCTAGCACAATTGCATATTTCTGTTAGGGAATGCATCCTCTGTGAAGTGCGCGTGCGCACAAACTCAATTCGACCTTGCACTCCTTCTAAGAAATGCAATTGTTTTAAAACTTTGGCAAAGCATTAAGTCTCTAAAACTTAGTGCACTGTGTTCATAATGGATTCTAGTTTTGGAACAGAAACATTAATTGAGATCAGATGTTTCATCGATGAGAACGTCGGCCCAGTTTCACCTAGTTCCATCCTCTCCCACTACCCGCGACTGGACTTCCTCTCACTACCATATTTGGTGGTGAGAAAACGTTCTAAAGGGGTGTTTCAGCTTTATAGCCCCTGTGACGTGTCTGGGGTACCCCTTCTGTCTTTGGCACAACACAGCACCGCACTGATAAGCTTATGGATGCTTTAAATTCGAGGTGTAAACCACATATACATTTGAATGAGAAGAGAGACAGACAGAGTAGGAGGAGAGGGTGAAAGGGAGAGAGAGAGAGAGAGAGAGAGAGAGAGAAAGAAAGAGGAAGAGAGAGAAAGAGAGGGGGAGTGAAAAGGGAGAGAGAAAAGATGACAGAAAAAGAGAGTGAGGGAGAAAGAGGCCAACCCCTCTCCTGTGCCAAGCGAAGACTCACCTTGATGGATTTGCCGTCCGGCGTTAACACCTCTTCTGACAGCTCCATCATCTTCAGGGCCATGAGTGCGATTGGCTTGGCATGGCTGTCAATCTTCCGGTGGAGCCCGCCCGCAACACAGTAGGCGTCGCCTATGGTCTCAATCTATATGGGGATTGGAGAAGAGTCCATGAAACCATGAGCATTTCATTTGATTTGACTTCCATACTTTTTTTTTTCTGACAGGGTTATTGGCTGAATTAAAATAAACACTCAGACAAGCTGTACCTCACAACAAGAAACACAACTCTCATTTTCAGCCAGTCACAGTCATTTATCCAGAGTAACCATGATAATGGGAACATACGGGTCTCTCTCTCCTCCTGGCTCCTCTCTCCCCCTCTCTCCTCACATGGAGCAGGAAAAGAGAGGGGGAGAGTAGAAAGTGGAGACGAGAGAAAATGGAAGTAGAAAGAGAGAAGGGGAAGAGTCAAGTAAAAAAGAGGAAGTGTCACGATCGTCGTAGGGAATAGACCAAGGCGCAGCGTGATGAACGAACATGTTTAAACTTTATTATCTTTAGTGATAATAGACAACAATAAACAAAACAAGAAACGACTCGTGAAGTCCACGGTAACAATGACCAACACGGAACAAGAACCCACAAACACAAAGGGAAAACAGACAGTTTAAATATGGCTCCCAATCAGAGACAACCAACGACAGCTGACACTCGTTGCCTCTGATTGGGAGTCACTCTGGCCAACATAGAAATAAACACAACAGAAAGAACACACCCTGGCTCAACATATAGAGTCCCAGAGCCAGGGTGTGACAGGAAGGGTGAAGAGAGAGGAAGGTTGAGGAGAGAGGAAGGGTGAGGAGAGAGGAAGGGTGAGGAGAGAGGAAGGAAGGGAAAGAGCTGTATCTGTGCTGACTCAAACCCTGGCGAAGGACGAGAAATGATGTAGTGCTAGATGGATGGAGGGATGGATAGAGGGAGTGATGGTTGTTACTGGGCCTTGCTGTAATGCCACTGTCAGGCAGCCAGTATTGACACACTGTTGTTAAGCACCGTTGCATTAGCCATTAATCAGTGTGTTTTTCCACCCGACACACACAGTGCTGATATAAAACACAACTTGATTGGTCCTTGTATTTACCCATGGCAGCACCATTACTCAATTGCACTAAACCCCTCCTATGTGGACAGGTGAGACGTATCAGGATTGGAGTCAATTCAGAATTTCAGAATTTAATCAAATTCCAACAATTAATTTGAATTGAATTTGAATTGGCCACACTCCACAGGAAGCATATTTTGAAATTGAAAAAAAGCATATTTTTCATGTGAAACATGAAAGTCTCATTCATTCATTTGACAAATATTTTATAAAAAGAATATGCCACTAATTAATGCAAAGAATACACATACCATTCGAAATATTAGTTTTATTTTAACTCAAAGATGTCAAACAGTTTGATCTAATGCATTATGGGAAAACATTTTGTTTCTGGTATTTAAAAAACATTTAAGGGAATTATTAATTATTATAGACAACCCACAACATGATCTTAGAATATTTCCAGACCACTGTAATTATTTTAAAATGTTTTAGGAGAATGAGTTTTAAAGAAGAAATGTTATATGGTATTGGTCATACATTCTGTCAAATAAATGTTGCTATGGTAACGTGTAGAATAAATAAGGCATTAGAATTTCATTTAATTAAATTATTCTTCCTTTAATTCAAATGCAATTCAAATTCTGCTTCCTGTGGGGTGTGGCCAATTCAAATTCAATTCAAATACAATAATTTAATTGGAATTAAAGAGCAATTTGCAACTCAATTCAGAATCGACCCAAACCCTGACATGTATAACAGTGTACAGTCGTGGTCAAAAGTTTTGAGAATGACACAAGTATTGGTCTTCACAAAGTTCGCTGCTTCAGTGTTATGAGATATTTTTGTCAGATGTTACTATGGTATACTGAAGTATAATTACAAGCATTCCATAAGTCTCAAAGGCTTTTATTGACAATTACATTAAGTTTATGCAAAGAGTCAATATTTGCAGTGTTGACCCTTCTTTTTCAAGACCTCTGCAATCCGCCCTGGCATGCTGTCAATTAACTTCTGGGCCACATCCTGACTGATGGCAGCCCATTCTTGCATAATCAATGCTTGGAGTTTGTCAGAATTTATGGGGTTTTGTTTGTCCACCCGCCTCTTGAGGATCGACCACAACTTCTCAATGGGATTAAGGTCTGGGGAGTTTCCTGGCCATGGACCCATAATTTCGATGTTTTGTTCCCCAAGCCACTTAGTTATCACTTTTGCCTTATGGCAAGGTGCTCCATCATGCTGGAAAAGGCATTGGTCATCACCAAACTGTTCTTGGATGGTTGGGAGAAGTTGCTCTCGGAGGATGTGTTGGTACCATTCTTTATTCATGGCTGTGTTCTTAGGCAAGAATGTGAGAGAGCCCACTCCCTTGGCTGAGAAGCATCCCCACACATGAATGGTCTCAGGATGCTTTACTGTTGGCAAGACACAGGACTGATGGTAGCGCTCACCTTGTCTTCTCCGGACAAGGTGTTTTCCGGATGCCCCAAACAATCGGAAAGGGGATTCATCAGAGAAAATGACTTTACCCCAGTCCTCAGCAGTCCAATCCCTGTACCTTCTGCAGAATATCAGTCTGTCCCTGATGTTTTTCCTGGAGAGAAGTGGCTTCTTTGCTGCCCTTCTTGACACCAGGCCATCCTCCAAAAGTATTCACCTCACTGTGCGTGCAGATGCACTCACACCTGCCTGCTACCATTCCTGAGCAAGCTCTTCACTAGTGGTGCCCTGATCCCGCAGCTGAATCAACTTTAGGAGACGGTCCTGGCGCTTGCTGGACTTTCTTGGGCGTCCTGACGCCTTCTTCACAACAATTGAACCTCTCTCCTTGAAGTTCTTGATGATCCGATAAATGGTTGATTTAGGTACAATCTTACTAGCAGCAATATCCTTGCCTGTGAAGCCCTTTTTGTGCAAAGCAATGATGACGGCACGTGTTTCCTTGCAGGTAACCATGGTTAACAGAGGAAGAACAATGATTTCAAGCACCACCCTCCTTTTAAAGCTTCCAGTCTGTTATTCTAACTCAATCAGCATGACAGAGTGATCTCCAGCCTTGTCCTCGTCAAC
>NC_140017.1:35149776-35576231 GCF_964263955.1 Coregonus lavaretus | reverse complement strand
GAGAGAGATGGAGGGAGGGAGGGAGGGAGGGTGGTAGAGGGAGATGGAGGGAGGAAGGTAGAGAGAGAGTTGGTGGGAGGGAGGGAGGGAGGGAGGGAGGGAGGGAGGGAGGGAGGGAGGGAGGGAGGGAGGGAGAGAGAGATGAAGGGAGGGAGGGAAGTAGAGAGAGATGAAGGGAGGGTGGTAGAGAGAGATGGAGGGAGGAAGGTAGAGAGAGATGGTGGGAGGGAGGAAGGGAGGCAGGGAGGGAGGGGGAGGGAGGGGAAGGCAGAGGGAGGGAGGGAGAGATGAAGGGAGGGAGGGAAGTAGAGAGAGATGGAGGGAGGGAGGTATAGAGAGAGAGATGGAGGGAGGGAGGTAGAGAGAGGTGGAGGGAGGGAGGTAGAGAGAGAGAGAGAGAGAGAGAGAGAGATGGAGGGAGGGTGGTAGAGGGAAATGTAGGGAGGTAGAGATAAATGTAGGGAGGGAGGGAGGGAGGGAGGGAGGGAGGAGGGAGGGAGGGAGGGAGGGAGGTAGGTAGGTAGAGAGAGATGGAGGGAGGTAGAGAGAGGTGGAGGGAGGGAGGTAGAGGAAGGTGGAGGGAGGGAGGGAGGTAGAGAGATGGAGGGAGGTAGAGAGAGGTGGAGGGAGGGAGGTAGAGAGAGATGGAGGGAGGAAGGTAGGGAGAGTGAGGTAGAGAGAGCTGGAGGGAGGGGGGTAGAAGGAGAGCGGTAGAGAGAGCTGGACGGAGGAAGGTAGAGAGAGATGGAGAGAGGGACATAGAGAGACAGAGAAGTAGAACACTGAGAAACAGGTTGTGCTGTAACCTAATGACCATCAGTACCGCAGCACAAGACAGAAGAATGGAGGCAGGAGGAGAAAGAGCGATTAGGGGAGAGGAGGGAGGGAGGGAGGGTTGGGAGGGAGGGAAAAAGGAGGATGAGAGGTAGGAGAGCCAGGAAAGGGAGAGGAAGGAGGAGAGAAAGAGAACAGCAGAAAGAGGTGAAGAAGTGTGTGTTTGTCAGAGCTCCACCGAGATGTCTCTCCTCATTAGAAGGTTGCTGCAGGGTTCCAGAGGAGCTAGTGTGCATGCGTGTGGAGAGGTTGCTTTTAGTTGCAAAGTACAGCTGAAGAATCATTCTAGTGTAAGCAGCAAGTAAGCACTATAAATCACACACCCATTCCACAAACACACACACTTTTGGACATAAATCAAACCGTTATTCAAGACACCAATACATCAAAAAGCATAGTTAGCAGACAGCATTAATCAAACTCCTTTAAATGTGACACAGAGACTAAGCAGAGAGCATATAAAGTATTTCAAAGCACGCACACACACACACTTACTCACACACACTTACACACACACACACTTACTCACACACACTTACACACACACACACTTACTCACACACACTTACACACACACACACTTACTCACACACACTTACACACACACACACTTACACACACACACTTACACACACACACTTACACACACACACTTACACACACACACTTACTCACACACACTTACACACACACACACTTACACACACACACGGTAGAGTGATACTGACCCTGTAGAGTAGCCATGTACTGTAGTATTCCTGAGATGTCCGCCTCTTCTCCAGAACCAGAATTATCCACAAAGGGACACATTGTCTTTTCCTCCTTCCCATCCTCTCTGCATCTTTGACGCACGCACACGCACACGCACACAAACACACACACACACACACACACACACACACACACACGGAATGGAGACAGAGAGATGATGTAACAGGCTGGAGAGCACCTAAACACACATACACACACACAGTCTTGTATAACTAACCTTGTGGGGACACACAATTTAGTCCCATTCAAAATCTTATTTTCCCTAACCCCTAACTCTAAACCTAACCCTAACCCTTACCCTAACCTTAAACCTAACCCTAAACCTAACCCTAGCTCCTAACCCTAAAACTATCCCTCCTAACCCTAACCTAATTCTAACCGTAAAATAGCATTTGACCTTGTGGGGACCAACAAAATGTCCCCAGTTGGTCAAACATTTTATTTGACTATTCTATAGTTAAGCACGTCCACACACACACCAACGCACACCCACACACACACAAACACAGAGCATTGAACAGAAACTCACACCAACACACAACAGACAGTAATACTTAACTAGAGCAATGTTCACACAAAATACAAACACACGTTATGTAACGGATGAATTAGTTACATGGTTTTAACATTTTTAACAGTTACAGTTGAAGTCAGAAGTTTACATACACTTAAGTTGGAGTCATTAAAACTCGTTTTTCATCCACTCCACAAATGTCTTGTTAACAAACTATAGTTTTGGCAAGTCGGTTAGGACATCTACTTTGTGCATGACACAAGTAATTTTCCCAACAATTTTTTACAGACAGATTATTTCACTTATAATTCACTGTATCACAATTCCAGTGGGTCAGAAGTTTACATACACTAAGTTGACTGTGCCTTTAAACAGCTTGGAAAATTCCAGAAAATGATGTCATGGCTTTAGAAGCTTCTGATAGGCTAATTGACATCATTTGAGTCAATTGGAGGTGTACCTGTGGATGTATTTCAAGGCCTACCTTCAAACTCAGTGCCTCTTTGCTTGACATCATGGGAAAATCTAAAGAAATCAGCCAAGATCTCAGAAAAAAAATTGTAGACCTCCACAAGTCTGGTTCATACTTGGGAGCAATTTCCAAATGCCTGAAGGTAACGCGTTCATCTGTACAAACAATAGTACGCAAGTATAAACACCATGGGACCACACAGCCGTCATACCACTCAGGATGGAGACGCGTTCTGTCTCCTAGAGATGAACGTACTTTGGTGCGAATCAATCCCAGAACAACAGCAAAGGACCTTGTGAAGATGCTGGAGGAAACAGGTACAAAAGTATCTATATCCACAGTAAAACGAGTCCTATATCGACATAACCTGAAAGGCCGCTCAGCAAGCAAGAAGCCACTGCTCCAAAACCACCATAGAAAAGCCAGACTACGGTTTGCAACTGCACATGGGGACAAAGATTGTACTTTTTGGAGAAATGTCCTCTGGTCTGATGAAACAAAAATAGAACTGTTTGGCCATAATGATCATCGTTATGTTTGGAGGAAAAAGAGGGATGCTTGCAAGCCAAAGAACACCATCCAAACCGTGACGCACGGGGGTGGCAACATCATGCTGTGGGGGTGCTTTGCTGCAGGAGGGACTGGTGCAATTCACAAAATAGATGGCATCATGAGGAAGGAAAATGATGTGGATATATTGAAGCAACATCTCAAGACATCAGTCAGGAAGTTAAAGCTTGGTCGCAATTGGGTCTTCCAAATGGACAATGCATACTTCCAAAGTTGTGGCAAAATGGCTTAAGGACAACAAAGTCAAGGTATTGGAGTGGCCATCACAAAGCCCTGACCTCAATCCTATAGAAAATTTGTGGGCAGAACTGAAAAAGCGTGTGCGAGCAAGGAGCCTACAAACCTGACTCAGTTGCACCAGCTCTGTCAGGAGGAATGGGCCAAAATTCACCCAACTTATTGTGGGAAGCTTGTGGAAGGCTACCCGAAACGTTTGACCCAAGTTAAACAATTTAAAGGCAATGCTACCAAACACTAATTGAGTCTATGTAAACTTCTGACCCACTGGGAATGTGATGAAATAAATAAAAGCTGAAATAAATCATTCTCTCTACTATTATTCTGACATTTCACATTCTTAAAATAAAGTGGTGATCCTAACTGACCTATGACAGTGAATTTTTACTAGGATTAAATGTCAGGAATTGTGAAAAACTGAGTTTAAATGTATTTGGCTAAGGTGCATGTAAACTTCTGACTTCAACTGTAAAGGAGAGTGGCCTTGCTCTTATGTGACCTCAGTATGTTACTAGAAACCATTACTCACAGTCTCCTTATTCACTCTTACCAAAGACCTATATGTACCTCTACTACACCATTCTCAAGGGCGCAGACACATGCATACACACACACACACACACATACACACACACACATACACACGCACGCAACACAGCAGTCCTTACCTGATCTCTTTCTGTCTGTAGAACTCTAAGGTTCTCTGTAAAGACTGTTGAACCATCTGTGTCTGAAAGAAGATGGAAAAACAAATGTTACTGGGCCAGAAACCTAAAGGTCGCTGGTTCGAATCCCCGAGGAGACAAGGTGAAAAGTTTGTCTATGTGCCCTTGAGCAAGGCACTTACCCTAATTGCTCCAGGGTCCGAGGGTGTCTCAGGGAGAGTTTGGATATGCAAAAACACATTTCCAATTCACACATGCATATTAATACACCCTAGTACATGTGTGGGATAGGACAAATTTAAGAACACTGTTTTCCTGGTCTGAAATTGCATTTTTGTCCCCCCCGTTTTATCATTGGAATGTGATACAAAACGAGAAAACTGTGTGCTTTAGGACCATGCGGACGCCTCCGAGCGGTCGGGTAGGCTGCTTGGAGTGTTTATCTGACTGGATTAAAAGAATATACGCTACCGGTCAAAAGTTTTAGAACACCCACTCATTCAAGGGTTTTTCTTTATTTTTACTATTTCCTACATTGTAGAATAATAGTGAAGACATCAGAACTATGAAATAACACATATGGAATCATGTAGTAACCAAAAAAGTGTTAAACAAATCAAAATATATTTTATATTTGAGTAAATAGCCACCCTTTGCCTTGATGACAGCTTTGCACACTCTTGGCATTCTCTCAACCAGCTTCACCTGGAATGCTTTTCCAACAGTCTTGATGGAGTTCCCACATATGCTGAGCACTTGTTGGATGCTTTTCCTTCACTCTGCGGTCTGACTCATCCCAAACCATCTCAATTTGGTTGAGGTCGGGGGATTGTGGAGGCCAGGTCATCTGATGCAGCACTCCATCACTCTCCTTCTTGGTAAAATAGCCCTTACACAGCCTGGAGGTGTGTTGGGTCATTGTCCTGTTGGAAAACAAAGTATAGTCCCACTAAGCCCAAACCAGATGGGATGGCGTATCGCTGCAGAATGCAGTGATAGCCATGCTGGTTAAGTGTGCCTTGAATTCTAAATAAATCACAGACAGTGTCACCAGCAAAGCACCCCTACACCATAACACCTCCTCCTCCATGCTTTACGGTGGGAAATACACATGCAGAGATCATCCGTTCACACACACCGTGTCTCACAAAGACATGGTCGGTTGGAACCAAAAATATCCAATTTGGACTCCAGACCAAAGGACACATTTCCACCGGTCTAATGCTCGTGTTTCTTGGCCCAAGCAAGTCTCTTCTTCTTGTTGGTATCCTTTAGTAGTGATTTTTTTGCAGCAATTCGACCATGAAGGCCTGATTCACACAGTCTCCTCTGAACAGTTGATGTTACGTCATTTAGCAAACGCTCTTATCCAGAGCAATTAGAGTTAAGTGCCTTGCTCAAGGGCACATCGACAGATTTTTCACCTAGTTGGCTCGGGGATTAGAACCAGCGACCTTTCGGTTACTGGCACAACGCTCTTAACCACTAAGCTACCTGCCGCCCCTGTTGAGATGTGTCTCTTACTTGAACTCTGTGAAGCATTTATTTGGGCTGCAATTTCTGAGGCTGGTAACTCTAATGAACTTATCCTCTGCAGCAGAGGTAACTGGGTCTTCCATTCCTGAGGTGGTCCTCATGAGAGCCAGTTTCATCATAGGGCTTGATGGTTTTTGCGACTGCACTTGAAGAAACTTTCTTGAATTTTTCCGGATTGACTGACTTTCATGTCTTAAAGTAATGATGGACTGTCGTTTCTCTTTGCTTATTAGAGCTGTTCTTGCCATAATACAGACTTGGTCTTTTACCAAATAGGGCTATCTTCTGTATACCCCCCCTACCTTGTCACAACACAACTGATTGGCTCAAACACATTAAAAAGGAAATAAATTCCACAAATTAACGTTTAAGAAGGCACACCTGTTAATTGAAATGCATTCCGGTGACTACCTCATGAAGCTGGTTGAGAGAATGCCAAGAGTGTGCAAAGCTGTCATCAAGGCAAAGGGTGGCTATTTGAAGAATCTCAGATATAAAATGTATTTTGATTTGTTTAACACTTTTTTTGGTTACTACATGATTCCATATGCGTTATTTCATAGTTTTGATGTCTTCACTATTATTCTACAATGTAGAAAATAGTAAAAATAAAGAAAAACCCTTGAATGAGTAGGTGTGTCCAAACTTTTGACCGGTAGTGTATATATTACATTTACATAAGTATTCAGACCCTTTACTCAGTACTTTGTTGAAGTACCTTTGGCAGCGACAACAGCCTCGAGTCTTCTTGGATATGACGCTACAAGCTTGGCACACCTGTATTTGGGGAGTTTCTCCCATTCTTCTCTGCAGATCCTCTCAAGCTCTGTCAGGTTGGATGGGGAGCGTCGCTGCACAACTATTTTCAGGTCTCTCCAGATATGTTAGAATGGATTAAAGTCCGGGCTCTGGCTGGGCCACTCAAGGACATTCAGAGACTGGTTCAGAAGCCACTCCTGCGTTGTCTTGGCTGTGTTCTTAGGGTCGTTGTCCTGTTGGAAAGTGAACCATCGGGTTCTTGGTTCTTGTGGTTCTCTGTAGCTCAACTGGTAGAGCACGGCGCTTGTAACGCCAGGGTAGTGGGTTCGATCCCCAGGACCACCCATACACAAAAAATGTATGCACGCATGACTGTAAGTCGCTTTGGATAAAAGCGTCTGCTAAATAGCATGTTATCGGTCACCTCCCTGACAAAGGCCCTTCTCCCCCAATTGCTCAGTTTGGCAAGGTGGCCGGCTCTAGGAAGAGTCTTGGTGATTCCAAACTTCTTCCATTTAAGAATGAGGCCACTGTGTTCTTGGGGACCTTCAATGCTGCAGAAATATTTTGGTTCCCTTCCCCAGAACTGTGCCTCGACACAATCCTGTCTCGGAGCTCTATGGATATTTCCTTCGACCTCATGGCTTGGTTTTTGCTCTGACATGCACTGTCAACTGTGGGACCTTATATAGACAAAAAACAATCATTTCCTATCAACAATGACAACAACAACAAAAATACAGAAAGCTCTAAATATTCAAAATCCAGTTTTACATCTTAAATTCCTCTGCAGTGGGCTCTGACTGAGACAGTGTGTGTGTGTGTGCCCGCGTACATGTGCGTGTGTTTGTGTGTGTGAGAGAGAGGTTTAAATATGATGAACATTAATAGAATCCTGCAGCAACGCTAAAAGAACACTGTGTCAGTCTGGGGTCACCCTACGGCCTGGTGTACAGGGGATCAGGATCTGGCTCATCTAACGTTATACATACAGGCATAGTGTGTGTGTGTCCTATGAGAGTGTCCTTGTCTTAGCCATTCATTCACAGAACATGCATGTACATCATCGACACACACACTCACTCTCTCCACACATTACCATCAGCAAACCAGTAAACACAATGACAAGCACACATCTTTTCTCAAATTTCACTGACACAGACAAGGAAATGTTCACATCACAAAGACTTGTACATGAATCCATACAAACACACACACACATAAGCTATGAAAGGTGGGTTGGCTTGTTAACACACAGTGGATCAGCTGGCTGATCCATACAAACACACACATACACACACACAAAATGAACAAATGAGTCAATTAATTAGTGCATTTATTTTTACTCTTTCTGCATCTCTCTCTCTTCTTTCCTCTCTCCCATCCCTCCATCATCTGTATCCTTCCTCTGCCCTCCTTTCCTCTCTCAAGCAGTTCTCCTCTCTCTCCTCTTTCTCTCTCCTCAAGCAGTTCTCCTCTCTCTCCTCTTTCTCTCTCCTCAAGCAGTTCTCCTCTCTCCTCTTTCTCTCTCCTCAAGCAGTTCTCCTCTCTCCTCATCCTCTCTCCTCAAGCAGTTCTCCTCTCTCCTCTTTCTCTCTCTTCAAGCAGTTCTCCTCTCTCCTCATCTTTCTCTCTCCTCAAGCAGTTCTCCACTCTCCTTCTCTTTCTCTCCTCAAGCAGTTCTCCTCTCTCCTCCCCTTTCTCTCTCAAGCAGTTCTCCTCACTCCTCTTTCTCTCTCCTCAAGCAGTTCTCCTCTCTCCTCTTTCTCTCTCCTCAAGCAGTTCTCCTCTCTCCTCTTTCTCTCTCCGCAAGCAGTTCTCCTCTCTCCTCTTTCTCTCTCCTCAAGCAGTTCTCCTCTCTCCTCTTTCTCTCTCCTCAAGCAGTTCTCCTCTCGCCTCTTTCTCTCTCCTCAAGCAGTTCTCCTCTCTCCTCCTCTTTCTCTCTCCTCAAGCAGTTCTCCTCTCTCCTCTTTCTCTCTCCTCAAGCAGTTCTCCTCTCTCCTCTTTCTCTCTCCTCAAGCAGTTCTCTCTCCTCAAGCAGTTCTCCTCTCTCCTCCTCTTTCTCTCTCCTCAAGCAGTTCTCCTCTCTCCTCCTCTTTCTCTCTCCTCAAGCAGTTCTCCTCTCTCCTCCTCTTTCTCTCTCCTCAAGCAGTTCTCCTCTCGCCTCTTTCTCTCTCCTCAAGCAGTTCTCCTCTCTCCTCCTCTTTCTCTCTCCTCTAAGGCAGTATGTTTGTATGTGAGTGTGTCTGTGTACTGCTTTAATTAGGGAATGTAGTGCAAACTATGGCACAGCTACATGTCCCACAGTACACACACAGCCTTTGAAGTTCATGAACTACACTACTGTAGAACAGTTATGGGTCTCTCCACTAACTACCACCTCCCTGGATATGTTTATGTTTGTGTTTATGTTTATGTGTGTGCAATGTGTGGCGACAGGGTGTTGTGTGTGTGTGTGTGTCCTGTGGTCAGGGTCACTGTGGCTGGCCTGGTTGACAGTATCAGGACCGTTCTACTTTTTTATTAGAAATAAATGCACTGTTGGTTAAGGGCTGTAAGTAAGCATTTCACTGTAATGTCTGCACCTGTTGTATTCGGCGCATGTGGCCAATAAAATTTGATTTGAAGTGAACACCAAGTACATGCTCTGTTCTGTTACTTTTTAGTTTTGGTCAGGGAGTGGGAGGCGTCTCTGCTTTTGGTCAGGGAGTGGGAGGCGTCTCTGCTTTTGGCCAGGGTGTGGGTGGCGTCTCTGCTTTTGGCCAGGGTGTGGGGGGCGTCTCTGCTTTTGGCCAGGGTGTGGGTGGCGTCTCTGCTTTTGGTCAGGGAGTGGGAGGCGTCTCTGCTTTTGGCCAGGGTGTGGGGGGCGTCTCTGCTTTTGGCCAGGGAGTCGCAAGCTAAACACTTCCCTTAGACCAAGGAAATTGAAAACAGCCTTGTATAAAGACCAGGGTATCTTTATCATCATAATCATAATCATCATCATCAAATGCATCTCTAATATCTAGCTTATGTCCTAGTTTCTATTCCTTAACCTACACTGTTCTGAAAACACAGGTTAATGATGCTGTAAGGTGGAGGCCAGCTATTTTATTTCACCTGTCCACTTCTTTCACATCAGTGCAGGTGGAGGAGAGGAGGTGAAAGGGAACCATCTACACTACACTAGGTAAACAGATAGTCTCACCAAAACTCACCCAGAATAACCTCATCGCCCAGCAAGGAGTGATATAGAATAGGCCTAATCTACTACCCAATCTTCTCTCTCTCTCTCTCGCTCTCAATTGGTATTCTAACAGTCATCTCTAGGGTGCTGGTCCTTTTGTAACCACTCAGGTGATGCATGCAGAGGGGAGAGAGAAATACCGGAGAGAATCTCTCTATCTGGGGTTTTTGTTACTGTATCCTACCGTGGGCGACGTTAATCTCCTCAAACTCTCCCCGAGCGAGTCCAGGTTCACGCGCTTCCGTCTGTTCGCCCGTTTGGGTCCCGGTGCGTCCTCGAACGGGCACGCGAGCTTCTCCACGGGGCTCTTGCCGTTCCAGATGCGTGAAAAGGGGCAGGAATCGCCATCATCTCCGGGGCTCTCCAGGCACTCCGATCCCATCGAGCTGAACGACTCCGAAGAGATCTTGCGCGAGGACATGCTGCTGCTGCTAAGCGCGAAAAGTCCAGGCGCGTACGCGTGCGGCGGCGAAACAACACACGGCCACGGGGACTCATCAGATTCACTCGCGTGGTAATGATGGGGAGGCGCGCGCGCCGGTCAAGAGCGAGAGCTACACTAACCGCACACGAGCATTTAGAGAAAAAATGTATTCCCCAAACCAAGATGCTCTCGCGATGGCCAGAGAGAGGGACTATATTCACCAGCTGAATCTCATGTCTAATGGTTTTAACGGTTGTCCTTTTGGTTTTCCCTTTGAAATCCGAGTTGGAAGTATTTTGCCTGCTGCGCACCTCTCCACTATCACATCCTCTGCGGCTTCACTGTTTTCTGACTCTCTCTCTGAGTGGACTATTCATGCTTTCATTCCTTCATCCTCTCATCCCTGCAGTTGGCTGTATTCCTCTCCTCTCTAGAGGGCGGGAAACGGTGTGTCCAGGTGCGGGCCCGAGGAGGATCGGGAGATACGGAGAGATGCTCGCGGAGTCAGCTTGCAGTCAAACATCAGCTCGAGCCGCTGCCTGGTGGAGTTCTATCTGTCCACTCCGCTCGAGCTCTTCAGCATCACTATTCTACCTCCATCCGCCACAGCCAATCAGATATCATATCAGACTAAACCCCCCCCCCTTACCATCCCTGTGAGAGACAGACTTTAGTTTAGGGCTAGGCTGCTGTATGGCGCAGATACAGACGGAGGAGACACTAGAGTCAAAACTACAAGCAACTGCAGGAGAAACCAAGACCATAACCTACAAATCAAATAGGTCTAGCGGTTGCATGTGATTTGATCCTTTTTCTTGTTTTTCATGAAACACAAAATATACCAGCAGAACACATTCAGTGTGTTTGTATCCTAGACCAATTTGCCATAATCAACTGAATACTGACCGTTGTAAATAATTTACTTCTTACTTTACTCAAGGTCATTGTGATAAAACAATAATTTAAGGTAGACTTGGTTCTAGTAGACTAGACTATGGTATATGTCAACAATAGTACACCACTAAAATCAACGGGTGTGTTTGGTTCACACAGCCTCCTCTCCTATAAGATCTGACTCTCTGTCCCCATAATAAACACATGATAACGGTAACTGACGGTATTAGCGTAATTAAAATTGCCGAGCCGCAGCGGGTGACAGGGCGGAATTCATGTCGAACACTAATCGCTTCGGTGACCTTGACCTCTTCTCTGCCCATGTGCCAGACTATCCCCCCAGCCTGAGGCCCGAGACACACAAACTGAAGAAAACACACTACCAGGATAGTGCCCTGGATAAACATACACACTGCATATTTAGTGAACAAAAATACAAACGCAACATGTAAAGGGTTGGTCCGATGTTTTATGAGATTAAATAAAAGATCCCATAAATCTTCCAAACGCACAATTTATTTTATTTATTTTTATTTCACCTTCATTTAACCAGGTAAGAAGCCAGTTGAGAACAAGTTCTCATTTACAACTGCAACCTGGCCAAGATAAAGCAAAGCAGTGCGATAAAAACAACACAGAGTTACATATGGGGTAAACAAAACATAAAGTCAAAAATACAACAGAAAATATATATACAGTGTGTGCGAATGTAGTAAGTTATGGAGGTAAGGCAATAAATAGGCCATAGTGCAAAATAGTTACAATTTCGTATTAACACTGGAATGATAGATGTGCAAAAGATGATGTGCAAATAGAGATACTGGGGTGCAAATTAGCAAAATAAATAACAATATGGGGATGAGGTAGCTGGGTGGGCTAATTTCAGAAAGGCTGTGTACAGGTGCAGTGATCGGTAAGCTGCTCTGACAACTGACGCTTAAAGTTAGTGAGGGAGATAAGAGTCTCCAGCTTCAGAGATTTTTGCAGTTCGTTCCAGTCATTTGCAGCAGAGAACTGGAAGGAATGGCGGCCAAAGGAGATGTTGGCTTTGGGGATGACCAGTGAGATATACCTGCTGGAGCGCAGACTACGGCTGGGTGTTGCTATGGTGACCAGTGAGCTAAGATAAGACAGGGATTTGCCTAGCAGTGATTTATAGATGACCTGGAGCCAGTGGGTTTGGCGACGAATATGTAGTGAGGGCCAGCCAACAAGAGCGTACAGGTCACAATGGTGGGTAGTATATGGGGCTTTGGTGACAAAACGGATGGCACTGTGATAGACTACATCCAATTTGCTGAGTAGAGTGTTGGAGGCTATTTTGTAAATGACATCGCCGAAATCAAGGATCGGTAGGATAGTCAGTTTTACGAGGGCATGTTTGGCAGCATGAGTGAAGGAGGCTTTGTTGCGAAATAGGAAGCCGATTCTAGATCTAACTTTTGATTAGAGATGCTTAATGTGAGTCTGGAAGGAGAGTTTACAGTCTAACCAGACACCTAGGTATTTGTAGTTGTCCACATACTCTAGGTCAGACCCGCTGAGAGTAGTGATTCTAGTCGGGTGGGCGGGTGCAAGCAGCGTTCGGTTGAAGAGCATGCATTTAGTTTTACTAGTGTTTAAGAGCAGTTGGAGGCTACGGAAGGAGTGTTGTATGGCGTTGAAGCTCGTTTGGAGGTTTGTTAACACAGTGTCCAATGAAGGGCCAGATGTATACAAAATGGTGTCGTCCGCATAGAGGTGGATCCGAGCGTCACCAGCAGCAAGAGCGACATCATTGATATACACAGAGAATAGAGTCGGCCCGAGAATTGAACCCTGTGGCACCCCCATAGAGACGGCCAGAGGTCCAGACAACAGGCCCTCCGATTTGACACATTGAACTCTATCTGAGAAGTAGTTGGTGAACCAGGCGAGGCAGTCAGAGAAACCAAGGCTATTTAGTCTGCGGTGGTTGACAGAGTCGAAAGCCTTGGCCATGTCGATGAAGACGGCTGCGCAGTACTGTCTTTTATCGATCGCGTTTATAATATCGTTTAGGACCTTGAGCGTGGCTGAGGTGCACCCATGACCAGCTCGGAAACCGGATTGCATAGCGGAGAAGGTACGGTGGGATTCGAAATGGTCGGTGATCTGTTTGTTAACTTGGCTTTCAACTACTTTCGAAAGGCAGGGCAGGATGGATATAGGTCTATAACAGTTTGGATCTAGAGTGTCACCCCCTTATTGATCCCAAATTTGGTGCCCAAATTTGTTTACATCCCTGTTAGTGAGCATTTCTCCTTTGCCAAGATAATCCATCCACCTGACAGGTGTGGCATATCAAGAAGCTGATTAAACAGCATGATCATTACACAGGAGCACATTGTGCTGGGGACAATGAAAGGCCACTCTAAAATGTGCAGTTTTGTCACACAACACAATGCCACAGATGTCTCAAGTTTTGAGGGAGTGTGCAATTGGCATGCTGACTGCAGAAATGTCCACCAGAGCTGTTGCCAGATAATTGAATGTTAATTTCTCTACCATAAGCCGCCTCCAATGTCATTTTAGAGAATTTGGCAGTACGTCCAACTGGCCTCACAACCACAGACCACGTGTAACCGTGCCAGCCCAGGACCTCCACATGCGGCTTCTTCAACTGCGGGATCGTCTGAGACCAGCCACCTGGACAGCTGATTAAACTGAGGAGTATATCTGTCTGTAATAAAGCCCTTTTGTGGGGAAAAACTCATTCTGATTGGCTGGGCCTGGCTCCTCTGGCCCTCCCAGGCCCACCTATGGCTGTGCCCCTGCCCAGTCATGTGAAATCCATAGATTAGGGCCTAATGAATTTATTTCAATTGACTGATGTCCTTCTATGAACTGTAACTCAGTAAAATCGTTAAAATTGTTGCATGTTGCGTTTATATTCTTGTTCAGTATACATAGACATGCACATGCCAAACAGACAAACCGACAGACAGACCGACATACTGACAGATGGACGGACAGACACACAGAGAGATAGACAACCAGAGGATGCAACACACACGTACACATACACAGCGGTCAGATTCTTAAAAATGTTTTCTTTCCAAAGCAGTGTGCCCTGACCCTAATAGATTACGGTCTCTCGTCGTCTCTCCTCTCTCCCCGCTTATCTCGCTACATAAAACAATACATCAATAACACTGTCAGAAGGATATTTAATAAACCTGCAGCAACAATTTAACCATAATTCTCTAAAGATTAAAAAGCAAGGGAAAGTCTTGAACGTGCATGTGTGTGTGTGTGTGTGTGTGTGTGTGCGTGCGTGCGTGCGTGTGTGTGCGTGTGCTCAGAGGATTGGTCGATTGTGTAATACCTCAAACAGTGATATTAAAGATGATTAGGTTTATTGAAGATTATAATTAAATGTTACGTGAGGAAGACAACAATGCTGCTTACTACTCAAAGGGAACACATCCTACAATATGAAGACTCATCCCTTCAGTTGACATTACCAAAAACCCAACTTCAATTTTAAAGCCATTATTTAGATTGTGGTGTGTGTGAGTTACCCATAAAACCCCTCTTGGCCAGACTGAATATTCCATGTGTCTACTACCCCATCTCCCTCCAGATCAACAGGCAGTAAAAACAGGGTTTTCTACAGTCAGATTTACGGTTGTAATTCCCAAGGTATGCCTTTCCTAGAGATGTTGCACAAGAGACAGCCAGTTATCACAATGCACCTAAATACCATAGAAAGAAAAAACACATTCAAAATAATGTTAATGTCAGTCAGAGTCACTCACTCACGCTCTCACACACATACACACACACCCCCGACGGTAACATTATTCCGTCAGTCACATTAAATTAGAGCTAGCAGAGATAGTGCATGAAGCGGCTCCGAGGTGCCTACCGTTGAGTCACACAGAACCTCAAGTTATTCAGATATACACCCTTGTTTGACCTAGTTCCAACTGACTGTAGGCTAGCATCTATTTTTACAGTAGAAACGCATACAGTGCCTTCAGAAAGTATTCACACCACTTGACTTTAACCCCCCAAAATTGTTACAGCCTGAATTTAAAATTGATAACATTTAGATTGTTTGTCACTGGCCTACACACAAAACAACCTCTCCCTCAACGTGCTCAAGACAAAGGAGATGATTGTGGACTACAGGGAAAAAAAAGAGGACTGAGCACGCCCCCATTCTCATCGACGGGGCTGTAGTGGAACAGGTTGAGAGCTTCAAGTTCCTTGGTGTCCACATCACCAACAAACTATCATGGTCCAAATACACCAAGATAGTTGTGAAGAGGGCATGACAAAGCCTATTCCCCCTCAGGAGACTGAAAAGATTTGGCATGGGTCCTCAGATCCTCAAAGAATTCTACAGCTGCACCATCGAGAGCATCCTGACTGGTTGCATCACCGCCTGGTATGGCAACTGCTCGGCCTCCGACCGCAAGGCACTACAGAGGGCTAATCTATTTGCATTGACTACCTCATCTCTGTGCCCCAAACATACAACTATCTGTAAGGTCCCTCAGTCGAGCAGTGAATTTCAACCACAGATTCAACCACAAAGACCAGGGAGGTTTTCCTATGCCTCGCAATGAAGCGCACCTACAGTGCATTCGGGATGTATTCAGACCTCTTCACTTTTTCCACATTTTGTTACGTTACAGCCTTATTCTAAAATAGATTAAATTGTTTAGTTTTTTCTCACACCATCCACAGTGAAGCATGGTGGTGGCAGCATTATGATGTGGGGATGTTTTTCATTGGCAGGGACTGGGAAACTGGTCAGAATTGAAGGAATAATGGATGGCGCTACATACAGGGAAATTCTTGAAGAAAACCTGTTTCAGTCTTCCAGAGATTTGAGACTGGGACGGAGGTTTACCTTCCAGCAGGACAATGACCCTAAGCATACTGCTAAAGCAAAACTTGAGTGGTTTAAGGGAAAACATTTAAATGTCTTGGAATGGCCTAGTCAAAGCCCAGACCACAATCCAATTGAGAATCTGTGGTATGACTTAAAGATTGCTGTACACCAGCGGAACCCATCCAACTTGAAGGAGCTGGAGCAGTTTTGCCTTGAAGAATGGGCAAAAATCCCAGTGGCTAGATGTGCCAAGCTCATAGCGACATACCCCAAGAGACTTGCAGCTGTAATTGCTGCAAAAGGTGGCTCTACAAAGTATTGACTTTGGGGGGGATGAATAGTTATGCATGCTCAAGTTTTCTGTTTTTTTGTCTTATTTCTTGTTTGTTTCACAAAAAAAAGTATTTTGCATTTTTAAAGTGGTAGGCATCCCCCATTTGCGTTTTTCCCAAAGAGTTCAATCTTGGTTTCATTAGACCAGAGAATCTTGTTTCTCATTGTCTGAGAGTCCTTTAGGTGCCTTTTGGCAAACTCCAAGCGGGCTGTCATGTGCCTTTTACTGAGGATTGGCTTCTGTCTGGCCACTCTACCATAAAGGCCTGATTGGTGGAGTGCTGCAGAGATGGTTGTCCTTCTGGAAGGTTCTCCCATCTGCACAGAGGAACTCTGAAGCTCTGTCAGAGTGCCTATCCGGTTCTTGGTCACCCTGACCAAGGCCCTTCTCACCCGATTGCTCAGTTTGGCTGGGGGGCCAGCTCTAGGAAGAGTCTTGGTGGTTCCAAACTTCTTCCATTTAAGACTGATGGAGGCCACTGTGTTCTTGGGGACCTTCAGTGCTGCAGAAATGTTTTGGGTACTCTTCCCCCGATCTTTGCCTCGACACAATACTGTCTCAGAGCTCTACGGACAATTCCTTTGACCTCATGGCTTGGTTTTTGCTCTGACATGCACTGTCAACTGTGGGACCTTATATAGACAGGTGTGTGCCTTTCCGAATCATGTCCAATCAATTGAATTTACCACAGGTGGACTCCAATCAAGTTGTAGAAACATCTCAAAGATGATCAATGGAAACAGATGCACCTGAGCTCAATTTTGAGTCTCATAGAAAAGGGTCTGAATACTTATGTAAATAAGGTATTTCAGTTTTTTATTTTGAATACATTTGCAAAAATTTATAAAAACCTGTGTTCGCTTTGTCATCATGAGGTATTGTGTGTAGATTGATGATGAAAAAAACAGATTAAGGCTGTAACGTAACAAAATGTGGAAAAAGTCAAGGGGTCTGAATATTTTCAGAATGCACTGTATTGGTAAAAGAAAAGCAGACATTGAATATCCCTTTGAGCATGGTGAAGTTATTAATTACACTTTGGATGGTGTATCAATACACCTAGTCACTACAAAGATACAGGCGTCCTTCCTAACTCAGTTGCCAGAGAGGAAGGAAACTGCTCAGGGATTTCATCATGAGGCCACTGGTGACTTTAAAACAGTTACAGAGTTTAATGTCTGTGATAGGAGAAAACTGAGGATGGATCAACAATATTGTAGTTACTCCACAATGCTACAAATATTCCAAAACATGCATCCTGTTTTCAACAAGGCACTAAAGTAATACTGCAAAAAATGTGGCAAAGCAATTAACGTTTTGTTCTGAATACAAAGTGTTATGTTTGGGGCAAATCCAATACAACACATTACAGAGTACAACTCTCTACATTTTCAAGCATAGTGGTGGCTGCATCATGTTATGGGTATGCTTGTAATTGTTAAGGACTGGGGAGTTTCAGGATAAAAAAAGGAATGGAACAGAGCTAAGAACAGGCAAAATCCTAGAGGAAAACCTGGTTC
Organism: Coregonus lavaretus; assembly: GCF_964263955.1. Taxonomy (NCBI): domain Eukaryota; kingdom Metazoa; phylum Chordata; class Actinopteri; order Salmoniformes; family Salmonidae; genus Coregonus; species Coregonus lavaretus. The sequence continues at coordinate 35,558,611 of NC_140017.1, read as the reverse complement.
AGTCGGCTTTCCACCAGACACTGGGAGATTAATTAACCTTTCAGCAGGTCAAATCTACACTGGAGTTGCTTACCAAGAAGACAGTGAATGTTCTTGAGTGGGCGAGTTACAGTTTTTACTTAAATCTGCTTGACAATCTATGGCAAGACTTGAAAATGGTTTTCTAGCAATAATCAACAACCAACTTGACAGAGTTTAAAAAAAAGAAACAAGTGCAAATATTGTACAACCCAGTTGTGCAAAGCTCTTAACGACTTACCCAGAGAGACTCACAGCTGTAATCACTGCCAAAGGTGATTCTAACATGTATTGACTCAGGGGTGTAAATAGTTATGTCAATTAGATATTTCTGTATTTCATATTCAATAAATGTGCAACAATGTCTAAAAACATGTTTTCACTTTGTCATTATGGGTTATTGTGTGTAGATGGGTGAGAGAAAATATATATTTAATCCATTTTGAATTCAGGCTGTAACACAACAAAATGTGGATTAAGTCAAGGGGTATGAATAGTTTCTGAAGACACTGTAGGTCCTGTCTGCGATACCCTGTTTGTGTGTGTGAACTGTATAACCGGGTAGAGCAGCTGTCTGAACCCTACTTTGATAAACGCCACCGTTAATCAGAACTGGTCAATTTAGAGTCATGGGATATGGCCTGACAGTGGTGTGTGTGTGTGTGTGTGTGTGTGTGTGTGTGTGTGTGTGTGTGTGTGTGTGTGTGTGTGTGTGTGTGTGTGTGAGAGAGACAGAATGTGTGTCAGCAGGAAGGGGACAGTAGAGTGGAGCTTGGCTGTACATCTGTCCCAGGTCCATCTAAGTGGGCATAACCACAGATCACTCGTCACCACCATAGCACCATTACTGATGACATTGGACCATTTACTGTCTAGAACACACACACACAAACAAACTGAGACATACAACCACTGACACACACAGGAGGGGAGATGAGTTAAAAGAGAAAGATGGAGAGGAGAGAGGACATGAGGGGAGAGATACTTAGATAATAGGAGAGGATAGGGAGATGAGATGAGAGAGAGAGAGTAATAGAGAGTGGGGTCTTTCAGGGGACAGTATTAGGAGCCAGAGGTTTATTCATGTCTAGACCAATCTAGTGTCTGAATGATGAGGGCAGCTGCTGGGTCAGGTTTGGCAGATTACCCACAAGTAAAAGTGTGTGTGTGTGTGTGTGCATTTGGCTGTGTTTTTGGTGTTTGCAAGTTACCTGATGACAAAGCAGCAAATCAAAATAAATTAAAATTAACCTGCACTTGTCTTTTCTTACTCGCACTGTACTTTGAGGGGAAAATGTTCTAACTACGACTGTGACACGTGGTCGTCTCACCTAGCTATCTTAAGATGAATGCACTAATTGTAAGTCGCTCTGGATAGGAAACGTCAGCTAATTGACTAAAATGTAAAGAACAGAATGCGTCATTAATTATTTTTAACACAGTAAAAACAACATATACCACATACACAACAATTGTACATCAGCTTTTAAAATAGTCGTTTTTTTATGGCTTTCTGCCCTTATTTAATCCAAATAATCTGGGAGCAAAACAACGTGTTGACAGGATCATAGAGGATTATAAAGCAGAACGTCAGAGACTCCTCTTAGTCTTAACTAATCAGAGGACAAGGCGGGGCTAACACCATACTGCTTGCAGTTACATCTACTTGTATATTTTCAGATGTAAAAGGGGATAGGGGTTTATTGAGACATGTTGGTTGGCTGGTTCAGCTGTCCGTCTTGGTGCAGTCAAAGGGTTTCCACCACTGGCAGAACTCAAGGACTTTCTTCTGCTGGTCGTCAAAGTTCTCTCTGATGGACTTCCTCCATATCCTCGGCTCCACGTCCAACATCCCCCCAACTATCTCCTGAAGAGAGGGGAGAGGAGGAGGGGGAGAGAAGGAGAGGGAAAGAAGTGAGAAGGGTTAGCGTGATACAGCGGACATACAGTGGGGAAAAAAAGTATTTAGTCAGCCACCAATTGTGCAAGTTCTCCCACTTAAAAAGATGAGAGAGGCCTGTAATTTTCATCATAGGTACACGTCAACTATGACAGACAAATTGAGGAAAAAAAATCCTGAAAATCACATTGTAGGATTTTTAATGAATTTATTTGCAAAATATGGTGGAAAATAAGTATTTGGTCACCTACAAACAAGCAAGATTTCTGGCTCTCACAGACCTGTAACTTCTTCTTTAAGAGGCTCCTCTGTCCTCCACTCGTTACCTGTATTAATGGCACCTGTTTGAACTTGTTATCAGTATAAAAGACACCTGTCCACAACCTCAAACAGTCACACTCCAAACTCCACTATGGCCAAGACCAAAGAGCTGTCAAAGGACACCAGAAACAAAATTATAGACCTGCACCAGGCTGGGAAGATTGAATCTGCAATAGGTAAGTAGCTTGGTTTGAATTATTAGGAAATGGAAGACATACAAGACCACTGATAATCTCCCTCGATCTGGGGCTCCACGCAAGATCTCACCCCGTGGGGTCAAAATGATCACAAGAACGGTGAGCAAAAATCCCAGAACCACACGGGGGGACCTAGTGAATGACCTGCAGAGAGCTGGGACCAAAGTAACAAAGCCTACCATCAGTAACACACTATGCCGCCAGGGTCTCAAATCCTGCAGTGCCAGACGTGTCCCCCTGCTTAAGCCAGTACATGTCCAGGCCCGCCTGAAGTTTGCTAGAGTGCATTTGGATGATCCAGAAGAGGATTGGGAGAATGTCATATGGTCAGATGAAACCAAAATAGAACTTTTTGGTAAAAACTCAACTCGTCGTGTTTGGAGGACAAAGAATGCTGAGTTGCATCCAAAGAACACCATACCTACTGTGAAGCATGGGGGTGGAAACATCATGCTTTGGGGCTGTTTTTCTGCAAAGGGACCAGGACGACTGATCCGTGTAAAGGAAAGAATGAATGGGGCCATGTATCGTGAGATTTTGAGTGAAAACCTCCTTCCATCAGCAAGGGCATTGAAGATGAAACGTGGCTGGGTCTTTCAGCATGACAATGATTCAAAACACACCGCCCGGGCAACGAAGGAGTGGCTTCGTAAGAAGCATTTCAAGGTCCTGGAGTGGCCTAGCCAGTCTCCAGATCTCAACCCCATAGAAAATCTTTGGAGGGAGTTGAAAGTCTGTGTTGCCCAGCGACAGCCCCAAAACATCACTGCTCTAGAGGAGATCTGCATGGAGGAATGGGCCAAAATACCAGCAACAGTGTGTGAAAACCTTGTGAAGACTTACAGAAAACGTGTGACCTGTGTCATTGCCAACAAAGGGTATATAACAAAGTATTGAGAAACTTTTGTTATTGACCAAATACTTATTTTCCACCATAATTTGCAAATAAATTCATTACAAATCCTACAATGTGATTTTCTGGATTTTCTTTTCTAATTTTGTCTGTCATAGTTGACGTGTACCTATGATGAAAATTACAGGCCTCTCTCATCTTTTTAAGTGGGAGAACTTGCACAATTGGTGGCTGACTAAATACATTTTTTCCCCACTGTACATAACATGCTACTGCATACAGACAGTAAAAGCACCCCATAGTGGTTGTAATTCACTAGTGGGGGAACTTGTGTTGTAATTCACTAGTGGGGGAACTTGTGTTGTAATTCACTAGTGGGGGAACTTGTGTTGTAATTCACTAGTGGGGGAACTTGTGTTGTAATTCACTAGTGGGGGAACTTGTGTTGTAATTCACTAGTGGGGGAACTTGTGTTGTAATTCACTAGTGGGGGAACTTGTGTTGTAATTCACTGACCTTGACAAAGTAGTGGGGGAACTTGTGTTGTAATTCACTGACCTTGACAAAGTAGTGGGGGAACTTGTGTTGTAATTCACTGACCTTGACAAAGTAGTGGGGGGAACTTGTGTTGTAAATCAATGACCTTGACAAAGTAGTGGGGGAACTTGTGTTCGTTCTCAATGACGTGAAAAAAGCCCTCCTCATCACATTCCATGATGGCTTTCTGTAGGACACACCAACACACTTTATTAACCCAGACACCTCATCTATTCTATAGATGGCTTTCTGTAGGACACACCAACACACTTTATTAACCCAGACACCTCATCTATTCTATAGATGGCTTTCTGTAGGACACACCAACAAACACACAATTTCACACACAAACTCCATTCTCTGCCTTCTAGACCAATCAGTGAAAATCTGAAAGGTGGGAGGGCATGTCTAGGCTGTAGTAGAGGCAGATCCTGGCTGACCTGGATCTCTGTCCACACGTCCTCGTCCAATCCAGTGGCAGAGCGGTGGTGTTGCAGCGGAGCGATCAGACAGTGACCCTCTGTCAGAGACACACCTCCAGGCAGGCTCAGATACACCTGTTCAGAAAACACACACACTCACTGTCAGAACATACACACACACTCTCACGGTCAGAACATATCTATACACACACACACGGTCAGAACACACTCAGTCAGAACACACATGGTCAGAACATACCTATACACACACTCACTGTCAGAACACACACACACACACACACACACACACACACGGTCAGAACACACTCATACCAATCTGACACTAGGAATCCCAGGGGGCCAAACCTTCCTTCCCTTCTCTCTCACCTTGGTTCCTATGGTGATGAGCAGGTGTTTCTGGAGCTCGGGGTTGCTGAAGCAGTGATGGCATTTCTCCACGGTAACCGCCAGTCGCCTGTGCTCTTTCTACGTTATCAACACACACACACACACACACACACACACGCCCAGACAGAGACCCAAAGGGCTAGTCTCACACTAGACTAGAGTAATCAATCAGTCTATCAATACCAATCCATATTGCTGTAGCCGGGTCAGTTAACAGACGTCATTGTTTGATCAGTGCACGTTATTGCTGTAGCTCAATAAAGATCACACTAGGGAGCAACGAACAGCGGACAAATATTCCCACTCTTCACATTGCACACAGAAACAAGATAGGAGGGTGCTTTGAAAAGTAGTGTTTGTGTTGGTTCAGTTGTCATTTACGTCACAACTAAACCATGTCTATAGGATCTGATGGTTGAGTGTTGCTTCTAGGATTTTATTTTTATGGAAGTGACAGAGAGGCGTCTCCATGGATACAGGGTGAGCTGTGGGGATGTTGTGTCTCCAGACCCTGTCTTGACTGATTGACAGGTCTGGGTCTGTGTGAGAGCAGGCCTAGTAGTGTGTGTGGTGTGTATTGTGTGTGTGGCATGTGTAGTGTGTGGTTTGTGGTGTGTAGTGTAGTGTGTGTAGTTTGTGGTGTGTGGTGTGGTGTGTAGTTTGTGGTGTGGCGTGTGTGGTGTAGTGTGTAATGTGTGTGGTGTGTAGTGTGGTGTGTGGTGTGTGTAGTTTGTGGTGTGTGGTGTGGTGTGTAGTTTGTGGTGTCTGGTGTGTAGTGTGGCATGTGTGGTGTAGTGTGTAATGTGTGTGGTGTGTAGTGTGTAGTTTGTGGTGTGTGGTGTAGTGTGTGTAGTTTGTGGCATGTGTGGTGTAGTGTGTAATGTGTGTGGTGTGTAGTGTGTAGTGTGTAGTGGGTGGCTGTGTTTTAATCTCAGCTCTAATTGATCTACTCTAATTTTCAGCTCTAATTTCATCTCTCTCTCAGACAGAGCACAGGGGAGACACTCGATCTAGCTAAAGCCGCTTACAGTGTGTGTGTGCTGGGCCAGTGTGGGGCTCATATTGTCAGCCTTCACTAAGTGGATAACTCATTAACGAATTAAACCACAGGTCTGTGTGTGGTGGTGTAATTGCTGCACCTCACTGCTGGAGTTTTAGACAACTTCTAGCTGCGCCGCACGCGCGCCCTGAATGGCCGAGTGGGACTTTGCCTTGTTTAGATTGACCATCAGTTGTGGAACTGGGAACCCAAAAAGTGCAAACAGCAAATGCTTTTTGGAATCTGACCCGTTGTGCCATAGAAGGTAAATATCAAAGCGTCTGAAATTGTCACGGTTTCGGCCGAGGCTGCTCCTCCTCCTTGTTCGGGCAGGCTTCGGCGGTCGTCGTCTCCGGAGTACTAGCTGCCACCGTTCTATGTTTCATGTTCGTTTGGTTTTGTCTCTTTGTAACACCTGTCCCTTGTTTGTGTTTGATTGTGTTCCCTATTTAGTTTCGTTTGTTTGGGTCAGGTGTTATGTGTGATTGTTATTGTCAGCTTGCCTCCGAGGAGTTTGTCTCTCTCGTTTGTTGTATTTTCGAGAGTTCGCACTGCGTGCGCTTTTTCTTGTTTTCCGCACTGTGTGTTGTGCGTAATTGTTCGCGCCGCCCGGTTGGGTTGGCGACTCATTCCTGTGTTGGATATTACTAAAGTCTGTTGAAGTCATCCTTGTTCCTGCGCTTGATTCCCTTCACTCATCCACACACAGCACTCTGACAGAATCACACATCAACCATGGAATCAGCAGGAGCGACCGCGCCAACAGCAAGTATGGAGGAACGTCTTCGTGGGCAGGAGGACCGGATTAACCAGGTCTGTCATGCCCTGGAGGGGGTGATGAACACTCTCCACCGATGGGAAACCAGCGGGGTACCCACGACCCCACCTACCGAACCATCCCCATCGGTCAGTCCTCCTGTCCCATCTCCGGAACCCAGTGGGATTCGGCTCTCGCTCCCGAGGGCGTACGACGGCTCCGCTGCCGGGTGTCAAGGGTTCCTGCTGCAAGTGGAGCTCTACCTCGCCACCGTACACCCGGCGCCCTCGGGACACGAGAGCGTCTCAGCCCTCATCTCCTGTCTCACCGGCAAGGCGTTGGAGTGGGCCAACGCCGAATGGAGGAGAATGGACGCCGCTACCACTACCTATGCGGAGTTCTCCCGCCGCTTCCGTGCTGTGTTTGACCATCCACCAGAGGGGAAGGCGGCGGGGGAGCGTCTGTTCTACCTCCGACAGGGGATGAGGAGCGCCCAGGACTTTGCCTTGGAATTCCGGACTCTAGCGGCCGATGCAGGGTGGAATGAGCGGGCCCTTATAGACCACTTCCGTTGCAGCCTCCGGGAGGACGTCCAGCGAGAGTTGGCGTGCAGGGACACCTCGTTGACCTTTGACCAACTTGTCGACATGGCCATTCGGCTGGATACCCTGCTCGCCACCCGTGGACGTCCCGGGTGGGGTTCGCCCATTCCACTCTCCAGCACCTCCGAGCCGAGCCCTATGGAGCTCGGGGGTGCTGGCGCTAGAGAACGGAGGAGTAGGAACCCGAGGGGGGCCGTTCCCTGCACTAACTGTGGCCGTGGAGGGCACACCGCGGCTAGGTGTTGGGGAGGGTCCCCTGGTGGAGGAGAAGGCAGGTCACGCATTGGGGGGTCCCCCCAGGTGAGTAGGCGCCCTACTTACCCAGAGCTTTCTGTCGTTCACCTAACCTTGCCTGTTTGTTTTCCACAGGTTGCACCTCGTTCCCAGCATAAGGCGCTGGTAGATTCAGGCGCAGCTGGGAATTTTGTAGATCGCCAGTTTTGTATAGAGTTAGGGATTCCCCTCCTTCCAGTTGATAAGCCTTTCCCTGTTCATGCCCTAGATAGCCGTCCGTTAGGGTCTGGGTTGATTAGGGAGGTCACAGCACCCCTTCAAATGATGGCGCAGGAGGGTCATGAGGAGACGATTCAGCTCTATCTGATTGACTCTCCTGCGTATCCGGTAGTGCTGGGCCTTCCCTGGTTGATGACCCATGACCCTACTATTATGTGGCGAGAGAAAGCTCTTAAAGGGTGGTCTGCCCAGTGTGAGGGGCGGTGTCTGGGTGTTTCCATAGGGGCGACCTCGGTGGAAAGTCCGAATCTAATGACAGCACTGCATATTCCCCCCGAGTATGAGGATTTGAAACTGGTGTTTAGTAAAACTAGGGCGGCGCAGCTGCCGCCTCATAGACGGGGGGATTGTGCGATAGATCTCCAGTCAGGAGCAGCTCTCCCGCGGAGCCATGTGTATCCCTTGTCTCAAGAGGAGAGGAAGGCAATGGAGACGTACATCGCTGAGTCTCTGAGACAGGGATACATACGGGCCTCCACTTCACCCGCTTCCTCGAGTTTCTTTTTTGTGAAGAAAAAGGATGGAGGTCTGCGCCCGTGTATTGATTACCGCGGTCTCAATCAGATTACGGTGAAGTACAGCTATCCACTTCCTCTGATTGCGACTATGACGGAGTCACTGCACGGTGCGCAGTTCTTTACAAAATTGGATCTCAGGAGCGCATATAACTTGGTGCGCATTAGAGAGGGCGATGAATGGAAGACAGCGTTTAGCACGACTTCCGGACACTACGAGTATCTAGTCATGCCATATGGGTTAATGAATGCTCCCTCAGTCTTCCAATCCTTCGTCGATGAGATTTTCCGGGACATGCAGGGACAGGGAGTAGTCGTATACATCGACGATATTCTGGTGTACAGTCCTACCCGAGCAGAGCATGTAGCCCTGGTGCGCCGAGTATTGAGGAGGCTGTTGGAGCATGACCTATATGTCAAGGCAGAGAAATGTCTGTTTTTTCAGAAGTCGGTCTCCTTTCTGGGTTATCAGTTGTCTGCGTCAGGGGTGAAGATGGAGGTAGACCGGGTGTCAGCTGTGCGTAATTGGCAGACCCCAACCACTGTGAAGGAGGTGCAACAGTTCTTGGGTTTTGCAAATTATTACCGGAGGTTTATCCGGGGTTTTGGACAGGTGGCAGCTCCCATAACGTCTCTGTTGAAGGGGGGTCCGGTGCGCTTGCGGTGGTCAGCTGAGGCGGACAGGGCTTTTGGGAAACTGAAGGACCTGTTTACCTCGGCGCCGGTGTTGGCGCATCCGGATCCCTCTTTACCTTTCCAGGTCAGAGGCCGGTATAGGGGCCGTTCTTTCCCAACGTTCTGGCACACCACCTAAACTCCGTCCCTGTGCGTTTTATTCTAAAAAGCTCAGTCCGGCGGAGCGGAATTATGACGTAGGAGACAGGGAGCTGTTAGCCGTGGTACAGGCCCTAAAGGTGTGGCGGCATTGGCTCGAGGGGGCTCAACACCCTTTCCTCATTCTAACTGACCATCGTAACCTGGAATACATCCGGGCAGCTAGGAGACTGAATCCTCGCCAGGCCCGCTGGACTATGTTTCTAGCCCGGTTTGTGTTTAAAATCACTTACATCCCTGGGTCCCAGAACGGGAAGGCAGATGCTCTGTCTCGGCGGTATGACGCGGAGGAGAGGTCCGTTGAGCCCACGCCCATACTACCAGAGTCTTGTCTGGTTGCAAACGGTGGTGTGGGAGGTTGATGCCGAGATCGAGCGGGCGTTACGCACCGACCCAAGTCCTCCACAGTGTCCAGTGGGTCGGACGTACGTTCCGCTCGAGGTATGCGATCGCCTCATTTGTTGGGCTCATACGTCCCCCTCCTCTGGCCATCCGGGTATCGGCCGGACAGTGCACTGCCTTAGCACGAAGTACTGGTGGCCAACGTTAGCTAGGGATGTGAGGATTTATGTCTCCTCCTGTTCGGTGTGTGCCCAGTGTAAGGCGCCCAGACATTTGCCCAGGGGTAAGCTACAACCCCTGCCTATTCCACAACGACCCTGGTCCCACCTCTCGGTGGATTTTGTTACCGACCTTCCCCCCTCACAGGGGAATACTACCATCCTGGTCGTTGTGGATCGGTTCTCGAAGGACTGTCGTCTCCTTCCCATGCCGGGTCTACCCACTGCCCTACAGACCGCTGAGGCTCTGTTTACCCATGTCTTCCGGCATTACGGGGTACCCGAGGATATAGTGTCTGACCGAGGCCCCCAGTTCACCTCCAGAGTGTGGAGAGCGTTTATGGAACGGTTGGGGGTTTCGGTAAGCTTTACCTCGGGTTACCACCCGGAGAGTAATGGGCAGGTTGAACGTGTTAACCAGGAGGTGGGTAGGTTTCTGAGGTCTTATTGCCAGGGCCGGCCGGAGGAGTGGGCGAGATACGTTCCGTGGGCCGAAATGGCACAGAACTCTCTCCGCCACTCCTCCACCCAACTAACCCCTTTCCAGTGTGTGTTAGGGTACCAGCCGGTTCTGGCACCTTGGCACGAGAGCCAGATCGAGGCCCCTGCGGTGGATGAATGGGTACGGCGCTCGGAGGAAACATGGAACGCTGCCCACGTACATCTGCAGCGGGCCATCCGTCGGCAGAAAACGAGCGCCGATCTCCACCGCAGTGAGGGGCCTGTGTACGCATCTGGAGATCGAGTCTGGCTCTCGACCAGAAACCTGCCCCTCCGCCTGCCCTGCCGGAAGCTGGGTCGGCGGTTTGTGGGGCCATTCAAAGTCCTGAGGAGGTTGAACGAGGTGTGTTACAGGTTAGAACTGCCTATTGACTATAGGAATATTAACCCCTCGTTCCATGTGTCTCTCCTCAGGCCGGTGGTAGCTGGTCCACTCCAGGAGTATGAGATAGAGGAGACTCCTCCGCCCCCGTTGGACATCGAGGGGGCTCCGGCGTACACTGTGAGGTCCATCCTTGATTCGAGACGCCGGATGGGGGGTCTTCAATATCTCGTGGAGTGGGAGGGGTACGGCCCGGAGGAGCGGTGCTGGGTGCCAAGGAGGGACATATTGGACCAGTCCCTGCTGACCGAGTTCCATCGGGGTCATCCTGCGCGCCCTGCTCCGCGTCGTCCGGGTCGTCCCCGAGCCCCGGGTCGGCGCACGGCTGGAGCCCCGGGTCGGCGCACGGCTGGAGCCGCGCGTCAAGGGGGGGGGTACTGTCACGGTTTCGGCCGAGGCTGCTCCTCCTCCTTGTTCGGGCAGGCTTCGGCGGTCGTCGTCTCCGGAGTACTAGCTGCCACCGTTCTATGTTTCATGTTCGTTTGGTTTTGTCTCTTTGTAACACCTGTCCCTTGTTTGTGTTTGATTGTGTTCCCTATTTAGTTTCGTTTGTTTGGGTCAGGTGTTATGTGTGATTGTTATTGTCAGCTTGCCTCCGAGGAGTTTGTCTCTCTCGTTTGTTGTATTTTCGAGAGTTCGCACTGCGTGCGCTTTTTCTTGTTTTCCGCACTGTGTGTTGTGCGTAATTGTTCGCGCCGCCCGGTTGGGTTGGTGACTCATTCCTGTGTTGGATATTACTAAAGTCTGTTGAAGTCATCCTTGTTCCTGCGCTTGATTCCCTTCACTCATCCACACACAGCACTCTGACAGAAATACTAACTATCCTTGGAACCCGTTGAAACATCTACAGAAACACCAGGTCTAGGCATAGTGTAGCTGCATCAGGCTGCATTGGGTGAGGGAAAACTAAACCCAGACAAACGTTGATACAGGAGACAGTCGGCTAATATTTCAATACCATTGATCTATTAAACTGGTTATCAGATCAGCTTGACTGAAGAAATCAAAAGTCCGATTTGGGTGGTGGTTGAGGAGTACACAGGGCCAGTGTTAAAGCCATAAGGACTAGGGTGGTGGTTGAGGAGTACACAGGGCCAGTGTTAAAGCCATAAGGACTAGGCGTTCTCTCCATGTATATTATAAATATATAAATGATTAGATCTAGTATTTAGTCACTAGGCCATGGTAACTGTAGCAGTATTTAGAATCTAGTCCATGCTTGTAGGCTTACAGTAGAGCTAAGGAGAGAGAGGGTGTGTGTGTGTGTGTGTGTGTGTGTGTGTGTGTGTGAGCGGAGCTAAGGATATAGCCCACAGAGGAGAGTGAGCTAAAAAGGTGCAACTTTGTCACTTTCATTTTGAATCCCCATGGCAACTCTGACGTCTCCTAGAGTTTATTAATAATGCTTTCTCTCTCTCCCTCGCTCTCGCTCTCTCACACACACACACTTCTCTGCACTCCAAAAGATTTACTCATATACTTAGAGAAAAAGTGAGCGATGAAGAGAGATCATGAGCGAGTGTGCAAGAGAGAGAGAGACTCTCGCTTAAAACTGGAAGGATACATATTCAGATGGATAAATCTGACAGTGATACTCTGTCCGTTTCTAGTACACAGGAAGTGAGGCTGCAAGACTACACATCCCAGAAGGCTGTTCTCTCCATTCTGCCCTCAGGGGAGCTGACACATTTACCTTGACGTATCCTGTCTCACAGACTGCACCAAAGACCTTCTACAAAAGAGACACTACACTATAAGCATTTCCAATGGGAAAAACTATCAGGCTTCCTATCAGGTATACCAACAAGTCTGCGTGCTCTTAATGGAATATCACAATGCATTGTGAAAGCTAATGCTTTTGAGTCAAGGCTTTTGGCCTTCATTATCTGACTGTGTGCGTGTCATGGTTTACAGTCATTAGTCAAGGTCAACCAAAAAGCAGTTATTTATCTTATAACTTGTCCTTGTGGTAAAAATTATGTGGGTAAAACAAAGCGCAAATTAAAAGTACGAATCTTGGAGCATCGTAGCACCATTAGGTGCAAAAAACTTGACAAACCCAGTCGCTGCCCACTTTTTGGAAGCGAACCACTCGATTTCGTCCCTACGTTATATCGGCATCGAACATGTCACTCTCCCTAGGATAGGGGGTGAACTCAATAATTTATTGTTAAAACGAGGATCTTTAATTTAAAGACCCTTGCTCCCTTTGGTCTCAACGTAGACTTTGATTTGAAGCCATTCTTGTGATTATTGTGATTTTGCTATTCATTGTAAATGTTTGTGGGCCTATGTAGCCAAGTTGTATCTATGATCGTATGCTATCTATTCATGTTTTTTCTAACTGAGGAGAGGGGTTCACGATCAAACAGCTCATTAGAGCAGGGTTCCCCAACTGGCAGACCCCTGAAAATAAAATCGTCCTGCGGCTGAATCTTGTTGATTATCTGTGCACTAGAGGGTTTCATTCAAAGCTGAAATTACACACACACACACAGAGAGAGAGAGAGAGAGAGAGAGAGAGCGAGAGAGAGAGCGAGAGAGAGAGATAGAGATAGAGATAGAGAGAGAGAGAGAGAGAGAGAGAGAGAGAGAGAGAGAGAGAGAGAGATGATTGACGATTGACACTGCTAACAAAAGAAAATGGGCCATAACATATTACAAAAAAACACCAAAGCAAGCTGAGCATTTCACAGAAGGAGAAAGTCTTTGATCCAGGGCGGGGCTGGATGGTGGAGCAGGTTTGAGTTCAAGGCCAAGGAGAGAAAGAACAGTGTGACAAGTGTTAGCCAACACTCACAGACAGCCAGTAAACACAATCACACACACAGGAAAAGTAGACCGCCACATACTAACAGCGATTGTATTTTCTAATAAAAGTTGAGATGTGACGTTGTTTTGAAGATTCCTCTTTGAGTGTCTGAGATTCTTCATGCCTGGCGGAAGATGGATGACGTGATAACGGCGTTAATTTAAACCACTTGTGTAATAAAAGTGGAGCTATGAGCTCTCTGTTTGGATAAACCCACACCAGGGCAGGAGAGAACGCTAGGGAATAAATCTGACAAAGGTAGATGTGTTGGGAGTGTGTGTGTACCCTAGAACACTAGGATATATAAATCTGAGGGAGTAAGAAAATGCATTCATGTCAATGACAGGAGAGAATAACGCTACATGCATTCAGACAGCAGGTATTCAGACAGATGGGGTAGACAGGCAGGGGAAAAGCAGTCAATCAGTCTGCAGGCTTGTTGCTACTGAGCACTCAGTCAGTCAGCTGACAGTGATTTAGTCTGTTCTGAAGTGCTAATGGTCATCTCCAAAAGAGTAGCACATACTTACAGTAGGCTACTACCTTATGCTTTTGGCTCCCTGAGGGGTAAGGGAGGCAGAGACTAGCATGCCTGTCCCTCCCTCCCTCCCTCCCTCCCTCCATCCTTTCATCCATATACACCTCCACTCACCCTGTCTGATTTCCCAGGTTGCTGTGCGGCATTTTCAGCACGGTTCTCCTTGGCTTTAAGGGACGATTCCAGCTAGGTCTTCAGTTTCTACATCAGAGCCTAAAGGAGACACACATTTAAAAACTTCATGCCACCAACCCACTGCACACTAATGATTTCTGGATTTCTCTTACACAGAGTGCCGTTTCTCCAGCCATTCCTACATAACACACTGAATTACATTGAACAACCTCTCCGGATTGTATTCAGAACCCTTGACTTGAGATTTTCTAGCTAACTTATAAAAAATACAAAAACTGAAATATGACATTTACATAAGTATTAAGACCCTTTACTCAGTACTTTGTTGAAGCACCGTTGGCAGCGATTACATCCTCAAGTCTTCTTTGGTATGCCGCTACAAGCTTGGCACACCTGTATTTGGGGAGTTTCTCCCATTCTTCTCTGCAGATACACTCAATGATCTATCAGGTTGGATGGGGAGCGTGGCTGCACAGCTATTTTCAGTTCTCTCCAGAGATGTTTGATCGGGTTCAAGTCCGGGAAGGTGAATCTTTTCCCCAGTCTGAGGTCCTGAGTGCTCTGGAGCAGGTTTGATCAAGGATCTCTCTGTACTTTGCACCGTTAATCTTTCCCTCGACCCTGACTAGTCTCCCAGTCCCTGCCGCTGAAAAACATCCCCACAGCATGCTGCCATCACCATGCTTCACCGTAGGGATGGTGCCAGGTTCCCTCCAGATGTGACGCTTGGCATTCAGGCCAAATAGTTCAATCTTGGTTTCATCAGACCAGAGAATCTTGTTTCTCATAGTCTGCGAGTCCTTTAGGTGCCTTTTGGCAAACTCCAAGTGGGCTGTCATGTGCCTTTTACTGAGGAGTGGCTTCCGTCTGGCCACTCTACCATAAAGGCCTGATTGGTGGAGTGCTGCAGAGATGGTTGTCCTTCTGGAAGGTTCTCCCATCTCCACAGAGGAACTCTGGAGCTCTGTCAGAGTGACCATCTGGTTCTTGGTCAACTCCCTGACCAAGGGCCTTCTCCCCCATTGCTCAGTTTGGCCAGGCGGCCAGCAGTAGGAAGAGTCTTGGTGGTTCCAAACTTCTTCCATTTAAGAGGCCACTGTGTTCTTGGGGACCTTCAATGCTGCAGAAATCTTTTGGTACCCTTCCCCAGATTTGTGCATCGACATAATCCTGTCTCAGAGCTCTACGGACAATTCCTTCGACCTCATGGCTTGGTTTTTGCTCTGACATGCACTGTCAACTGTGGGACCTTATATAGACAGGTGTGTGCCTTTCCAAATCATGTCCAATCAATTGAATTTACCACAAGTGGACTCCAATCAAGTTGTAGAAACATCTCAAGGATGATTAGTGGAAACAGGATGCACCTGAGCTCGATTTCGAATCTCATAGCAAAGGGTTTGAATACTTATGTAAATAAGGTATCTGTTTTTTTATTTTGTATACATTTGCAAAACAAATCTAAAAACCTTTGACAGAGAATTTAATGTTAATTTCTCTACCATAAGCCGCCTCCAACATCGTTTTCGAGAATTTGGCAGTACGTCCAACCGGCCTCACAACCGCAGACCACGTGTAACTACACCAGCCCAGGACCGCCACACCTGGCTTCTTCACCTGCGGGATAGCTCTTACTCCATCTCTGTCCGTCTCTCCCTCTCTCTCTCTCTCTCTCTCTCTCTCTCTCTCTCTCTCTCTCTCTCTCTCTCTCTCTCTCTCTCTCTCAGTCCGTCTCTCCCCCCTTTGTCTTTCTGTCTCTCACTCACTCCATATGTCCTTCTCCACTCTGTCTTTCAGTCAGCCCCATATCTCTCCCTCTTTTTGCCTCTCATTTGTTGCCTTCTACCACCACAAACTTCTACCACCAGCACCTTCTAACCCTCTGTCTCATATGAGAGGGATGTGGACAATGTGGAAAAGTAGCAGAGGAAGCCACTAGCAGAGGAAGCCACTAGCAGAGTGTGTGTTCGTTCGTGCTTGGCCCATCTCTACCAAGCCCTTTTCAGCTAAGAGGAGCTGGCTGTGACTGGACACTGTCAGAGCAGACAGGGATATAGAAAAATAGTGGCCACATCCACACACAGTCCTCTGAAGGGGATATAGAAAAATTGTGGCCACATCCACACTCAGTCCTCTGAAGGGTATATAGAAAGAGAGTAGTGGCCACATCCACACACAGTCCTCTGAAGGGGATATAGGAAAATAGTGGCCACATCTACACAGTCCTCTGAAGGGGATATAGGAAAATAGCGGCCACATCTACACAGTCCTCTGAAGGGGATATAAGAAAATAGCGGCCACATCCACACTCAGTCCTCTGAAGGGTATATAGAAAGAGAGTAGTGGCCACATCCACACTCAGTCCTCTGAAGGGGATATAGGAAAATAGTGGCCACATCTACACAGTTCTCTGAAGGGGATATAGGAAAATAGCGGCCACATCCACACTAAGTCCTCTGAAGGGTATATAGAAAGAGAGTAGTGGCCACATCCACACACAGTCCTCTGAAGGGGATATAGGAAAATAGTGGCCATATCTACACAGTCCTCTGAAGGGGATATAGGAAAATAGTGGCCACATCCACACTCAGTCCTCAGAAGGGTATATAGAAAGAGAGTAGTGGCCACATCCACACACAGTCCTCTGAAGGGGATATAGGAAAATAGTGGCCATATCTACACAGTTCTCTGAAGGGGATATAGGAAAATAGCGGCCACATCCACACTAAGTCCTCTGAAGGGTATATAGAAAGAGAGTAGTGGCCACATCCACACTCAGTCCTCTGAAGGGGATATAGGAAAATAGTAGCCATATCTACACAGTCCTCTGAAGGGTATATAGAAAGAGAGTAGTGGCCACATCCACACTCAGTCCTCTGAAGGGGATATAGGAAAATAGTGGCCACATCTACACTCAGTCCTCTGAAGGGTATTTAGATAGAGAGAAGTGGCCACATCCACACTCAGTCCTCTGAAGCCTGTCTCTAGTGACAAATGCCAATGCAGTTATTCTATAGGGTATGAAAGCACACAGTTAAAAGGCAATTAACAAAAACACACACACCAACGCAGTCTCTCAAACCAGGGACACTTAGTGGTCTGCTATAGAGTACTCAAGGCCCAGTACAACTGTCAGGTATAAATGTGTGTGTTATATAGTACTGAGGCCAGTAAAACCTGTATGGATTGATATACCGAGATGGATGGGGGTTGAGTGGACTGAGAGACTGCTATAAAATGAGTATTTTGCTGTGATTAAGGAGAGCGAGAGAGAGCTGTGGGACCTAGATATGCTAGGGGAAGGGCCTATGGGCAGGGGTGTATGGAAAGCATCCAGAATGGGGAATTGTCTGTCTTTTTTTGGGTGACTAGGATGAAGAGAGGAAACACCTCACCGTGTTACCCATCATCTCTGCCTTCACCAGCCTGGCCCCCAGTTTGTTCATCTCTTCATCTCCTCCTCACTCAAACTGTCACTGCTGCTCTCAGATATGAAGACACAGGGAAGAACTGAAATTAGGTTAAATTAAGCAAAGACAACAAGAGGTACACATTGTACACATCAGATACCTGTGTGTGTGTGTGTGTGTGTGTGTGTGTGTGTGTGTGTGTGTGTGTGTGTGTGTGTGTGTCAGTGTGTGTTAGAGAGATGTCCAAGAGGTTCTGCTAAATGTAGGCTTAGCAGCATCGGAACAGGCTCACCCGCTCACAAATCAACCGGCTTGTTCTGCTCTCTTCTCCCCTGATGGTTCTCTCTCTCTATCCCTCCCTCCATCTCCACCCTTCTCTCTCTTTCTGGTCCATTTCCCTGCTCTCTTTCTCGCTCCATCCATCCCTTTCTACCCCTCTCCCTGTTTCCATGTTCTTTCTGATGGTCGTCTTGTCTCAGAAACCGTCTCCTTCTGTCTCGTTCCCGACAGAATTTCTCTCCTCACAGATTACCTTTTCTTCTAAAACGGCACCTTCATTTCACGCTGCAGAGGTTTAAAGGGCTTCTGGATGCAGGTTTAACTTAATGACTTAGCTAATGATAGAGAGAGAACGGGAAGCGGTGGAGCAATACGGACAGAGAGAGGGGAGAGAAACGTGGTGGAAAGAGAGAGGAAGAGAGGAATGGGGAAAGATAGAGTGAGGGTGTGAGGGAGAGAAAAAGAGAGAGACAAAGAGTGAATATGAACGAGAGAAAATCTAGATAATTGAGTGAGTGTTCTATGGTGCGTGAAGTGATAACTGCCACTTTGGAACAGCTACTGCCACTATGGAACAGCTACTGACACAATGGAACAGCTACTGCCACTTTGGAACAGCTACTGCCACTATGGAACAGCTACTGACACAATGGAACAGCTACTGCCACTTTGGAACAGCTACTGCCACATTGGAATAGCTACTGCCACATTGGAACAGCTACTGCCACTTTGGAACAGCTACTGCCACTATGGACCAGCTACTGCCACTTTGGAACAGCTACTGCCACTTTGGAACAGCTACTGCCACTTTGGAACAGCTACTGCCACTATGGAACAGCTACTGCCACTTTGGAACAGCTACTGCCACTATGGAACAGCTACTGCCACTTTGGAACAGCTACTGCCACTATGGAACAGCTACTGCCACTATGGAACAGCTACTGCCACTTTGGAACAGCTACTGCCACTATGGAACAGCTACTGCCACTATGGAACAGCTACTGCCACTTTGGAACAGCTACTGCCACTATGGAACAGCTACTGCCACTATGGAACAGCTACTGCCACTATGGAACAGCTACTGCCACTATGGAACAGCTACTGGCACTTTGGAACAGCTACTGCCACTATGGAACAGCTACTGCCACTTTGGAACAGCTACTGCCACTATGGAACAGCTACTGCCACTTTGGAACAGCTACTGCCACTATGGAACAGCTACTGCCACTTTGGAACAGCTACTGCCACTATGGAACAGCTACTGCCATTATGGAACAGCTACTGCCACTTTGGAACAGCTACTGCCACTATGGAACAGCTACTGCCACTATGGAACAGCTACTGCCACTATGGAACAGCTACTGGCACTATGGAACAGCTACTGGCACTTTGGAACAGCTACTGCCACTATGGAACAGCTACTGCCACTTTGGAACAGCTACTGCCACTATGGAACAGCTACTGCCACTATGGAACAGCTACTGCCACTTTGGAACAGCTACTGCCACTTTGGAACAGCTACTGCCACTATGGAACAGCTACTGCCACTATGGAACAGCTACTGCCACTATGGAACAGCTACTGCCACTATGGAACAGCTACTGCTACTATGGAACAGCTACTGCCACTATGGAACAGCTACTGCTACTTTGAAACAGCTACTGCCACTTTGGAACGGTCACTGTGAAAGACTGTGATGAACGGAGGGAATGATTGCGTGTAAAAAAAGGAAGAGGGGGAGGTCAAGTGGAGGAGAGAATCATCTGAGGGGTCATTTTAAAGTTTGGATGAAGTGATGGGAAAGTTTTCCCCATCAGTAGACAGGGCCAGGGTCAAGGACAGTGTGTAGAAAAATACTATCTTAGTCTTACAGAGAAGAAATGACTTCAGGTTCAGAGTTCAGATATTCAGAGAATCTTCTGGGGATTGGAAGAATGCTTCTACAAGTTCAGTCTAGCCAATAGCTAAACATCTCTAGTACCATTACAACATATTCAGTTGAAATGTAGTGCATCCAGAATATTAACATGCCCTTGTCACCAACATGCATATCTGTGGATCCTGTTGGAACTCTTGCTTAAATATCCAAGCAAGTTAGATGAGTGATTAATACTGGGGAGAGAAGAAGCCAAAATGAATTGCTAAACAGTTGGAACAGTGCTATGGCGACTGTGTATTTTACCTCTGACCTCAATGATGTCACTGCAGGCCTGTTGCAGCTATGACCCTGGTCAGGAGTGGACATGGTTTTCCCAGACTCCCTCTCTTTATCCTGCTCCGGTTTTCCTGAAGCAGATTTCTGTCCGGAGCTGCTCTTCCTTCAGGCCGGACCGCTCCTCTTCCGATCCGACTCATCGTCAGACCCAGGTTTCAGGAAACCCATGGAAGCTCGGGCCGGAGCAGGGGCTGACACTCCGCCTAGTAGAGTGTTAGTAGGGTGTGTATATTTGTGTGTGTGGAACGAGGTACTACACTGAACTCACCTCCATCATCCTCGTCAGCAGGCTTGAGGAAGCGACTTTTCAGAGCTCTGAGGGAGAGGGGAGGCTGACTCCGGCCTAGCCCAGAGTCAAGGCTCTCATCCCCACCTCTCTCTCTAGGTCTGCCCCTCTCTCTGTCTCGATCCCAGTCACTAGGTCTACCTCCAGCCCTCTCTCTATCCCAGTCACTAGGTCTACCTCCAGCCCTCTCTCTATTCCAGTCACCAGGTCTACCTCCAGCCCTCTCTCTATCCCAGTCACTAGGTCTACCTCCAGCCCTCTCTCTATCCCAGTCACTAGGTCTACCTCCAGCCCTCTCTCTATCCCAGTAGGTCTACCTCCAGCCCTCTCTCTATCCCAGTCACTAGGTCTACCTCCAGCCCTCTCTCTATCCCAGTCACCAGGTCTACCTCCAGCCCTCTCTCTATCCCATTCACTAGGTCTACCTCCAGCCCTCTCTCTATCCCAGTCACTAGGTCTACCTCCAGCCCTCTCTCTATCCCAGTCACTAGGTCTACCTCCAGCCCTCTCTCTATCCCAGTCACTAGGTCTACCTCCAGCCCTCTCTCTATCCCAGTCACTAGGTCTACCTCCAGCCCTCTCTCTATCCCAGTAACTAGTTCTACCTCCAGCCCTCTCTCTATCCCAGTCACTAGGTCTACCTCCAGCCCTCTCTCTATCCCAGTCACTAGGTCTACCTCCAGCCCTCTCTCTATCCCAGTCACTAGGTCTACCTCCAGCCCTCTCTCTATCCCAGTCACCAGGTCTACCTCCAGCCCTCTCTCTATCCCATTCACTAGGTCTACCTCCAGCCCTCTCTCTATCCCAGTCACTAGGTCTACCTCCAGCCCTCTCTCTATCCCAGTCACTAGGTCTACCTCCAGCCCTCTCTCTATCCCAGTCACTAGGTCTACCTCCAGCCCTCTCTCTATCCCAGTCACTAGGTCTACCTCCAGCCCTCTCTCTATCCCAGTAACTAATTCTACCTCCAGCCCTCTCTCTATCCCAGTCACTAGGTCTACCTCCAGCCCTCTCTCTATCCCAGTCACTAGGTCTACCTCCAGCCCTCTCTCTATCCCAGTCACTAGGTCTACCTCCAGCCCTCTCTCTATCCCATTCACTAGGTCTACCTCCAGCCCTCTCTCTATCCCAGTCACCAGGTCTACCTCCAGCCCTCTCTCTATCCCATTCACTAGGTCTACCTCCAGCCCTCTCTCTATCCCAGTCACTAGGTCTACCTCCAGCCCTCTCTCTATCCCAGTCACTAGGTCTACCTCCAGCCCTCTCTCTATCCCAGTCACTAGGTCTACCTCCAGCCCTCTCTCTATCCCAGTAACTAATTCTACCTCCAGCCCTCTCTCTATCCCAGTCACTAGGTCTACCTCCAGCCCTCTCTCTATCCCAGTCACTAGGTCTACCTCCAGCCCTCTCTCTATCCCAGTCACTAGGTCTACCTCCAGCCCTCTCTCTATCCCAGTCACAAGGTCTACCTCCAGCCCTCTCTCTATCCCAGTCACTAGGTCTACCTCCAGCCCTCTCTCTATCCCAGTCACCAGGTCTACCTCCAGCCCTCTCTCTATCCCATTCACTAGGTCTACCTCCAGCCCTCTCTCTATCCCAGTCACTAGGTCTACCTCCAGCCCTCTCTCTATCCCAGTCACTAGGTCTACCTCCAGCCCTCTCTCTATCCCAGTCACCAGGTCTACCTCCAGCCCTCTCTCTATCCCATTCACTAGGTCTACCTCCAGCCCTCTCTCTATCCCAGTCACTAGGTCTACCTCCAGCCCTCTCTCTATCCCAGTCACTAGGTCTACCTCCAGCCCTCTCTCTATCCCATTCACTAGGTCTACCTCCAGCCCTCTCTCTATCCCAGTCACTAGGTCTACCTCCAGCCCTCTCTCTATCCCAGTCACTAGGTCTACCTCCAGCCCTCTCTCTATCCCAGTCACTAGGTCTACCTCCAGCCCTCTCTCTATCCCAGTCCCTAGGTCCACCTCCAGTCCTCTCTCCATCTCAATTCAATTCAATTCAATTGAAGGGCTTTATTGGCATGAGAAACGTATGTTAACATTGCCAAAGCAAGTGAAGTAGATAGTAAACAAAAGTGAAATAAACAATAACTATCAACAGTAAACATTACACTCAGAAGTTCCAAAATAATAAAGACATTTCAAATGTCATATTATGTCTATATACAGTGTTGTAACAATGTGCAAATAGTTAAAGTACAAAAGGGAAAATAAATAAACATAAATATGGGTTGTATTTACAATGTTGTTTGTTCTTCACTGGTTGCCCTTTTCTTGTGGCAATAGGTCACAAATATTGCTGCTGTGATGGCACACTGTGGTATTTCACCCAGTAGATAAGGGAGTTTATCAAAATTGGGTTTGTTTTCGAATTCTTTGTGGATCGCTGTAATCTGAGGGAAATATGTGTCTCTAATATGGTCATACATTTGGCAGGAGGTTAGGAAGTGCAGCTCAGTTTCAACCTCATTTTGTGGGCAGTGTGCACATAGCCTGTCTTCTCTTGAGAGCCAGGTCTGCCTATGGCGGCCTTTCTCAATAGCAAGGCTATGTTCACTGAGTCTGTACATAGTCAAAGCTTTCCTTAAGTTTGGGTCAGTCACAGTGGTCAGGTATTCTGCCACTGTGTACTCTCTGTTTAGGGCCAAATAGCATTCTAGTTTGCTCTGTTTTTTTGTTTGTTCTTTCCAATGTGTCAAGTAATTCTCTTTTTGTTTTCTCATGATTTGGTTGGGTCTAGTTGTGTTGTTGTTGTTGTCCTGGGGCTGAGTGGGGTCTGTTTGTGTTTGTGAACAGAGCCCCAGGACAAGCTTACTTAGGGGACTCTTCTCCAAGTTCATCTCTCTGTAGGTGATGGCTTTGTTATGGAAGGTTTGGGAATCGCTTCCTTTTAAGTGGTTATAGAATTTAACGGCTCTTTTCTGGATTTTGATAATTAGCGGGTATTGGCCTAATTCTGCTCTGCATGCATTATTTGGTGTTTTACGTTGTACACAGAGGATGTTTTTGCAGAATTCTGCATGCAGAGTCTCAATTTGGTGTTTGTCCCATTTTGTGAATTCTTGGTTGGTGAGCGGACCCCAGACCTCAGAACCATAAAGGGCAATGGGTTCTATAACTGATTCAAGTATTTTTAGCCAGATCCTAATTGCTATGTCAAATTTTATGTTCCTTTTGATGGCATAGAAGGTCCTTCTTGCCTTGTCTCTCAGATCGTTCACAGCTTTGTGGAAGTTACCTGTGGTGCTGATGTTTAGGCCGAGGTATGTATAGTTTTTTGTGTGCTCTAGGGCAACGGTGTCTAGATGGAATTTGTATTTGTGGTCCTGGCAACTGGACCTTTTTTGGAACACCATTATTTTTGTCTTACTGAGATTTACTGTCAGGACCCAGGTCTGACAGAATCTGTGCAGAAGATCTAGGTGCTGCTGTAGGCCCTCCTTGGTTGGTGACAGAAGCACCAGATCATCAGCAAACAGAAGACATTTGACTTCAGATTCTAGTAGGGTGAGGCCGGGTGCTGCAGACTGTTCTAGTGCCCTCGCCAATTCGTTGATATATATGTTGAAGAGGGTGGGGCTTAAACTGCATCCCTGTCTCACCCCACGGCCCTGTGGAAAGAAATGTGTGTGTTTTTTGCCAATTTTAACCGCACACTTGTTGTTTGTGTACATGGATTTTATAATGTCGTATGTTTTTCCCCCAACCCCACTTTCCATCAATTTGTATAGCAGACCCTCATGCCAAATTGAGTCAAAAGCTTTTTTGAAATCAACAAAGCATGAGAAGACTTTGCCTTTGTTTTGGTTTGTTTGTTTGTCAATTAGGGTGTGCAGGGTGAATACGTGGTCTGTCGTACGGTAATTTGGTAAAAAGCCAATTTGACATTTGCTCAGTACATTGTTTTCACTGAGGAAATGAACTAGTCTGCTGTTAATGATAATGCAGAGGATGTTTCCCAAGGTTGCTGTTGACGCATATCCCACGGTAGTTATTGGGGTCAAATTTGTCTCCACTTTTGTGGATTGGGGTGATCAGTCCTTGGTTCCAAATATTGGGGAAGATGCCAGAGCTAAGGATGATGTTAAAGAGTTTAAGTATAGCTAATTGAAATTTGTGGTCTGTATATTTTATCATTTCATTGAGGATACCATCAACACCACAGGACTTTTTGGGTTGGAGGGTTTGTATTTTGTCCTGTAGTTCATTCAATGTAATTGGAGAATCCAGTGGGTTCTGGTAGTCTTTAATAGTTGATTCTAAGATTTGCATTTGATCATGTATATATTTTTTGCTGTTTGTTCTGTTATAGGGCCAAAAAGATTGGAGAAGTGGTTTACCCATACATCTCCGTTTTGGATAGATAGCTCTTCGTGTTGTTGTTTGTTTAGTGTTTTCCAATTTTCCCAGAAGTGGTTAGAGTCTATGGATTCTTCAATTACATTGAGCTGATTTCTGACATGCTGTTCCTTCTTTTTCCGTAGTGTATTTCTGTATTGTTTTAGTGATTCACCATAGTGAAGGTGTAGGCTCAGGTTTTCTGGGTCTCTATATTTTTGGTTGGATAGGTTTCTCAATTTTTTTCTTAGGTTTTTGCATTCTTCATCAAACCATTTATCACTGTTATTACTTTTCTTTGGTTTTCTGTTAGAGATTTTTAGATTTGATAAGGAAGCTGAGAGGTCAAATATACTGTTTAGGTTTTCTACTGCCAAGTTTACACCTTCACTATTACAGTGGAACGTTTTGTCCAGGAAGTTGTCTAGAATGGATTGAATTTGTTGTTTCCTAATTGTTTTTTGGTAGGTTTCAACACTACTTTCCTTCCATCTATAGCATTTCTTAATATTATTCAGTTCCTTTGGCTTTGATGCCTCATGATTGAGTATTGCTCTGTTCAAGTAGACTGTGATTTTGCTGTGGTCTGATAGGGGTGTCAGTGGGCTGACTGTGAACGCTCTGAGAGACTCTGGGTTGAGGTCAGTGATAAAGTAGTCTACAGTACTACTGCCAAGAGATGAGCTATAGGTGTACCTACCATAGGAGTCCCCTCGAAGCCTACCATTGACTATGTACATACCCAGTGTGCGACAGAGCTGCAGGAGTCGTGACCCGTTTTTGTTGGTTATGTTGTCGTAGTTGTGCCTAGGGGGGCATATGGGGGAGGGAATGCTGTCACCTCCAGGTAGGTGTTTGTCCCCCTGTGTGCTGAGGGTGTCAGGTTCTTGTCCAGTTTTGGCATTTAGGTCGCCACCGACTAGTACATGTCCCTGGGTCTGGAAATGATTGATTTCCCCCTCCAGGATGGAGAAACTGTCTTCATTAAAGTATGGGGATTCTAGTGGGGGGATATAGGTAGCAGACAGGAGGACATTTTTCTCAGTTGAGATAATTTCCTTTTGAATTTCTAACCAAATGTAAAATGTTCCTGTTTTGATTAATTTAATAGAGTGAGTTAGGTCTGCTCTATACCAAATTAGCATACCCCCGGAGTCCCTTCCCTGTTTCACACCTGGTAGTTTGGTGGATGGGACTACCAGCTCTCTGTAACCTAGAGGGCAACCAGTGGGTCCGTCTCCTCTATACCATGTTTCTTGTAGGATGACAATGTCTGTATTTCCGATTTCTTTGGGGAAGTCCAGATTCCTGCTCTTTAGGCCAAAGGCAGATGACCTCAGGCCTTGGATATTCCAGGATGAAATAGTGAAGGCTTTGTGTTCCATAAAGTGTCTAATGTTGTTGGTTGTGTGGTTTGGCCTCAGGCCAGTAATTGTGAGCAGAGCCTGCTGAGCATCTGGTACATGCCATTGGCTTGGGCTAGTGTAAGAGTGGGTGTCGGGCCTGTTTGCCTGCTCACGGCCTGGGCGTATGTGTGACTTTCATGTTGAGGCCCTCTTTGTGGGAATGGGGGGCTTGGGGTGGGTAGGAGGGGCATAGGTCTGATCTGAGGGGGCCTAAATGGGGTGTGGGCATGGTTGACTTGGGGGGGAGTTAATTGGTGGGGGTGGGGGTGTAGATGTGGTTGATGGTGCTGTGGTCTGGATGTAGGTCCTCTCTGCGGGGGTCCTCTATGTGTAGGTCCTGGGGGGGGGTCCCGCAGGTCTGAGAGAGTGTCTCGCTGGTCTGGGCGGGGTGTCTGTTGATCTGTTGCTCCTGTGTGAGGTGTTGGGTCTGAGGTTGAGGGCGATATCCTTTAGGGTCCGTGCGAAGGTGGGCACTGCTGCCTTGTATAGGTGGACCTGGTCATAAAGGCTGTTCACGTCCAGGGTGGAGTGGTGGGCCAGGTAGTCATTTGGTTTTGATGCACAGTCACGGGAAATACTTGCGTTTACCCGCTGTATGGTAGCAGGGTGGAAGTCTTTTCTTGGTAACAGGGTTGAGATAACCACTTGTGCATTGGGGAAAGTAGAAGAAGCTTTTTCTATCACTCCCTTGAGTGATGTGGCCACCCTTTCCTGCTGTGTTCTCAGGTCGTTTGTGCCTGTGTGTATTATTATGTGGCTGGGTGATCCTAGTCGGTCCTCAGACAGAAGGTCTAGGGCGCGCTGGGTGTTTGGACACCAGAGTTTAGACACTGTGTGTTTTGGTTAAAGTTTATTTTCTTGTATGTATTTCCTGTTTGAGTCCATAAGGAGTACAATCTGTGGCTTGTGTATGTCCTCAGTGGGTGTGGGGGGGTCGTCATGAGGGCTATCAGGGTGTCTGACTGGGGGGTTGCTCAGAGGGGTTGGGATCCCCTGGGCTTGGGGTTCTTCATTTGTTTGTCTGGGTGTGATGTCGAGGCTATGGTCAGGGTCTAGGGTGTACTGTTCTGCTGCGGTGTCGAGACTTTGGCCAGGATCTGAGGTGGGCTGTTCTGCTGGCTTCTCTGCGGGGGTGGCCAGCTCTCTAATGGGTTGTTCTATGTCACCCGTCATCGTTCTCACCTTCTCCTCCAGCACTCTGATCCTCTCCTCTAGTGCTCTGTTCTTCTCCTGCTCCTGCTCTTTCTCCTGTTGATGTTGTCTCACCACAGTCCAGAGTGCAGACATGTCTCTCTCTACCTGCAGCTCTCCAGGTCTAGTTAAGGGGGTGTTGTTGTGCTGGACTGTTGTTTGGGTCTGTGCTGACTGGAGTGTGTTCACCTGCTGTTCCAGCTCCACCTGCCTTACCTCCAGCTGGGTGAATTTATCCTTCATTTCAATGAGGGAGTAGTACTCTATGCTGGGAAGTTGACTTTCTGCTTGGGGTTGCTCTGTGGGGTTATTTAATGATGAAGAGGTCTGGTCTGACCCGCTCGGGGTAGGGGTATCTTTCTCAAGGGAGAGCTTCTCCTGCTGAGCTATTTCTTTGATTAGGTGAAAGTCCAGCTGGAACTGTTTGGTGTTGCCTTGAACCAAAACGGTTCCAGATTTATAGAGATTAATATTAGAGGACTCAGAGTGTTATGTGGGCAGCTTGTCTCTCCCTTTTTTGTTTCCCTTCCTCCTTGTTTTGTCCCCTCTTTGTCTGTTGTATCTGTATGTGTGTTTGTCCCCTTTATGTGGGTGTGTCTGGAGTGGATCAGGGGGCGTGCTCAGGATCTGCCTCTCCTGTGCAGCTGCGGGTTGTTTCCAGTGATTCCTGCCTACGCAGCTGCATCCTATTCTCTCATCAACCTGCACTACTTATTCCTGGGCATGGCTCTCCACCGGCGCCAGATCGTTGTTCATACTAGAGCGGTAACTTGGCTCACCAGTAAAGTTATATTATCTTAGTCTTCAGCCTGGCTTTTTACTCTCCTTAACCTGTCGTTTGTTTTGTCTTCAGTTCAGACATACCTCCCTGCCTGCCTGCCTTCGTGCCTGCCTGCCTGCCTGCCTGCCTGCCTGCCTGCCTGCCTCAGCCTCTCCTTCCTCCGGAGCCGACTAGCCCACTCTGTTCCTTTTCTTCAGTTGTTTTTTGGACTAAGACAAATTGAACTTTTATTAAAATAATTTTTGTTTCCTCCACTCCCTTAGTCGTGTTTGTTTCTCTGAGTGCTGGGTTGAACCATAGCGTAACAGAACGATCTGGCCATGGACCCAACAGAGAAACAGCACGGGGCAAACGAAGACAGCTTCCAACAAGCTATCCAGGCTCAAGGAACGTTGCTAGGACAGCATGACCAATTGATTCGGACTCTTGTGGAAGATAATCATCAACTGCTGAACCAGGTGACTCAGTTAACTACAGTCTCTAAATTGTCTGTTATCAGTTCTCCATCTCTCTCTGACCCCCAGTTTGATGCACCCCAAGTTGTTTCCTCGGACATTAGGCAGGCTTCGTTCCGTCGGGAACCCCCTGTCACGTCGCCTGAACCGTTCAATGGAGAATTGGACAAGTGCCGGGGATTTTTTCTTCAGTGTGACTTGATTTTTCGGCAGAGACCACTGTCGTTTTCTACTGATTCCTCTAAGGTACATTATGTTCTGGGGCTGTTAAGAGGGAGAGCTCTGGTTTGGGCTGAGGCTGTGTGCTCAGATCAAACTTTGACTGGATTGACTTTTGCTGATTTTTCTGCTAAATTGAAGACTGTTTTTGACCATCCTGACCATGTGGGTAATTCCTCCAAGATACTTTTTAATTTGAGGCAGGGTTATAACAGTGTGGCAGAGTACTCTATTGAGTTCTGGACGTTGGCAGCGGACTCCAAGTGGAACAATGTGGCACTTCAAGGAGCATTTCTAAACGGTTTGAATGAAGCCATTAAGGATGAACTGGCTGCTCGTGATGAGCCACATGATTTACATTCTCTCATTTCCCTGTCCATTAAGCTAGACAACCGGTTGCGGGAGAGGCGTCGGGAGAGAGGCGGTCGGCCACATCTAGGAGGACGAGTTCCCCCGCCTTCAACCACTCGAGTCTCGCCTCCCCGGAGCCGGCAGCTTCTTGTTCCTGATCCCATCCCGAGCACAGAGGAGGAACCAATGCAAGTGGGTCGAGCTCAACTATCTCCAGCAGAGCGGCAACGGCGCCTCCAGGCAGGTGAGTGCCTGTACTGTGGAGACGCCACACACATTCTGGCTACATGCCCTAAGCGACCCAAAAGACAAGGCTCGCTTGTAACGGTGGGTCTACTTGCGAGCCCAGAGTTAGATCCGGAACCCGTCATTCCCCGATTACAAGTACCTGTAACCTTACGTTTCCAGAGTCATTCCCTGCCACTCTCAGCTCTCATAGACTCAGGTGCATAAGACAACTTTATTAGCCACCAGTTCGTTACACAAGCTCGTATCCCCATGGAGCCACTACCTACCCCCATTCGGGTCACAGCCCTTGATGGGCGCCTCCTCGCGGAGATAACTCATCAAACCTCCCCCGTTTCCCTAGTGATTTCTGGCAATCATTGTGAAAGCATTCAGTTAAGAGTTATGTCTGGCTCAGCTACCTCCCTAATCCTTGGCTTCCCCTGGTTGGCTCTTCACAACCCACAAATTGATTGGACACGTCACACCATTCTCAGTTGGAGCACTAACTGCCATTCAGAGTGCCTTAGATCAGCGGTTCCCCCCACTAAGTGTAACCCAACTCATCCCTCAGCTCCTCTCGATCTGTCATCTGTCCCCAAAGAATACCATGACTTAGCGGAGGTTTTCAGTAAGGACAAGGCTCTGTCTCTACCACCACATAGGCCTTATGATTGCCCTATTGAACTGCTTCCTGGTGCTCCCTTGCCCTCTAGTCGCTTATACAATCTGTCCCGACCGGAAAGAGAGGCAATGGAGCAGTATATTGGGGATTCTCTGGCCTCGGGCATAATCCGTCCCTCGTCGTCTCCTTTGGGTGCAGGGTTCTTTTTTGTGGAAAAGAAAGACAAGTCGTTACGCCCCTGTATCGATTTCAGGGGTTTAAACAACATAACTGTTAAAAACAAGTATCCCCTTCCACTCATCAACTCAGCTTTTGAACCTCTGCATGGCGGCAAAGTTTTTTCCAAGCTCGACCTCAGGAACGCTTATCACCTTGTCCGAATCCGAAAGGGAGATGAGTGGAAAACCGCTTTCAACACTCCACTGGGACATTTTGAGTATTTGGTCATGCCCTTTGGGCTCTCAAACGCCCCTGCTGTTTTCCAAGCCATGGTGAACGATGTTCTTAGGGATTTTTTGAACCGTTTTGTCTTTGTATACCTGGATGATATTCTTGTTTTTTCCAAGTCACCCGAGGAGCATGAGTCACACGTCCGTCAAGTCCTTCAACGGCTCTTGGAGAACAAGCTGTACGTCAAAGCAGAAAAGTGTGAGTTCCACAAACAGTCTACATCGTTCCTTGGTTTCATAATTGAGAGCGGGCAGGTGAAGGCGGACCCCGAGAAGATCCGGGCAGTGACGGAATGGCCCACACCCACCACCCGTAAGAAACTTCAACGATTTTTGGGCTTTGCTAACTTCTACCGTAGATTCATTAAGGGTTTTAGTAAAGTGGTGTCACCCCTTACTAGACTCACATCCCCAAAAGTCCCTTTTCTGTGGTCCCCTGAGGCGGAGCAGGCGGTAGGGGTTTTGAAGGAACTGTTTTCCACCTCCCCCGTGTTGATACACCCCAATACCTCTCTGCAGTTTGTTGTGGAGGTGGACGCGTCGGACTCAGGTGTGGGAGCAGTCCTCTCCCAGCGCTCCCCCACTGACCAAAAGCTTCACCCCTGTGCTTTTTTCTCCAAGAAATTGTCACCCACAGAACGGAATTACGACGTTGGAAACCGGGAACTGCTGGCGGTCAAGCTAGCACTGGAAGAATGGCGGCACTGGCTGGATGGAGCTGAACTGCCGTTTGTGGTCTGGACAGACCACAAAAACTTGGCTTACATTCAAGCCACTAAGAGACTCAACTCACGCCAAGCCAGATGGGCCCTGTTTTTTAGTAGGTTTAACTTTATTCTTACATACAGACCGGGGTCAAGAAATGTTAAACCAGATGCTTTGTCCCGCCAGTTTGCTGACACTTCGGAGACCAGCGAGCCTGAGGCAGTCCTGCCTTCCTCATGCGTCGTGGCGGCAGTACAGTGGGAGATCGAGTCTCTTGTGAAGACTGCACTTGCCACGGACCCGGGACCGGGTGATGGACCTACCAACCTACTCTTTGTTCCCGAGACGGTCCGATCTCAGGTGTTGCAGTGGATTCACACCTCCCGTTTTGCTGGTCACCCTGGGATGAGACGCACGTTGACGCTGCTTAGGAGACATTTTTGGTGGCCTTCAATGGAAACTGACGTTCGGGCTTTTGTGGCAGCCTGCTCAACCTGTGCTCGGGGCAAAGCCTCCCATCAGTCCCCTTCGGGGCTGCTGCTACCCCTCCCAGTTCCCAGCCGTCCCTGGTCCCACATTGCCATGGATTTTGTCACCGGCCTACCCAAGTCTGAAGGTAATGATACTATACTTACCATTGTGGACAGATTCTCTAAATCTGTCCACTATATAGCATTACCAAAATTACCGTCTGCCAGTGAGACAGCGGACCTCCTAGTCCAACATGTATTCCGTCCCCATGGAATACCTGTGGACATCGTATCTGATAGAGGCCCACAGTTTACTTCCCGTGTTTGGAAGGTTTTCTGTTCTGCTTTGGGTGCTTCCGTTAGTCTGTCCTCAGGGTTTCATCCCCAGACCAACGGTCAAACAGAAAGAGCCAATCAAAACCTCGAAGCAACCCTTCGTTGTGTGGCTGCTCAACATCATCATCCTGGGCCAAACATCTGCCTTGGATAGAGTACGCCCACAACTCCCTCACCACCTCTGCCACCGGTCTTTCACCCTTCGAGGTTACCATGGGTTATCAACCCCCTCTGTTTCCTGCTCAGGAGAAGGAATTGGCTGTTCCTTCGGTTCAGGAGAACCTCCGCCGCTGCCAGAGAGTGTGGAGCGATGCTCGGGAAGCATTGCTTCGGACCACCGACAGGAACAAGACGACAGCGAATAGGAGCAGGACTCCCGCACCTGTGTTTCATCCTGGTCAAGAGGTTTGGCTGTCATCAAAGAACGTACCTCTTCGTACCAAATCACGCAAGCTGTCTCCTCGGTACCTGGGTCCGTTTGTGGTGGAGTCCATCATTAACCCCGCTGCGGTTCGTTTGAAGTTGCCTTCAGCCATGAAGATACACCCTACTTTCCACGTCTCCCAACTGAAACCTGTGTCCTCCAGCCTTTTGTGTCCGCCGGCAGATCCACCTCCACCTGTTCGCCTCATTGACGACCATCCGGCCTACACCGTCAGTAAGCTCCTGGACTCTCGGAGGCGGGGTAGGGGTCTCCAATACCTAGTCGATTGGGAAGGTTATGGACCAGAGGAGAGGTCTTGGGTCCCTAAGCGTTTTGTGTTGGATCCTCAGCTGATCACGGACTTCCATCACGACAACCCTGACAGGCCTGGTGGGTCGCCAGGTGGCGACCATTGAGGGGGGGGTACTGTTATGTGGGCAGCTTGTCTCTCCCTTTTCTGTTTCCCTTCCTCCTTGTTTTGTCCCCTCTTTGTCTGTTGTATCTGTATGTGTGTTTGTCCCCTTTATGTGGGTGTGTCTGGAGTGGATCAGGGGGCGTGCTCAGGATCTGCCTCTCCTGTGCAGCTGCGGGTTGTTTCCAGTGATTCCTGCCTACGCAGCTGCATCCTATTCTCTCATCAACCTGCACTACTTATTCCTGGGCATGGCTCTCCACCGGCGCCAGATCGTTGTTCTTACTAGAGCGGTTACTTGGCTCACCAGTAAAGTTATATTATCTTAGTCTTCAGCCTGGCTTTTTACTCTCCTTAACCTGTCGTTTGTTTTGTCTTCAGTTCAGACATACCTCCCTGCCTGCCTGCCTGCCTCAGCCTCTCCTTCCTCCGGAGCCGACTAGCCCACTCTGTTCCTTTTCTTCAGTTGTTTTTTGGACTAAGACAAATTGAACTTTTATTAAAATAATTTTTGTTTCCTCCACTCCCTTAGTCGTGTTTGTTTCTCTGAGTGCTGGTTTGAACCATAGCGTAACACAGAGTCCTCGTTGTCCAGTATCCTGAGTTTCCACCCGTCGCTAACACCCCCCCTCTTAACAGATGGGTAGTGTGCTAGTATAGCACTGTGCCATGCCAGGGGCTGGTCTGTGTGGAAGATAATAATAATAATAATAATATGCCATTTAGCAGACGCTTTTATCCAAAGCGACTTACAGTCATGCATGCATACATTTTTTGTGTATAAGATAAGGTTGCTTATGTTCCCATTTTTATACAAATCAGCAAAAAGTGTCTCGTGCTTCCCCAAAAGAAGTTTCAATTTGTACTCTTTTCGTGTCTTGTCGTTTTTTACATTCAGAGGGTACTGTATTTTAATGACCTCTGAACAGTGGGGGGGTGCTTCTAAGGCCTCTCCATTTTGTTGTGGTAGACTGTACGACTCTCCTGCCATTGTTGGGCTCAAGGGCTTTGACACCTCTCACTTCACACGTCAGTGCTAATTGAAATTGTATCTCTTTGTAGCAAGCTTAAGCTTGGTAGCCTTAGCATTCAGTCCTTATAAAATAAAATATATCATTGTAATGTATTTTTCTTCTTGGTTTTTGAAAGTGAAAAATAGCTTCATACTAAACATTACTCACTCAGTTCCAGGTTGGATGGTGTTTTCAGGTTTCTGTTTGTTTGCCAGAGCATTTGCTGTATCCTCTGCTCTTGTCCTTCTAGACCTGTCTGCTGCCTTTGATACTGTGAACCATCAGATCCTCCTCTCCACCCTCTCCGAGCTGGGCATCTCTGGCGCGGCTCACTCCTGGATTGCGTCCTACCTGACCGGTCGCTCCTACCAAGTGGCGTGGCGAGAAGCTGTCTCCGCACCACGTACTCTCACCACTGGTGTCCCCCAGGGCTCAGTTCTAGGCCCTCTCCTTTTCTCCCTATACACCAAGTCACTTGGCTCTGTCATATCCTCACATGGCCTCTCCTATCATTGCTACGCTGACGATACACAACTAATCTTCTCCTTTCCCCCTTCTGATAACCAGGTGGCGAATCGCATCTCTGCATGTCTGGCAGACATATCAGCATGGATGACGGATCACCACCTCAAGCTGAACCCTGGCAAGACGGAGCTGCTCTTCCTCCCGGGGAAGGACTGCCCGTTCCATGATCTCGCCATCACGGTTGACAACTCCGCTGTGTCCTCCTCCCAGAGTGCGAAGAGCCTAGGCGTGACCCTGGACAACACCCTGTCGTTCTCCGCCAACATCAAGGCGGTGACCCGCTCCTGCAGGTTCATGCTCTACAACATTCGGAGAGTACGACCCTGCCTTACACAGGAAGCGGCACAGGTCCTAATCCAGGCACTTGTCATCTCCCGTCTGGACTACTGCAACTCGCTGTTGGTTGGCCTCCCTGCCTGTGCCATTAAACCCCTACAACTCATCCAGAATGCCGCAGCCCGTCTGGTGTTCAACCTTCCCAAGTTCTCTCACGTCACCCCCCTCCTCCGCACACTCCACTGGCTTCCAGTTGAAGCTCGCATCCGCTACAAGACCATGGTGCTTGCCTATGGAGCAGTGAGGGGAACGGCACCTCTGTACCTTCGGGCTCTGATCAGTCCCTACACCCAAACGAGGGCATTGCGTTCATCCACCTCTGGCCTGCTGGCTCCCCTTCCTCTGCGGAAGCATAGTTCCCGCTCAGCCCAGTCAAAACTGTTCGCTGCTCTGGCACCCCAATGGTGGAACAAGCTCCCTCACGACGCCAGGACAGCGGAGTCACTCACCACCTTCCGGAGACATTTGAAACCCCACCTCTTTAAGGAATACCTGGGATAGGATAAAGTAATCCTTCTACCCCCCCCCCCCCCCCCCCAAAAAAAAAAAAAATGTGTAAAGTGATTATCCCACTGGCTATAGGGTGAACGAACCAATTGGTGAGTCGCTCTGGATAAGAGCGTCTGCTAAATGACGTAAATGTGCCCTTGAGCAAGGCACTTAACCCTAATTGCTCCTGTAAGTCGCTCTGGATAAGAGCGTCTGCTAAATGACTAAAATGTAAATGTAATGTATAGCTTGATAATAGTAATCCTTGGTAGTAGAAAGCTTTCCAGGTAATTCCGTCCAAAATCAGGTTGTAGGTTTGGAGTTTTGGTTTGGAATGAAGGTTATGTTGTGGAGGGTAGCATCCTGTATATGTCCCTGCCAAAAAATCCTACTTTATCTAACTCTAAATCTATATTTTTTGTTAAAAATGCAGGAGCAATGTCTTTGAGCTCTCTCTCTGTCTCTCTCTCTCTCTCCATCTCTATCTCTCTCTATCCCTCTCCATCTCTTCCTTCATCTCTATCACCATCTTTATCTCTGTTACTATTTCCATCCCGATCTCTGTCCCGGTGACATTCCCTCTTCCTCTCCTCTCCACCCTCTTCCTCTCCACCCTCTTCCTCTCCTCTCCACCTTCTTCCTCTCTCTCTGCCCATCCATTTCCCCTCTCCTCTCTTGTATCCATACACAGCAATCTCAGCCTCATCCATCCTCTTCTGAAACGTCTCCATGGACTGCCTATAGCTCCCTCTCATCTAATCCCTCTTCTCCTGAACAATTTCACATCTGCTTTCCGCAGAGAAGTTATCCTCTCCCTCAATCTTTCTCAATCTCTTTTCTCTCACAGCGTGTTATCCCCCCCCCCCGCCCATTCACACACCACTTCATGAACCTCTCAGTCAAACCAGAGATGAGGAAAACAACATTCCCTTCTGACACACACAACTTAGAGAGAAAAGTGTGTGTGTACTGTCCATGGCTGTATCTAGGAGAGTTTTGTTTGCATACGTAAGTGACAGTGTGCGTCACTGTCTGTGTGAGTGTGTATGTGTGAGTGTGTCTGAGTCTTAAGTCTACTTATTCTGCCACACTGTTAAAGTGAAGCTTACTCAGGAGATGGCAGAGTACCTACTGAGTGGAGATGACACGCACACTGTCAGCTTAGCAGAACCAAGACCCCTCTCTCTGCCAGTGATGCCAACTTAGCAATTTTGTTGCTAGATTTAGCAACTTTTCAGACTACCCTGGCAACTTTTTTTTTTCCAAACAGCACCTAGCAACAAATTTAGCTACTTTTACAAATGTATTTGGAACTTTTAGCAACTTTTGAAAAGTGACTCAAACGCTAAAATGCAAACATTTTCCCCTCTAAATGACTCAAAAACAATTTTCTCTGTCACACAGCAGTGACGTCAGCAGCAGGCGCTCAGCTCGTGCACAGGCAGCAGCAGGCCAGCCAAGCAGCACAACAACCTGGAGAGAGCTGGAGAGAGATGCCTAGCGCACACATCATTATTTGAGTTAAGTTGCTTGTTCAATAAGATAGCATACATACCTTGTTATTAGCTTGTACCTATAATTGTTGATCAGTTAGGTAGCATGTTAACTAACTACCTATACACTGCTTAAAACTATAACTGTTCAGAATGTGTAGGTTTACTAGTTAATAAAAAAATCTAATGTAATTGTTCAATAATGTGTCATGTGTAATTGTTCAATAATTCAATGTGTTGTGTTTAAAAATAAAAATATCTGATCATATAAAATGTGTTGTGTTTATATCTATCTATCTTTTACAAATAAAAAGATGTGATAATAAACAAACAAATCTAAACTAACAAATGTCAAATCATATTTGTCGCCGAGACGGCCAGTCAATTTGAGTAATGTTATTGTGTATTCTATGTAATGACGCAGTTTTACGTTATTACGTAATGACGTCATCACGCAATTTACATTTACATCATTTAGCAGACCCTCTTAGCGACTTACAAATTGGTGCATTCAACTTATGATAGCCAGTGGGACAACCACTTTTCTTTTTTTCCCTTTTTTTTTATGGGGGGGTAGAAGGATTACTTTATACTATTCCAGGTATTCTTTAAAGAGGTAGGGTTTCAAGTGTCTCCGGAAGGTGGTCAGTGACTCCGCTGTCCTGGCGTCGTGGGGGAGCTTGTTCCACCATTGGGGTGCCAGAGCAGCGAATAGTGCGGGAATGGCATCACAACATCATTTAGCAACAAATCGACCTGCCTCTAGCAACTTCCCCTGAAAATTAGTTGGCAACACTGCTCTCTGCACCTCTTACTTATTACTCTCTCATACAGTATCTCTCAATACTCCCTGCCTCCCTCTCTCTTTCTTTCTGCACTAATTTTCGCACACTCTTCCTCCTCTCCTTCTCTCTGCCCCCTCTCCTTCTCTCTGCCCCCTCTCCTTCTCTCCTTCTCTCTGCCCCCTCTCCTTCTCTCTGCCCCCTCTCATTCTCTCCTTCTCTCTGCACCCTCTCCTTCTCTCAGCCCCCTCTCCTTCTCTCTGCCCACTCTCCTTATCTCTGCCCCCTCTCCTTCTCTCTGCCCCTCTCCTTCTCTCTGCCCCTCTCCTTCTCTCTGCCCCTCTCCTTCTCTCTGCCCCTCTCCTTCTCTCTGCCCCTCTCCTTCTCTCTTCCCCCTCTCCCCTCTCCTTCTCTCTGCCCTCTCCTTCTCTCTGCCCCTCTCCTTCTCTCTTCCCCCTCTCCTTCTCTCTGCCCTCTCTCCTTCTCTCTGCCCCCTTTCCTTCTCTCTGCCCCCTCTCCTTCTCTCCTTGTCCATCCGTCTGCTAGAAATTCTTTACCCAATATTCCCCTACAGTGTCTCCCTCTCCTACTCCTTTCTCTCTCTCTCACTCCTATTTCCCCCTCTCTTATTTATCTCTTACTTACATCTCCCTCCCTCCCTCCCTCCCTCCCTCCCTCCGTCTGTCTGTCTATGATTTACGTGGTGTCTGGGCCCTCAGTGCCTGTAAACACTGAACTATTTACGCATCCCTCCCCTCTCAGAGTGACAGGGCAGCAGTCCTAGCACAGATAGAGGGGAGGGGGAGTCCTAGCACAGATAGAGGGGAGGGGGAGTCCTAGCATAGACAGAGGGGAGGGGGGAGTCCTAGCACAGATAGAGGGGAGGGGGAGTCCTAGCACAGATAGAGGGGAGGGGAGTCCTAGCACAGATAGAGGGGAGGGGAGTCCTAGCACAGATAGAGGGGAGGGGGAGTCCTAGCACAGATAGAGGGGAGGGGAGGGGGAGTCCTAGCATAGATAGAGGGGAGGGGGAGTCTTAGCACAGATAGAGGGGAGGGGAGGAGGAGTCCTAGCACAGATAGAGGGGAGGGGGAGTCCTAGCACAGATAGAGGGAAGGGGGAGTCCTAGCACAGATAGAGGGGAGGGGGAGTCCTAGCATAGATAGAGGGGAGGGGGAGTCCTAGCATAGATAGAGGGGAGGGGAGGGGGAGTCCTAGCATAGATAGAGGGGAGGGGAGGGGGAGTCCTAGCATAGATAGAGGGGAGGGGGAGTCAGCACAGATAGAGGGGAGGGGAGGGGGAGTCCTAGCACAGATAGAGGGGAGGGGGAGTCCTAGCACAGATAGAGGGGAGGGGGAGTCCTAGCATAGATAGAGGGGAGGGGGAGTCCTAGCATAGATAGAGGGGAGGGGGAGTCCTAGCATAGATAGAGGGGAGGGGGAGTCCTAGCATAGATAGAGGGGAGGGGGAGTCCTAGCATAGATGGAGGGGAGGCGGGAGTCCTAGCACAGAGAGAGGGGAGGGGGGAGTCCTAGCACAGATAGAGGGGAGGGGGGAGTCCTAGCACAGAGAGAGGGGAGGGGGGAGTCCTAGCACAGAGAGAGGGGAGGGGGGAGTCCTAGCACAGATAGAGGGGAGGGGGGAGTCCTAGCACAGATAGAGGGGAGGGGGAGTCCTAGCACAGAGAGAGGGGAGGGGGGAGTCCTAGCACAGAGAGAGGGGAGGGGGGAGTCCTAGCACAGAGAGAGGGGAGGGGGGAGTCCTAGCACAGACGGAGAGGCCGGGGAGGGTTGACCAAAGACTGGGATGATATAGAGAGTTGTGTACATGGGTTTGATGATTAAACTTCAGGTACAAGTGTGAGAGCAGAAAATATTTATGATGTAGTATGAAGTTGTGCAGGGGGTTTGATTGACCTTTTTTAACCACATTACTGGCCTTCTCTTCTGGGGGAAGGCCACTCCCCCCGCCCTTCCACAACGGGTTCAACTCCATCTTGTGCAGACAAGCCCAGGGCACCACACACACAAAGCTATTGTTAAGTCCCTTGTCCCTGCTCAGTTCGGCACCTTTGGTTGCCCAGGTAACCAACAGAAGAGGTGAAGTGAGGCAATCGACTTCCATCACCCTTCCATTTAAACATAGCGAGCACACACACCTGCTCGATGACCCGGGCCTTCTCTTTCTCCTCCGCTTTCAGACGTTCTTTCTCAGCCCTCTTTTCTGCTGTTGACATTATTCTCATTGTCAAGAAGTCAAAGGTCATCCACTCATCTCTCTAGCGGATGGATGGAAGGAGACAGGGATAGAGAGAGAGCAATGGAGAAAACACATGAATCATGTTATGAAACATGTTGCCTGACAATAACATCAAACCAATCAATAAAGAAATCAATATAGAACATCAAATCATTACGTACATGTAGGCTAATGTAAATGGTACATGGGTTCATAACCCCCAACACATCAGACCTCATTAAGAGTGGGGTTCTATTGATCCCCTGTCCTAGAAACATGCACTCACAACAATAATGTCGCTGCACCTTTTATACCCGCTGGAAAATGTGTACGTGATTAATACAATTTGATTTGGGGAAGAAATGCTTAATAAGACCACAACATACCACTTTATAAACCAAGAGCATGGAACCCTTCCACTCAACCGCCATCTTGGCACCCCATCTTGACTACACTGCTAGCTGCTAGTTCTCATAAGGCATTTGGCCCGCGGGTGATTTTGTCCCCCCAAGTTTTCAGAGTAAAATACTGTATATACCCTGTGGAACGCTTTCGACACCTTGTAGAATCCATGCCCTGACGCATTCAGGATGTTCTATGGGCAAAAAGGGGGGTCCAACTCAATATTAGGAAGATGTTCCTAATATGTGTTTCTCTCGCTCTCTCTCTCTCTCTCAAACAAAAATATAAATGCAACATGTAAAGTGTTGGTCGCACGTTTCATGAGCTGAAATAAAATATTCCCGAAATTTTCCTTACGGACAAAAGGCTTATTTCTCTCAAATGTTGTGCACAAATTTGTTTACATCCCTGTTAGTGAGCATTTCTCCTTTGCCAAGATAATCCATCCACCTGACAGGTGCGGCATATCAAGAAGCTGATTCAACAGGATGATCATTATTCATGTGCACCTTGTGCTGGGGCCAATAAAAGGCCACTCTAAAATGTGCAGTTTTGTTACACAACACAATGCCACAGATGTCTCAAGTTTTGAGGGAGCTTGCAATTGGCATGCTGACTGCAGGAATGTCTTACAGCGCTGTTGCTAGAGAATTTAATGTTAATTTCCCTACCATAAGCCGCCTCCAACATCGTTTTAGAGAATATGGCAGTACGTCCAACCGACCTCTGAACCGCAGACCACGTGTAACCAC
This sequence comes from Coregonus lavaretus, assembly GCF_964263955.1. NCBI lineage: Eukaryota > Metazoa > Chordata > Actinopteri > Salmoniformes > Salmonidae > Coregonus > Coregonus lavaretus. The sequence goes on along the minus strand of NC_140017.1, from coordinate 35,518,151 downwards.
GCCAGCCCAGGACCGCCACTTCCGGCTTCTTCACCTGCGGGATCATTTGAGGGGGGGGGGGGGGGGGGGGGGGGCTGATTTGTATTTCTGTCTGTAATAAAGCCCTTTTGTGGAGAAAAACTCATTCTGATTGGGCCTGGCTCCCCAAATAAAATACTGAAATATCACATTTACATAAGTATTCAGACCCTTTACTCAGTACTTTGTTGAATCACCTTTGGCAGCGATTACAGCCTTGAGTCTTCTTGGGTATGACGCTACAAGCTTGGCACACCTGTATTTGGGGAGTTCCTCCCATTCTTCTCTGCAGATCCTCTCAAGCTCTGTCAGGTTGGATGGGGAGCGTCGCTGCACAGCTATTTTCAGGTCTCTCCAGAGATGTTAGATCGGGTTCAAGTCCGGCCTCTGGCTGGGCCACTGAAGGACATTCAGACTTGTCCCCAAGCCACTCCTGCGTTGTCTTGGCTTTGTGCTTAGGGTCATTGAAGGCCTGATTGGCAGAGTGCTGCAGAGATGGTTGTCCTTCTGGAAGGTTCTCCCATCTCCACAGAGGAACTCTGGAGCTCTGTCAGAGTGACCATCGGGTTCTTGGTCGCCTCTCTGACCAAGGCTCTTCTCCCCCGATTGCTCAGTTTGGCCAGCGGCCAGCTCTAGGAAGAGTCTTAGGTGGTTCCAAACGTCTTCCATTTAAGAATGATGGAGGCCCCCTGCTCTACTTGTTGGGGGCGGAGCCTCTGGCAGAATTGATAAGGAGCAATCCAAGTATTATGGGTGTTCCTGCAGGCGGCCTGCAGCACAAGATTTCGCTTTACGCGGATGATGTCTTGCTCTACATATCCAACCCTGAGAAATCCCTTCCTCCCATCTTAGATACAATTGCTCAGTATGGCACGTTTTCAGGTTATAAGATTAATTTTAACAAATCCACTGTCTGCCCTCTCAATATTATACTCACCAGTTCTATGAAGACACTATGCCCATTCCAATGGAAGACACAGGGGTTTCAATACCTTGGGATATTCATAACACCAGATCTGAACAGGCTTTTCAAAGAGAATTATCTTCCACTCCTGGATCAAATCAAGAACAACCTCCAAACCTGGATCTCCCTCCCAATTAGCTTAGTAGGAAGAATTAATGTAATCCGTATGAACATCCTCCCTAGACTGAACTATTTATTTCAGATGCTCCCATGCTATCTCCCAGCTTCCTTTTTCAAAACAATTAACCAAAGCATCACCAAATTTATATGGGGCAATAAAAAACCTAGGATCAAGCTTTCCACTCTATCGAAACCTGAATCTAAGGGTGGTCTTGCCCTTCCCTCCCTCCAATTGTACTACTGGTCTGCCCAAATCCGCAACATGCTAACATGGATCACAAACAGACAAGAGTCAACGTGGAGCCAGATAGAAGCCCAATCTTGTGGTTCATTGCCACTAAGCTCAACTATATTCATTGATAACTTTAGTGAAGTGGGCAACATAGCCAAAACATTTGTGATTTACAGTACCCTACGAGCGTGGAGGGACTGTAAGAAATACTTGGGCATCTCCTCCCAAATATGTTCTTACTCGCCTATAGTAGGCAACCCAGACTTGCCAAAAGCCCTGAGAGATGCCAACTTTAATCTTTGGCATACTCTAGGAATCAGGACCTTTTCAGACCTATTTCATCAGAAGACCACTACACTGAAATCCTTTCAAGAGCTCTGCAATGAATTCCATGTGCCAAGATCCCATTTTTTTAAATATCTACAAATTAGACATGTCATCTCCTCATTTACTTCCAAGAGGAGGTTTAGAACTCAGTTGAATGAAGTTGAAACCCTTCTTGTCACAGCACAATCCATTAAAGGCAAAATATCCTATATCTATAGACTCCTTTCTGAGAAAGGAGGATCCTCCTTTACTCCTTTGAAAATAATATGGGAAAAGGACCTTGGTCTGACTATCAGTGACGAGTTATGGGCGGAGGTTTGCGACAGGGTATACTGCTCCTCTACTAATGTAAAAATGAAAGAATCTAATTACAAATTTTTGTACAAATTTTATTACACTCCCCTGAGACTCCATAAAATGAAAACAGACATTTCTCCTAATTGTAATAGATGTACCTCTGAAAGTGGAACCTATATGCATGTATTTTGGAGCTGCAGAGAGATTGCCAGATTTTGGCAATCTATACATACTGCTGCACAGAAAATACTAGATGTACAGTTTGATATGACCCCGTGTCTCTACCTTCTTAATGCCCAGCAGGACTTTGTTCTTGATCCTGACAGAGAAAATTTGCTCATGACCATTACATACTTTGCTAAGAAATGTATTCTCCTATTGTGGGCCTCTAATACTTCTCCTACATTTAAAATGTGGATTGACCAGATTGTTGACTTTCTCCCCCTTGAAAAGCTCACTTATGACCTCCACAAGAGACAGCCCAAGTTTGATAGACTCTGGTCTCCACTACTCAACTATATTTCAAATTGGACAGAGTGAATGGGGGAATCAGGGAGGTGGGCAGATGCGTGTTGTGTAAGGTGCTGTAAAACATAAAAACTAATTATTGGCTCGTCATCTCAGCTAAGGCTGGAAATAGCTAATAAGAACCTTGATAGTGCTGCTGCAAGTTCTATAATTAAAATGTTGTTATAATTATTATTATTTGTGTGTATGTATGTATGTATGTATGTATATATATGTATGTATATGTATATACATATATAAAACATTTTTTTTTTTATTATTATTACTTTTGTAATTTTTTTTTATTTTTATTTTTTTAATTCACATCTGTGAATGTGGAATGTGTTTGGTTGGTTGATTGAAAACTTAATAAAACTTTAAATTGAAAAAAAAAAAGAATGATGGAGGTCACTGTGTTCTTGGGGACCTTAAATGGTGCAGACATTTTTTGGTCTGTGTCTAGACAAAATCCTGTCTCTGAGCTCTACGGAAAAGTCCTTCGACCTCATGGCTTGGTTTTTGCTCTGACATGCACTGCCAACTGTGGGACCTTATATAGACAGGTGTGTGCCTTTCCAAATCATGTCCAATCAATTGAATTTACCACAGGTGGACTCCAATCAAGTTGTAGAAACATCTCAAGGATGATCAATGTAAACAGGATGCAGCTGAGCTCAATTTCGAGTATCATATCAAAGGGTTGAATACTTATGTAAATAAGGTATTTCTGCTTTTAATTTTTAGTAAATTTGATACAATTTCAAAAAACCTGTTTTTGTTTTGTCATTGTGGGGTATTGTGTGTAGATTGATGACGGAAGAAAAGTATTTAATCCATTTTAGAATAAGGCTGTAATAAGGCTGGAAAAGGTCAAGGGGTCTGAATACTTTCCGAATGCGCTGTAAATACAAAGTTATTGGCACCCCGGCGCTAGTACTTGGTTGCACAGCCTTTGGCCAAGATAACTACCAACAAATGCTTATTGTAGCCATCAATGAGCTTGCTGCACATTTCTACTGGCAACTTAGCCCACTCTTCAGCAGCAAATTACTCTAATTATTCAATGTTCGAGGGGTGCCCTCCACCAATTGCTGTTTTAAGCATAGGAATGGGTTTTGGATGTGATTCAGATCTGGACTCTTCACTGGCCACTCCAGAACAGTCTTTCTTCTTGTACTATTCCTGGGTGCTTGTGATGTGCGTTTGGGGTTGTTGTCCTACTGGAAGACCCACGACATTCAACAGAGACACTGTTTTTGGACACTTGGTTGAACATTGCTGTCTCTGGTACTGGGGGTCCTTGAACGTGTGCAAGGCATCATGAAATCAGCAGATTATCAGGTGTTTTGTAGTCCAATGTTGGACCCAGTGTCCAAAAACTGTGTCTCTGTTGAAAGTGATGGGTCTTCCAGCAGTACATCGACACCAAAAAGCACAAAGGAATGGTTAAGAAGACATGCTGGACTGTTCTGGAGTGGCCAGTGAAGTCCAGATTTGAATCACACCCAAAACCTATAGAGAGATCTGAAAACAGCAGTTGGTGGAGGGAACCCCTCAAATATTGAAGAATTAAGGCAGTTTGCTGCTGAAAAGTGGACCAAATTGTCAGGAGAAAGATGCAGCCAGCTCATTGATAGCTATAAGAAGCGTTTGTCTGCAGTTATCTTGGCTAAAGGCTGTGCAATAAAGTACTTGCTCTGGGGTGCAAATAACTTTGTCCATGCCATTTGTCTTTATTTTCTCAATTAAAACTGTAAACTTAAGTTTATAAAAATAAAAATAGGGGAAAAAATCCAATAACAAGGGGGGGCGACCTTTTTATTTGAGAAGAAATAGGAAATGATTTAAGAAAAGTTCAAGGTTGCCAATTTATTAGGCCGCAACTGTATGTGATTGTATACAAATGTAAGCAAGGTTTGAAATTATTATGTTTTAATAAAATATTATATCTGTTTGTGCTTCTTGTGGTCAATTTGCAGTCTACAAATGATTTGTAATTATGTTCTGGCGCCCTGACCATCCACTAAAGAAAAAATTGGCCCGTGGCTGAACCTAGTTGATGATCCCTGTCTTATGGTTTACCGGTGCTGTGGAGGGTAATGGATGTGGGTGTTACCTGGTTGTTCTCGGCCGGGGTAGGGCTGCTGTCTCAGATTTGGCAGGAATCTTCCAGGCTTTACCTGAGGCCTCTGTCTGGGGCTGGGCCTCAACCCACTCATCCCCTGACCCCTGGAGAGAGAGAGAAGAGGGATAACATGTATATGTTCGGGATAGAGGAAAGGAAGTACAAGAGAGGGAAGGAGAGGGAATATGGGATGTGAGAGGAAAATAAAGAGGTGAGAGTAAACGGAGGGAGGGCGGAAGAGCGATACAAAGCTGTCACTGGACCATCTCCTCTCTGAGCTCTCTTCTCCTCCCCGAGCTCTCTTCTTCTCCCTGAGCTCTCTTCTCCTCCCCGAGCTCTCTTCTTCTCCACGAGCTCTCTTCTCCTCCCTGAGCTCTCTTCTCCTCCCCGAGCTCTCTTCTTCTCCCCGAGCTCTCTTCTCCTCCATGAGCTCTCTTCTCCTCCCTGAGCTCTCTTCTCCTCCCTGAGCACTCTTCTCCTCCCTGAGCTCTCTTCTCCTCCCTGAGCTCTCTTCTCCTCCCCGAGCTCTCTTCTCCTCCCTGAGCTCTCTTCTCCTCCCTGAGCTCTCTTCTCTTCTCCTCCCTGAGCTCTCTTCTCTTCTCCTCCCTGAGCTCTCTTCTCTTCTCTTCTCCTCCCCGAGCTCTCTTCTCCTCCCTAAGCTCTCTTCTCTTCTCCTCCCTGAGCTCTCTTCTCTTCTCCTCCCCGAGCTCTCTTCTCCTCCCTGAGCTCTCTTCTCCTCCCCGAGCTCTCTTCTCCTCCCCGAGCTCTCTTCTCCTCCCCGAGCTCTCTTCTCCTCCCCGAGCTCTCTTCTCCTCCCTGTGCTCTCTTCTCCACCCTGAGCTCTCTTCTCCTCCCTGAGCTCTCTTCTCCTCCCTGAGCTCTCTTCTCTTCTCCTCCCTGAGCTCTCTTCTCCTCCCTGAGCTCTCTTCTCTTCTCCTCCCTGAGCTCTCTTCTCTTCTCCTCCCTGAGCTCTCTTCTCTTCTCCTCCCCGAGCTCTCTTCTCCTCCCGAGCTCTCTTCTCCTCCCTGAGCTCTCTTCTCCACCCTGAGCTCTCTTCTCCTCCCTGAGCTCTCTTCTCCTCCCTGAGCTCTCTTCTCTTCTCCTCCCTGAGCTCTCTTCTCTTCTCCTCCCCGAGCTCTCTTCTCCTCCCTGAGCTCTCTTCACCTCCCTGAGCTCTCTTCTCCTCCCGGAGCACTCTTCTCCTCCCCGAGCTCTCTTCTCCTCCCTGAGCTCTCTTCTCTTCTCCTCCCCGAGCTCTCATCTCCTCACCGAGCTCTCTTCTCCTCCCCGAGCTCTCTTCTCCTCCCCGAGCTCTCTTCTCCTCCCCGAGCTCTCTTCTCCTCCCTGAGCTCTCTTCTCCTCCCTGAGCTCTCTTCTCCTCCTTCTCTTTCTTCATCTTGCTTTTGCCCGAAAACCTCCTGAAGGTGACAGAAATTAGTGGGGCTGATTAAAATATGCAAAACGAGGTGATCTCTTATATGCCATTATAGATAAGATAAAGTGTTTGGAAACATCAATGGTCTAGCTAGATCTACAAAAAAGATGACAGGTATGAAAAACAGTGCAGCTCTAGATCCACTGTTGCTGTATGAGAACCAAATATTGACTTGGGGATCAACCCTACTTCTAGGTCATGCAGAGAATAGGGAGGTCACGGGGTTACCAACGCACGACCTGCTGACCTGTTCTAGCTGCTGCAGTCTGAGGTCAACTTCAGGGAGCATCCAGGTGTTCTCTCTTCTCTGTCTCTTCATCTCCTTCCTCTTCTCCTCCTTCTCATACTGCTGCTTCGTCTGGGGGGAGGTGGAGATGAGGTGAGACAGAGAGGGAGAGCGGAGATAATGATAATAATAATAATATGCCATTTAGCAGACACTTTTATCCAAAGCGACTTACAGCCATGTGTGCATACATTTTTTATTTTTTTTGTGTATGGGTGGTTCCGGGGATCGAACCCACTACCTTGGCGTTACAAGCGCTGTGCTCTACCAGCTGAGCTACAGAGGACCACAGATGAGGTGAGACAGAAGGAGATGGAGGGAGAGCGGAGATGAGACAGAGGGAGATGGAGGGAGAGCGGAGATGATACAGAGGGAGATGGAGGGAGAGCGGAGATGAGGTGAGACAGAGGGAGAGCGGAGATGAGGTGAGACAGAGGGAGGAAGGAGATGAGGTGAGACAGAGGGAGATGGAGGGAGAGCGGAGATGAGGTGAGACAGAGGGAGATGAAGGGAGAGCGGAGATGAGGTGAGACAGAGGGAGATGGAGGGAGAGCGGAGATGAGGTGAGACAGAGGGAGATCGAAGATGAGGTGAGACAGAGGGAGGAAGGAGAGTGGGAGATGAGTTGAGAGAGAGGGAGGGAGGGAGAACGGAGATAAGACAGAGTGAGAGCGGAGATGGAGGGGAAGATGAGGTGCGAGAGAAAGAAATATCAAGTTCAGATGATTTCCTCCAGGAAGCTTATCCGTCACCATTACACACACCTCACAATGTGTGTTCATGAAGTCAACACAGCTGCTCAGGAGATAACATGTACCCAACTACTCTTTGTTTTTGGTGTGCATGGCATATATATGGTGTAAGGTAAGTGAGTATATGTGTGTTGAACAGGAATATAACCGTGTTCAACTGTATCCGGAGTGGTTGCGTCACAGCTATTATCTCCCTGCAGCAGTGTTTGTCCTGCCATCCCCTGATGACACTTCATATTTACACACACACACACACACTATGGTGTATCTTGATCAATCACACCACTGTAAACACTATCAATCTGCTTCCATTGATTCAAGTGTCTGTCCGCCTTGTCATTTCCCTCCTGTCCTCAGAGGGCACAGCGTCTGTTGCTCTTTACTTCTCCATGGTAATCTATTGATCACCTGAGGAAATGTGGGTAGACATTGACAGTTTATTTCTCCATGGTAATCTATTGATCACCTGAGGCAAGGTGGGTAGACATTCAGACAGTTTATTTCTTCATGGTAATCTATTGATCACCTGAGGCAAGGTGGGTAGACATTCCGCAGACAGTGCATTCACAGAGAGGACTAGGGATAGGCACCACCTCCACTGTGTAGAACATCGCCACCTAGTGTCTACCATGCTCACATCACCACTGACTGACTACCAGAGAGAATAAGAGCATACTAACATAGCAGGAGCAACATGGGGGGACATGTAAACAATTTCATGTACTGGGGTACTTTGGAAGGAATTAAAAAGGAATGCAAGACACTGAACAAAAATATAAAATGCAACATGTTTCATGAGCTTAAATAAAAGATCCCAGAAATCTTCCATACACACACAAAGCTTTTCTCAAAGATTAGTTTACATCCCTGTTAGTGAGCATTTCTCCTTTGCCAAGATAATCCATCCACCTGACGGGTGTGGCATTTCGCTTCACCCGCAATAACATCTGCTAAATATGTGTATGTGACCAATAAAATGTGATTTAATACAGTGCATTCGGAAAGTATTCAGACCCCTTCCCTTTTTCCACATTGTTACGTTACAGCCTTATTTTAAAATTGATTAAAATATTTTTTTCCCTCATCAATCTACACACGATACCCCATAATGACAAAGCGAAAACAGGTTTTTAGAAAATGTTGCTAATGTAAAAAACAGAAATACCTTATTTACATAAGTATTCAGACCCTTTGCTATGAGACTCGAAATTGAGCTCAGCTGCATCCTGTTTCCATTGATCATCCTTGAGATGTTTCTACAACTTGATTGGAGTCCACCTGTGGACAATTCAATTGATTGGACATGATTTGGAAAGGCACACACCTGTCTATATAAGGTCCCACAGTTGACAGTGCTTGTCAGAGCAAAAACCAAGCCATGAGGTTGAAGGAATTGTCTGTAGAGCTCCGAGACAGGATTGTGTCGAGGCGCAGATCTGGGGAAGAGTACCCAAGGGTAAAACATTTCTGTAGCATTGAAGGTCCCCAAGAACACAGTGGCCTCCATCGTTCTTAAATGGAAGAAGTTTGGAACCACCAAGATTGTTCCTAGAGCTGGTTGCCCGGCCAAACTGAATAAGGCTGTAACGTTACAAAATGTGGAAAAAGTCAAGGGGTCTGAATACTTTCCAAATGTAGCTGATTAAACAGCATGATCATTACACAGGTGCACCTTGTGCTGTGGACAATAATTTGAAAGAAAATAGCTTTTTGTGCGTATGGAAAATGTGATTTTTCATTTCAGCTCATGAAACCAACACTTTACATGTTCATTTATATTTTTGTTCAGTGTAAATAGGTTGGTAGTTAGCCATGTGATTCCGGTTAGTGCTATCTGGGATCCTTCGGAAGTCCCTATCATTAACCCCAATCCCTTACCGAACCATTTACATTTTCTACTTCAATTGGGGGTGGGGACGTCCCAAGGAACACGGATAGGAAGGACCATGTGACTTCCTTTCACTGTTTTGACGTTTGTTAGCGAGCTGGCTAAGATAGCTAACTACACATCTTTGCTGTACTTAGTAGGTAATAGCATTATTCAAAACAGTTTATTATCACTATATGATATTAAACATACGTATATGTGCCAATTACAAATATTGTTTAAAGTAACTCCCGTAGCTAGCTAATTCGTATGGCAGACGTTAGGCTAACAATTTGTTAGCATTCAGCTAGGTGTTGCAGCCACACACTTGACTTTGTATTGACGTTAAATTAAAGTATTTTACATTGCCCATGTAGATTAGTATCTACCTATACAGCACACATATTGACCTTCTGAATAACCTCCTCCCTGGCTTTACGTTTATATTATTTTCGGTCTTCGACGCCGTTAACATTTTCAAAACTGCCGCCATGACACTGCCGGTAAATGTGCTTCCGTCAACTGTCGCAAAAACATTTACGACCTCTGAAAAAATAGTGGTTCTGGTTAATTTAGTCCACTGCAGTGGATTATACGTACAAATACAGTGAATTACAGAACTACAATTGTAATCAGGGCAGAAATTTGACAAACTGACTTTTTGGAAAGGTGGCATCCTATGACGGTGCCACGTTGAAAGTCACTGAGCTCTTCAGTAAGGCCATTCTACTGCCAATGTTTGTCAATGGAGATTGCATGGCTGTGTGCTCGATTTTATACACCTGTCAGCAACGAGTGTGGCTGAAATGGCTGAATCCAATCATTTGAAGGGGTGTCAAGTGGACACTGTCCACATACTTTTGTATTTGTAGAATATTACTACACCAGAAGGGGTTTCAACATATCTAAGCCTTTATACTTAGGCATGAACGAATTGAAAATGGGCTAAATCAGACTCAAATGAAATGTCCCACCTGATCTTGCCTCCTGACTTCCTTCCAATTTTGAGACATTTATTTTCATTGTTAGAGCACCCACTCCAGTATCTGGTCAACATCTGTTCAGGCGCCGATAATCATAGTGCTTCTTCACATGAAGATGACATATCTAAGCATACATTTGCACTATATTCAGTAGGAGGCTATATGGGAAATATCGTCATATTTAGCTCATCCAAGTTGCTATTTCCAAAGCACATCTCTGCTATTTCTGATTAAAAAATGCTTCATTGCAAATCCAGAGCTCCAATCGCAACATGGTTTCTGTAAAGATACAAACGTAGGCCAATCTTTGCTAAAAATGTATTTTATTTATTTAACAGAAAATGTAAGTTGCATACCTTCAATACCCCTGCCTGCCCTGTTTGTTTTGGATGATGGATGTAGATTGGGTCGTCAGCAGTGGACCCTCGCAGTCCAGACCCAATGACAAAATAGCTACACGGACTGAGTTAACCTTGTATATTTATTGATTTTTTGTTTTGCGCTGTCTCTATTCACACTCACAGGGCCCTACATACTCACACATGCACTCACTCCATCTTCTCACTCACACATAATATGCAAATACATTTATACTGACTCTACACACGAACACCCACTCACATACAGTGCATTCGGAGAGTGTTCAGACCCTTTGACTTTTTCCACATTGTTATGTTTCAGCCTAATGTATGCCCTCACTAACTGTAAATCGCTCTGGATAAGAGCATCTGCTAAATGACTAAAATGTAAATGTAAATTGTGAACGTGTGATCAAACATATCAAACCAACCTGGCTTACCTGGAATATTATTGTACAGGTGGTAGGGTAGTGCACTCATCCAATAACTGCAAGGTTCAAGCCCCTCTCCTTTAGGCCTTCATTGCAAGTTATCTGTTCTCAATCTCACTGTATGTCTGCAGAACACTACTTGAGAAATAGCTCCCATAGAACTAGAATATCATTGTACACTGAACAAAAATATAAACACAACATGCAACAATTTCAAAGAGTTTACTGAGTTACAGTTCATATAAGCATCAGTCAATTGAAATAAATTCATTAGGCCATAATCTATGAATTTCACATGACTGGGAATAGAGATATGCATCTGTTGGTCACAACTACCTTAAAAATAAGGTAGGGGCGTGGATCAGAAAACCAGTCAGTATCATGACATGTGTCTCATGAAGCGAGACACATCTCCTTCGCATAGAGTTGATCAGGCTGTTGATTGTGGCCTGTTGTCCCACTCCTCAATGGATGTACGAAGTTGCTGGATATTGGCGGGAACTGGAACACGCTGTCGTACACATCGATCCAGAGCATCCCAAACATGCTCAATGGGTGACATGTCTGCTGAGTATGCAGGCCATGGAAGAACTGGGACATTTTCAGCTTCCAGGAATTCTGTACAGATCCTTGCAACATGGGGCCGTGAATTATCATGCTGAAAATTGAGGTGATGGCGGTGGATGAATGGCATGACAATGGGCCTCAGGATCTCGTCACAGTATCTCTGTGCATTGCCATCGATAAAATACAACTGTGTTCGTTGTCCGTAGTTTATGCATGCCCATACCATAACCCCATCACCACCATGGGGCACTCTGTTCACAACGCTGACATCAGCAAACCGCTCGCCCACACAAAGTTGAAACCGGGATTCATCCGTGAAGAGCACACTTCTCCAGCGTGCCAGTGGCCATCGAAGGTGAGCATTTGCCTATTGTAGTCGGTTACGACGCCGAACTGCAGTCAGGTCAAGACCCTGGTGAGGACGACAACCATGCAGTTGAGCTTCCCTGAAACGGTTTCTAACAGTTTGTGCAGAAATTCTTCAGTTGTGCAAACCCACAGTTTCATCAGCTGGCTGGTCTCAGACAATCCTGCAGGTTAAGAAGCCTGATGTGGAGGTCCTGGGCTGGCGTGGTTAAACGTGGTCTGCGGTTGTGAGGCCGGTTGGACATACTGCCAAATTCTCAAAAACGACGTTGGAGGCGGCTTATGGTAGAGAAATTAACATTAAATTCTCTGGCAACAGCTCTGGTGGACATTCCTGCAGTTAATATGCTAATTTCATGCTCCCTCAAAACTTGAGACCTCTGTGGCATTGTGTTGTGTGACAAAACTGCACATTTTTGAGTGGCCTGTTATTGTCCCCAGCACAAGGTGCACCTGTAATGATAATGCTGTTTTATCAGCTTCTTGATATGCCACACCTGTCAGTTGGATGGATTATCTTGGCAAAGCAAAAATGCTCACTAACAGGAATGTAAACAAATTTGTGCACAAATGGCAAATTTACAAATGGCAAATTTATGGGATCTTTTATTTCTGCTCATGAAACCAACACTTAACATGTTGCATTTATATTTTTGTTCAGTATAGTTCTGTGGTAGCCCCAGCGTGTTATGCTGAGTAGGCTAAAGGAGAGGAGATTGTACAGTATAGGCCTGCCTATGTCAAGGCTAAGGCGTTCACCATAATAAGGAATGCAAAATGGCCTATAATGAATAGGAATGTATTGCAATGATGTTGTCTTGATGTTACCCCCTCAGTAAATAGATTTAAAATGCATTAGACCTTCTATCCATTTGATCAATACACAGGGGGCAGGCAGACATCTAGCCACCTTTAATTTTCTGAAAATGTCATATGCCTAACTGCAGCACAACAATCGATAGCCAGATCACCAGGCACGGTAGACTCCAGCCTCCTCCTCCTTTTAACTACGTAACTGGCGGTTCAGTCCCAGTGGACTCAGACAGCCGCGGAGGTAATTTACCGGGAGCCATTTCCCAATTATCACGGGGCTGCTTTGAGATACGGCATCGTCCCTGCAAGACCCCGGTACCCCGAGATTCATTCAGCTATTTAACTCGTCTGTTGGACCTTATCTAATTAAGATTAGTGTGTGAGTGTGTTCGGTGTGTATGTCCATTTCAGGTGCGGTCTACAGACAGCCAGACTCCCTGTCAGTACAAATGTGGTCTTGAATACTGATACTCAGGCTGCTCAGGGACCATGCAGTAGCAGATAGGGGGAGGGAGAGAAGGAGCAAGACAGAGGAGGATGGGAAAGGGAGGGAGGGGACAGAAAGGAAAACTGACAGAGGCAGTGTAGTGACCACCATGATCCCAGTTTATAGCAGAAAGAGGACAGACGGAGAGGAGACAGATGGAGAGAGAGAGAGGAGCACTGTTTTTTTTACGTCATTTTAGCAGATGCTCTTATCCAGAGCGACTTACAGTAAGTGATTGCATATATTTTGATTCGTACTGGTCCCCCCTTAGGAATCGAACCCACTACCCTGGCGTTCCAAGTGCGATGCTCTACCAACTGAGCCACACGGGACCATGTTTATGATGAGCTGGACATTTGGGGCCCCTCTCTCTGTGATTGTCTGGTACCCCACTCTCATTGAGATGAATTAGTCTGGCATTGGGAAGCAACGGTGGCAATAGCAGAACACACGGCAGTAAATATACCAGACCTTAAGGTGACTGAGCTTGGCAATGAAGGGGATTTAAAGGAATAGTTTACCCCAAAACTAAAGTTTCCAGACCACCAAAGTGGTCTTGAGCCTAACGGAGGTATGAAAACTTTGATTTTAAAGTGAACTATTCAGCTGTTACAACGACACAAATCTTTCAAGGTTAACATTCCCATTCAACAACCTGGGGCTTTTTCTAACACTTAAAACGAAATACATCAAGTTGGAGTGGAGAAAATCAAACAGGCACTTTCCTCATTAATTTGAAGGGCATTTTGTTTTTCAATCTTTATTATTTACAATAATCAGAGATAACAAAACGCATCATTGGCTCGTATAATTGTCTCGTCTTTATCTGATGAGGCGAAAAGCTAATTTATTTCCGAATTCAATGTTTATCAGTTTAGGAGCTCATTTACTAAAATCTTGATAGTGTTTGTTTATCTGTCTCCAGTCTTCTCCAGTATGACACACCAGTTCCCCTGGTCGTGGTAGCTGCTCTGTACGGTCACCCCTCTGACCCTGACACACAGCTCCTCCAGCTCCCCCTTCTGGAACACATGGTAGTAGCGGTGAAACACTGGGCTGGGAGAAGCGTTGAGGGCAGGGGCAGGGGCCTGGGCTTCAGTGGGAGGGTTTAAAGTCTTTTTGGAGCCTCGTCCCCCCTGCTCATCCCCTCCCCTCCTCTGGTTACACCCTCCTCCCCCTCCACCCTTGAGGTGCCAGGGCACCAGCAGGTCTTGGGAGTTGAAGGCAGTGCGGTTGGTGTGAACGCTCAGTTTTGCTGGACTCTCTGTCTCACAGTGGACTTTGGTGCAGCCCATGGATATACCTGAAGTATCCTGTGCTGTGTTGTAGGCGTCTGTGGCATTGCCTGTAAGTCTCTTTGACTCCTGGTTGTTGTGGTCCGTGGAGTCGTCTGTAGGACCATGTCTGGTCTCTTTGAGGTATTTGGACTTCTGCTTGTTGTATTCCTGTTCCACAGCCCACACATAGATTAGAGCCCGTCCTCCAGGCCTCAGTAGTCGAGCAAGCTCCTCAACCACAGCCTGCCTCCGCTCCTACACACACAAACAACTCAGATAAACAACTACACTTGATTAAACATGAAATAAGATCTTTTCAGTTCATGACCACTGACAGCTTGATAACGAAAGACAATCTCAATGTGAGATACAGATTAATTAAATCACTAAATCAAGTTGAATTAAAATCACTAAAATGGAAAGCGTCTGTGTCGGTCGGTGTGTGACCTGTGTGGAGAGGTGGTGTATGACTGCAATAGAGATGCAGGCATCACAGGCATCACTGCGTAGAGGTACATTGAGGGCATCTGACACAAAGGCCTGGAAGCCTCTTTCAGAGCAGATCTGGACCAGAGCACTGCTACGGTCACACCCCACCTACACACAGGAAGGAGATACAAACACACACAACTTTATTAATCCACCCAGCCCACCTACAAATAGGAGATACAAAACACACATAACTTTATTAGTCCATATAGCCCATAACACGCACGCACACACTTCCATTTTAATCTAAACTTCCTGATTAGTAATTACTCCTTTTCCACAGTTTTGACATTAAATAGTGAGAGGAATGGACACAACTCCTGACCATAAAGCTCCTGTATGACCCCAGCCAACCCCATTACTGGCCTGCCTTTACACACGCCTCATCGAGAGAATAATTAAGACCTTTACATCCTTATCAAAGTCACCCAACATACTCCACATAATGAAAACCAGCAGTGGACAAATTACAGCCGGAGCAGCCAGCTGCAATAACTCACAGCGGAGTAGGAGAGAGTGAAGGAAATTGATAGCAGTAATAATCTTTTGAATAAAACTCCTGTTCGGGGGAGAAATGTAATTAAGCTTCTTCATGAGTCATACGCTCTAGCCTATAAGGAGGGGTCTGGGGCAAGACTGGAAGAGAATTTCATATATTCTGTCTTATCATGCGTGAGTCACACAAACACACACACACACTCGCCAAAAAAACACACGTTCACTCTTGCTCATACACAGAGACAGACACACAATGGTCAACATTTGCATTCAATTTAAAGTAGTGAAGTTATCACTATTAGAATGGCTGAGGGGTTGAAGAGTCTCTGCAGGTAGCCTAATCCATTTACACTAAAGTAGAGTAGCATTCACAAGGCTTCGCTAAGATGGGAACATCATGTAGAGATTGTTTTGGAGTCTTTGAAAGTTTAAATGGTATATCTAAAGCAGGGGTGTCAAACGTACGGCCCGCGGGCCGGATCAGGCCCGCAAACGGGTTTAATCCGGCCCGCGAGATGATAAAAAAATAAAAATAAAAACTTTTTTTTGTTTGTTTTTTTGTAAAGTATAAAAATGCGCTGCAATTTTTCAATAAAATAAACTGCTGTTCCAATTGCGTCCACTAGATGGCGCAATAGCAATTGTGTTAAGCAAGCAAACTGTTTATACCGGGGCAGAGCAAGTAGGTCAAGCACGTGCAGCCAATGAGCTACTTTGTTCGGAGTGGACTGGTCCCGCGCTGTCAGCCTGGCTACAGATGGTGCGCCCTCAATGATCGGGAAAAAAGCAGGCGTTGTGACAAAGTTCAGAGAGAAAGTGCAATCTGCAAATGGAGGACGTGATTTTTGGACTTTTCACTGTATTTTGCACCAGGAGGCTTTGTGTTGCAAGTCATTAAAGATGGATAACGTCATGAAGGTGGTCATCCAAACTGTTAATTTCATCCGATCCAGAAGCCTGAATCACCGTCAGTTTGACAGCCTTCTCAGAGAGAAAGACCACATCTATGGCCTGCCATACCACACTGAGGTAAGATGGTTAAGCCGAGGTGCTGTGCTGAGGCGTTTCTTTGATTTACGAGAAGAAATTGAACAGTTCATGGAAGAAAAGGGCAAACCAGTGTTAGAATTTCATTCCGCAGAATGGATGCAGGACCTTGCATTTATGGTGGATGTTACAGAGCACCTGAATAACTTGAACAAACAGCTGCAAGGGCGCAACAAAGTTGTCACGCAGTATTATGACAGCATACGTTCTTTCAAGTTGAAGCTGTCATTGTGGGAGACGCAACTTGCCGGTGGTGATGCAGCTCACTTCCCCTGTCTGAAACATGTGGCAGACATGAAGCGGTTCAAAGATAAAATAACGGGACTGTTACGGGAGTTTGAGCAACGCTTTCAGATTTATGTTTATGTTTTTATGTTGATGTGCTATTGTTTTTAATTGATTTTATTTGTATATTTAACCTATTCTTGACTCTGTGGTTCTTGCACTTGTTTGGGGAACAGGATTTCATTATTTTTATCTACATTTCTGCCTGAGAAATGACACCCTGATATAGTTCTGTGATCTGTGATATACTTCTGTGAATCACTGAGGCATTGTGTGTTTGTGTGTTCTTTGTCCTCAGAACTTTCAAATAACTTGAGGTGTTTTATGATTAATAGTGATGTTGTGCTTTTGGACACTGTCCTCAGGCTCCAGCTTTATGTTTATATGTTGATGTGCTATTGTTTTTAATTGATTTTATTTTATTTGTATATTTAACCTATTCTTGACTCTGTGGTTCTTGCACTTGTTTGGGGAACAGGATTTCATTATTTTTATCTACATTTCTGCCTGAGAAATTACACCCTGATATAGTTCTGTGATCTTTGAAACAGTTCTGTTAATCACTGAGGCATTGTGTGTTTGTGTGTTCTTTGTCCTCAGAACTTTCAAATAACTTGAGGTGTTTTATGATTAATAGTAATGTTGTGCTTTTGGACACTGTCCTCAGGCTCCAGCTTTATGTTTATATGTTTTTATGTTGATGTGCTATTGTTTTTAATTGTTTTTATTTTATTTGTATATTTAACCTATTCTTGACTCTGTGGTTCTTGCACTTGTTTGGGGAACAGGATTTAATTATTTTTATCTACATTTCTGCCTGAGAAATGACACCCTGATATAGTTCTGTGATCTGTGAAACAGTTCTGTTAATCACTGAGGCATTGTGTGTTTGTGTGTTCTTTTTCTTTAGAATTTTCAAATAAACTTGACGTGTTTTATGATTAATAGTGATGTTGTGCTTGTACTATTTTGGACACACTGTCCTCAGGCTCCAGCTTTATGTTGTATGTTGATCGTATTAAAACAAAGAAAACAATCTGAAGTTGTTGTTTTTAAGTTATATATACCCTGATTTTTCCGGTCCGGCCCACTTGGGAATAGACTTTCCTCCATGTGGCCCCTGAGCTAAAATGAGTTTGACACCCCTGATCTAAAGCATTGTCTGAGTACCCAGATAGAGGAAAATGCATGTTTTAATCAAGATGAATAATCTATTTTAACCAAAAATGTAACAAATATAGTGTAGCATTCAAAACGTTTTTTTTTTTCTCATCTGGCTTCCATAATCTGTAAACATTGTGTAGAGATTGTTTTGGAGACTTTGAAAGCTTAAATGGTATATCTAACGCCTAGACTGAGTACCCAGATACAGGAAATGTATGTTTTTAAACAAATAAGACATTTTCACAAAAATTGTGTAGCATTTATAACTGTAAAAGAGTAGAAAAGTCTGAAAACTTGTATGGTAGGCTAATTGAATTGAGAGACGAGAGGGAACAATAGGGTCAATAAACAGGACACTCTCTCTTCCATAGATAGTGTTAAAAGATGCTAGTATTTATAAACTACCCTCACAGACTCCCTCACCGCAATCACTTCCGGGTTGACGCCCAGGTACTTTCCGTTCCCACAGCCCACATCAGCGAGAATGCTTCCTGGTTCTAGGGAAGACAGGAAGTCACACACGCGTGGCCAGGGGGAGTGTCGAGTGCTGCTGAAGTGACCAGCGATCTCCTCGTACACACGGTGCACAAACTCCTCCTCTAGACGGCTAGCGTCAGTCTGGCTGCGAGGGAGGGAGGGGGGCGAGGGAGGGGCAGTAGGCTGCTGGCTGTCACAGCCCGAGGGGTACCCTGCTCAGAGGAGAGACAAACGGATCAGCACAGGTAAAGGTAAACACAGAGACACATCAATCCCATCTGCTTTTAACAAATCAAGGAGCTCACCGCAGTCACATGGTGTGCGGCGCACCTTACGGAAGGTGAGAGAGGTCCTGGTGCCCCTCCTACTTAGGGTGAGGTTACTATGGTTACTGAGGTCAGAGGTCACTGCAGCAGGGGATTCTGGGTCACAGGCTGGCACCACGTCAAACTTCCTGGGGGTTATCCTGGAAAACCACAGAAAACGGGATAGTTCACCCAAATAGTCATTTGGGGCGGCGCACAATTGGCCCAGCGTCGACCAGGGTAGGGGAGGGAATGGCCGGCAGGGATGTAGCTCAGTTGGTAGAGCATGGTGTTTGCAACGCCAGGGTTGTGGGTTCGATTCCCACAGGGGGCCAGTATGAAAAATAAAAATAATGTATGCACTCACTAACTGTAAGTCGCTCTGGATAAGAGCGTCTGCTAAATGACTAAAATGTCAAATGTAAAGGGGTAGTTCACCCAAATGACAAATTGGTTTCCTTACCCTGTAAGCAGTCTATTGACAAGGTATGACATCAATCCATGCTTTGGTTTAGTGTCCATGGCACTGTTTACACATACTAACATTTTAGCATTTATGGCACAAATCCTACTCAAGAAATTGATTCGATATTAGCATTTTTCGCGCATCATGTTCAAATCCTACAGTGAGGGAAAAAAGTATTTGATCCCCTGCTGATGTTGTACGTTTGCCCACTGACAAAGAAATTATCAGTCTATAATTTTAATGGTAGGTTTATTTGAACAGTGAGAGACAGAATAACAACAACAAAATCCAGAAAAACGCATGTCAAAAATGTTATAAATTGATTTGCATTTTAATGAGGGAAATAAGTATTTGACCCCCTCTCAATCAGAAAGATTTCTGGCTCCCAGGTGTCTTTTATACAGGTAACGAGCTGAGATTAGGAGCACACTCTTAAAGGGAGTGCTCCTAATCTCAGTTTGTTACCTGTATAAAAGACACCTGTCCACAGAAGCAATCAATCAATCAGATTCCAAACTCTCCACCATGGCCAAGACCAAAGAGCTCTCCAAGGATGTCAGGGACAAGATTGTTGACCTACACAAGGCTGGAATGGGCTACAAGACCATCGCCAAGCAGTTTAGTGAGAAGGTGACAACAGTTGGTGCGATTATTCGCAAATGGAAGAAACACAAAATAACTGTCAATCTCCCTCGGCCTGGGGCTCCATGCAAGATCTCACCTTGTGGAGTTGCAATGATCATGAGAACGGTGAGGAATCAGCCCAGAACTACACGGGAGGATCTTGTCAATGATCTCAAGGCAGCTGGGACCATAGTCACCAAGAAAACAATTGGTAACACACTACGCCGTGAAAGACTGAAATCCTGCAGCGCCCGCAAGGTCCCCCTGCTCAAGAAAGCACATATACAGGGCCGTCTGAAGTTTGCCAGTGAACTTCTGAATGATTCAGAGGAGAACTGGGTGAAAGTGTTGTGGTCAGATGAGACCAAAATCGAGCTCTTTGGCATCAACTCAACTCGCCATGTTTGGAAGAGGTGGAATGCTGCCTATGACCCCAAGAACACCATCTCCACCGTCAAACATGGTGGTGGAAACATTATGCTTTGGGGGTGTTTCTCTGCTAAGGGGACAGGACAACTTCACCGCATCAAAGGGACGATGGATGGGGCCATGTACCGTCAAATCTTGGGTGAGAACCTCCTTCCCTCAGCAGGGGCATTGAAAATGGGTCGTGGATGGGTATTCCAGCATGGCAATGACCCAAAACACACGGCCAAGGCAACAAAGGAGTGGCTCAAGAAGAAGCACATTAAGGTCCTGGAGTGGCCTAGCCAGTCTCCAGACCTTAATCCCATAGAAAATCTGTGGAGGGAGCTGAAGGTTCGAGTTGCCAAACGTCAGCCTCGAAACCTTAATGACTTGGAGAAGATCTGCAAAGAGGAGTGGAACAAAATCCCTCCTGAGATGTGTGCAAACCTCGTGGCCAACTACAAGAAACGTCTGACCTCTGTGATTGCCAACAAGGGTTTTGCCACCAAGTACTAAGTCATGTTTTGCAGAGGGTTCAAATACTTATTTCCCTCATTAAAATGAAAATCAATTTATAAAATTTTTGACATGTGTTTTTCTGGATTTTTTTGTTGTTATTCTGTCACTCACTGTTCAAATAAACCTACCATTAAAATTATAGACTGATCATTTCTTTGTCAGTGGGCAAACGTACAAAATCAGCAGGGGATCAAATACCTTTTTCCCTCACTGTATATATGTGACTGTTGAGCTTCATAATATATTTGAGATACTTTTGGATGTTTTGAACCTAAAGCATGGATTGTTGTCATACCTTGTCCCTAGACTGCTAACAGTGTAAGGAAACCGATGTCATTTTGTAATTTGGTTGAACTATCCCTACACTCACTAGTCTCACCCTCTTCCTTTCCCCCCACTCTTTCTCTCCATCTCTCTTACCAGTGAGTCCATAGGTATCAGCTCTCTCTCTCATTCCCCATCTCTCTCGCTCCATCTCCCTCTCCCTCCCCCTCCCCATCTCTCGCTCCATCTTCGTCTCTCCCTCTCTCGCTCCCTCCCCATCTCTCTCTCTTACCCGTGGGTCCATAGGTCTCTGCTCTCTCTCTCTCCCCATCTCTCTCTCTTACCCGTGGGTCCATAGGTCTCTGCTCTCTCTCTCCATCTCTCTCTCTCCCCATCTCTCTCTTACCCGTGTGTCCATAGGTATCTGCTCTCTCCCTTCATCACCAGGAGACTGCGCCCTGGCAACACTACGGCAACCGAGCGGCCTTCAGGATGACGGAAATCCATCACCGTCTGCAATGAGAGAGAAATGGAGCGAGAGGGAGACAGAGAGATGGAGAGACTGAGGAGAGTGACAGGATATAATGGAATTTCAGACACTGCTGAACCGGTGTGTTACAAAGCAGGAAAAGATCACAACGTTCTACACCATCAAATCACAGGCTTTACTGATATAGACATCTACATGCTCACACACACACACACGATCTGGGCTCTCTTCTTCCTCTCAGATCCTCTGGGGAGTATCACCCTATCAATGGAGCCGCTCGGCTGTGACCAAATCAATCCAGAACCAGACAGCTTCTCTACGCTACAACCCTCAGCAATTAATCACACACGCAAGCGCACACGCTCACCAATTGAATAGGAACACAGCTCAATGTTAACTGATTCATTACCTTTGCCTGACGACTTCCTGTTAAATGATTACTGCAGAGGAAACAAAGATATCCTCAAGTAGGCTTAACCTATCAGTCCAGATAACCTACTGCACTACAACGTCAGAAATAATAACGCAGTAGAAGCCTACAACTATCACTTACAACTGCCTATTTATTTTTTACTGAACAAACAAATACATTGCCAACCACTCAAGACTACGGCTTCATTACAACTTACAAAACATAGACGTCCCTCAAGACACTTCATCACAAAGACCTATTACAGTATCACAACCGATCCCCTCAACACTGCCAACTTCACCACAGCTTCAGAGACAAGGATATGTTTTATATTATATCAAATTAACTCTCAGTCAAGGCTGTCAACTTCACTATAACATCAGGGCAGTTCACTTCTCTCCTATCAGTCAAGGCTGTCAACTTCACTATAACATCAGGGCAGTTCACTTCTCTCCTATCAGTCAAGGCTGTCAACTTCACTATAACATCAGGGCAGTTCACTTCTCTCCTATCAGTCAAGGCTGTCAACTTCACTATAACATCAGGGCAGTTCACTTCTCTCCTATCAGTCAAGGCTGTCAACTTCACTATAACATCAGGGCAGTTCACTTCTCTCCTATCAGTCAAGGCTGTCAACTTCACTATAACATCAGGGCAGTTCACTTCTCTCCCATCAGTCTGGGTATAAAACGTCCTTTCCACATCGAGAAGTTACTTATTATTATGTCACAGACACGTAGATGCAGCACGGTGCACTCTGTCTGTCTGTAATTGATCTTGTGTCGTAAGAGAGGCTGTTGCTAATGGCACCCCTGCACTGCAGGCACAGAGGAACAGATGAGGTGTCGCATCTAAAGCCGCCCCCCTCTAACCCCGTCCCATCTAAAGCAGCCTCCCTGTCAGCATGTCGCAGTAAATGCTGCCCCCTCCCGTCAACCAGTCATGTACTGACAGTCTTGTAGCTGTGACAGGGAACAACTTCACACAGACATATGGAACATTGGGACCTCTCTCTCTTTCCTACATCTGTCTTTGTATTTATTTCATTAATTCACCATTAACAAAAAGAAACAGTCTTCAAAGACACGCATCATCAACTCAGTCTATGAAACGTAACTCTCCACGGTAGTTTGTGTGTGTGTACTTGTTTGTGTGTGTGCGTCTTCTGGGATACTAAACATCATTGTGAGGGCCTCTCCAGCAGAGAAAGGTCTTAAACATAACTAACCCTCCATTAGACTGCAAAACCTTTATACACACACGTGCAAACTCACACTTCCCAATCCTCTCAATTAGGCTGTTACATTAACACGCTCACAGAAACTCTGAAAAGCTTTTTCACTGCAGTGGAAGGGAGAGAGAGAGAGCGAGAGACAGAGCGAGAGAGAGAGAGAGACCACGAGACAGAGAAAGGGTGGGGAAAGAGAGAGGATGGGGACAGAGTATAGACTTAATATTCTGTGAGGAAATGAAAACAGATCGAAAATGTACCTTAGCACCCAGGCTTAGGGAGAGGATGAGGTCTTCAAAGGCAGAGTGAGTGTCCACATGAGGAGGAATACCTAACAGCAACACAAATAAACCATAAGCTCAATGGTATGCCTTTAAACACCAGCACTATTAACATGTTATCCAAACACCAACCAGTATAAGGGTCTAGAAATAACCTCTGAATAACTGACATGAGGATTGTGTTCATTTCCAGTTCCACACACTTTACAGTCTGATTCTACAGCAGCATTGACACTACCTGTCACGACTGTGGTCCTCTGTAGCTCAGCTGGTAGAGCACGGCGCTTGTAACGCCAAGGTAGTGGGTTCGATCCCCGGGACCACCCATACACAAAAATGTATGCACGCATGACTGTAAGTCGCTTTGGATAAAAGCGTCTGCTAAATGGCATATTATATTATTATATTATTATTATTTATATTATACCTTCATTGTCCTCTACCTTATGACTGCAGAGCACGCTGCACCTGTGTGGTCAAGGCGAGTACTACAGCTGCTGGATGTGATTTAATTAGACTCACCTTGTCCAGACTGGTACTGGTTCACAGTCAGCTGGTCTGGCATGATGTCTGTGTGTCTGTCCCTCACACACCTCTCCAGCACAGGGACACACACCTGGGGAAGACCTGGGAACAAGACCACAAACATCAATGTATAGCAAGGGAACCACTGAGTATATTCCATACACTGTAACACCATACACTATTATGATGATCATATGACAGACACAAACCTCCAGGTAACGGTTTGTCTTTGTCCACATTGTTGTTGTCATAGCGAAACTCGTAACCATAATGCTTCACTCTCCTGTGCTTCAGGGCTTTCTGCACTGGAAGACAAACAACAATCATTACCCAGTGGCTGAAACCTGCACAGGCACTGACAGTTGGTCGATTGGTTGCCTGGGGACCAGACGGTGAATTTGTAATACACCGTCTGGAATTGTTTTTGTCATTTAGCAGATGCTCTTATCCAAAGAGACATACATGAGCAATTAGGGTTAAGTGCCTTGCTCAAGGGCACAGACTGATTTTTTACCTAGTCGGCTCGGGGACTCAAACCAGCGACCTTTCGGTTACTGGCCCAACGCTCTCAACTGCTAGGCTACATGCTGTGTGACAGTGTTTGATTCTGGAAATGGTCCTCACAGGCGCAAAACCATGTAAACACCTGGAAGATTTCGGTTAGTATGCATGGTTTGTGTCTGTGTACTTCCATCCTGTGCACGTGCCTTCAATTATGAGCAAACATATTTTTTAATTGCCACACATAGACCCGTGTTTTGAAGTCAGTTTAATAATACCTTCCTGTGGATATTCTGTCTCAAATTTCGACCAGCTGAGTGACCAACACCACAGTCAATCGGCAGAGTAAATTTAAATATAATTTTATTCAACATTCGTGACAGATAAGGGACGTTTAGGATCTTTCTATATAAAATGTGCGCAGCGTTGTCTACGTCATTTGAAGACATCGCCACATTTCGTGACTAGTTGATTGGTTGACTGATTGATCACAAGGAATAATGCATATTTAAAGTACCAGTGACATCCTCATCGTGGGACGTCCAGTCTATAGCGTCCAGCAGGAGAGCCTCTTCCTCCAGAGAGACAAACTCTTCAACCAGCACCAACCCTGGGGGGAGGTCCACACCCCCCCCCAACCCACTGTCCACTGCAGGGAAACATCCACAAACACAACTTACTACAGGGAGCATAACACACACACCATTTTTCTTTCAGATCTGACTGACTCAACTATGGTGACCCCCACACTGCGCGCACACACACACACACACACACACACACACACACACACACCTATTTACCTGTAATGACATAGCTCAGGTACAGTGTGACAATCTGGTCCCCACACTGCAGCTGTCGTCCGTTGAGGGCGTGTCCTCTCTGGGCGCTGACCTCTGACCTGTAGGTCACTAGGGCGTAGGGTTTGTGTGGGGGCATAACCAGGGTCTCCACTTCGCCGACCTCTCCCAGCACGTCCTGGAGCTGCTCACGGCTCACACCGTTACCTAACCCACCGTTAGCCACCACCAGGCTCTGCAGAGAAACAGCAATATAGCTAGCATTACAGTCCTAGACCGTGCCTGTGTTATTTTCTCAGACAGCTACCTAGTCAGATTGCACAGTATATAGCTATTGTATTCGTGTTCAGTCTACTTTCTTAACTTACAGATGTGTTGTTCTTGCTCCGTCTAGCGGCTAGCTACTGGTGCTAGGTACAGTAGCTAACACGTAAACTAGCTTACTCTCCCGCAAAACAAAGACTGCAGTTATTACCTTGGTGGGCTGTGTTACTGTGCTTATGCCCTCATGTTTCAGTAAAGTATGACTGGCTTTGATTTGCTTTCGGAGAAGTTTCTTCTCCTCTTTACTTCTCCTGACAGTTTTCACGTTTTCTGAGTAGGGCTCCATGGTGCAACTACTTAATACGTCCCCACTGCAACACAGACGTGAGAAATGTTTCCGGAATTACGTAAAATACCTATCCAGACGTTGTAATATCTGGCATGCGTCAGCAACACCTGGGCAGAGGAATGCGCCTCATATGGTCGTGTTTCCCTGCTCAGACGTTGCGGATGCATGCCAGATCTTACAACCCCTGGATAGGTATTTTACAGATCAGCTAATCACATCATATGTTATAGCAATCTGGTGTTAGTCTTGCTAACACCAGCCTCGCTCTAAATTCTTGATCGCCTGTTCTTGGAACGTTAACTTATCGGTTGCAGGGAGGTTCTGATAACGTTTTACTATGGTCCCTGAAAGTTTCCTGGGAGATTTTATTAATGTTCTGAGAACGGAAATTATAATATTTTGATTTTTTTGTATAACTTCTTTATTAAAACTTTCACTGAATGTCAAGACCTTTAATAACACTGCTAGCTTTTTTGAACAGAATAGGACCCATGGAAATTAATTTCCTTAGGCATTAATCTAACAAACACATTCATTTTTTTATTGTGACATGGCATCAGTGAGATTTGAATTCATAACCTTCGGTTCTCTATCTATGGAATTAGTCCACCGTGCCTCCAGGACAGAGACAGCATGCCATATTTTTTTAAGAATACAAAGCTGTTCATTTTAGTCTATTCAAACAGACCCCATTTCAAAGGAAACAAACACTCCTTAAGATCAGGTGTGGCCAATAAGTAGGCACGGCCAACACACACAGACACAACACACTAAACAAGACAGAGGCTAGAGAGAGTTTGGTTGATGCTGAGAACGGAATGTAGATGTTTTAAAATAACATTCTTAGAACATTCTCTGAACTATACTAAAGTTTTCTTGTGGCTTTTATGGAAAGTTTTCTTAATGTTCTCAGAACAATTAGAGAACATGACTTTAAATAGAACCATGAGGAAACCTGTACGAAACATTGTTTCTTAACGTTGTTTCTTAACGTTCTCTGAACTATTTGAGAACATTCCCAATGTCAAACCAGTTGGAAAACGTTCCTAGAACAAAATTAAATTGAATGTGACCGTGTTTGAACTTTTAGGAAAACTTCTGTTAAAGTAATAAAATATATATACACTACCGTTCAAAAGTTTGGGGTCACTTAGACATTTCCTTGCTTTGGAAAGAAAAGCAATTTTTTTGTCCATTAAAATAACATAAAATTGATCAGAAATACAGTGTAGACATTGAACCATCAAACAGGCAAAGAGTCAATACAGGACTAAGATTGAATCGTACTACACTGGCTCTGACGCTCGTCGGATGTGGCAGGGCTTGAAAACGATTACAGACTACAAAGGTAAGCACAGCCGCGAGCTGCCCAGTGACACAAG
Source organism: Coregonus lavaretus (assembly GCF_964263955.1). Taxonomy (NCBI): domain Eukaryota; kingdom Metazoa; phylum Chordata; class Actinopteri; order Salmoniformes; family Salmonidae; genus Coregonus; species Coregonus lavaretus. Next base: position 35,491,157 of record NC_140017.1, on the reverse strand, counting down.
CCTACCAGACGAGCTAAACCACTTCTATGCTCGCTTCGAGGCAAGCAACACTGAAGCATGCATGAGAGCACCAGCTGTTCCGGATGACTATGTGATCACGCTCTCCGTAGCCGATGTGAGTAAGACTTTTAAGCAGGTCAACATTCACAAGGCCGCAGGGCCAGACGGATTACCAGGACGTGTACTCCGAGCATGTGCTGACCAACTGGCAAGTGTCTTCACTGACATTTTCAACATGTCCCTGACTGAGTCTGTAATACCAACATGTTTCAAGCAGACCACCATAGTCCCCGTGCCAAAGGACTCTAAGATAACCTGCCTAAATGACTACCGACCCGTAGCACTGACGTCTGTAGCCATGAAGTGCTTTGAAAGGCTGGTCATGGCTCACATCAACAGCATTATCCCAGAAACCCTAGACCCACTCCAATTTGCATACCGCCCCAACAGATCCACAGATGATGCAATCTCTATTGCACTCCACACTGCCCTTTCCCACCTGGACAAGAGGAACACCTACGTGAGAATGCTATTCATTGACTACAGCTCAGCATTCAACACCATAGTGCCCTCTAAGCTCATCACTAAGCTAAGGATCCTGGGACTAAACACCTCCCTCTGCAACTGGATCCTGGACTTCCTGACGGGCCGCCCCCAGGTGGTAAGGGTAGGTAACAACACATCTGCCAAACTGATCCTCAACACGGGGGCCCCTCAGGGGTGCGTGCTCAGTCCCCTCCTGTACTCTCTGTTCACCCATGACTGCATGGCCAGGCACGACTCCAACACCATCATTAAGTTTTCTGATGACACAACAGTGGTAGGCCTGATCACCGACAACGATGAGACAGCCTATAGGGAGGAGGTCAGAGACCTGGCCGTGTGGTGCCAGGACAACAACCTCTCCCTCAATGTGACCAAGACAAAGGAGATGATTGTGGACTACAGGAAAAAAAAGAGGACTGAGCACGCCCCCATTCTCATCGACGGGGCTGTAGTGGAACAGGTTGAGAGCTTCAAGTTCCTTGGTGTCCACATCACCAACGAACTATCATGGTCCAAACACACCAAGACAGTCGTGAAGAGGGCACGACAAAACCTATTCCCCCTCAGGAGACTGAAAAGATTTGGCATGGGTCCTCAGATCCTCAAAAAATTCTACAGCTGCACCATCGAGAGCATCCTGACTGGTTGCATCACCGCCTGGTATGGCAACTGCTTGGCCTCCGACCGCAAGGCACTACAGAGGGTAGTGCGTACGGCCCAGTACATCACTGGGGCCAAGCTTCCTGCCATCCAGGACCTCTATACCAGGCGGTGTCAGAGGAAGGCCCTCAAAATTGTCAAAGACTCCAGCCACCCTAGTCATAGACTGTTCTCTCTGCTACCGCACGGCAAGCGGTACCGGAGTGCCAAGTCTAGGTCCAAAAGACTTCTCAACAGCTTCTACCCCCAAGCCATAAGACTCCTGAACAGCTAATCATGGCTACCCGGACTATTTGCACTGCCCCCCCACCCCATCCTTTTTACGCTGCTGCTACTCTGTTAATTATTTATGCATAGTCACTTTAACTCTACCCACATGTACATATTACCTCAACTACTTCAACTAGCCGGTACCCCCGCACATTGACTCTGCAACGGTACCCCCCTGTATATATAGCCTCCCTACTGTTATTTTATTTTACTTCTGCTCTTTTTTTTCTCAACACTTTTTTTGTTGTTGTTTTATTTTTACTTTTTTTGTAAAAAATAAATGCACTGTTGGTTAAGGGCTGTAAATAAGCATTTCACTGTAATGTCTGCACCTGTTGTATTCGGCGCATGTGACCAATACAATTTGATTTGATTTGATTTGATTTAATGTTGTAAATGGCTATTGCAGCTGGAAACGGCTGATTTTTTATGGAATATCTACATAGGTGTACAGAGTCCCATTATCAGCAACCATCAGTCCTGTGTCCCAATGGCACGTTGTATTTGCTAATCCAAGTTTATCATTTTAAAAGGCTAATTGATCATTAGATGTCAATGGCGACGTGTATGCGGTGAGCGAAGTCAAGCGCAGGACACAGAGCTACTGGCAGACGTACTTTACTAACCAGTAAAATAACATACAAAACAAAACCTCCTAACAGGGAGGAAACAAATACACGCATACGAAACAGCAATGCCGACCTTATGGGAAACAAAACAATAACACACAATTTACCAAACGAGAGACAGGGGTAAATATAGGGACTACAATCAAACATAATAGCAAACAGGTGTAAACACTCAAGACTAAACAAGACAAACACCGAAACATCGATCGGCAGCAGCTAGTACTCCGGGGACGACGAACGCCGAAGCCTGCCCGAGCAAGGAGGAGGAGCAGCCTCGGCAGAATCCTTGACAGTACCCCCCCTTGACGCACGGCTCAAGCCGTGCGCCGACCCCGGTCTCGGGGACGGCCAGGAGGACGCGGAGCAGGGCGAGTCGGATGACTCCGGTGGAAATCCCTCACCAGGGAGGGATCTAGGATGTCCCTCCTAGGGACCCAGCACCGTTCCTCCAGACCGTACCCCTCCCACTCCACGAGATACTGCAGACCCCCCATCCGACGCCTCGAATCCACGATGGAACGGACTGAGTACGCCAGAGCCCCTTCGATGTCTAGTGGGGGCGGAGGAGCCTCTCGTATCTCATACTCCTGGAGTGGACCAGCTACCACCGGCCTGAGGAGAGACAAATGGAACGAGTGGTTAATGTGGTAAATTATGGGCAGTTGTAACCTATAATATACCTCGTTCAATCGCCTCAGGACTTTAAATGGCCCCAAAAACCGCCGACCCAGCTTCCAACAGGGCAGGCGAAGGGGCAGGTTTCGGGTCGAGAGCCAGACCCGATCTCCCGGTGCATAAACCGGACCCTCACTGCGGTGGCGATCGGCGCTCGCCTTTTGCCTTCTGATAGCCCGCTGCAGATGGACATGCGCAGCGTTCCATGTTTCTTCCGAGCGCCGAAACCACTCATCCACCGCAGGAGCCTCGATCTGGCTCTGATGCCAGGGTGCCAGGACCGGCTGATAACCCAACACACATTGAAAAGGCATAAGATTAGTGGAGGAGTGGCGAAGTGAGTTTTGGGCTATCTCTGCCCAGGGGATATAACCCGACCACTCCTCCTGCCGGTCCTGGCAATAGGACCTCAGAAACCTACCCACATCCTGGTTTACTCTCTCCACCTGCCCATTACTCTCAGGGTGAAAACCAGAGGTAAGGCTAATCGAGACCCCCAAATGTTCCATAAATGCCCTCCAGACTCTAGAGGTGAACTGGGGACCCCGATCAGACACTATATCCTCAGGCACCCCGTAGTGCCGGAAGACGTGAGTAAACAGGGCGTCGGCCGTTTATAGGGCTGTAGGGAGACCTGGCATCGGAATGAGACGGCAGGCCTTAGAAAACCGATCCAAGATCGTGGTATTCCCCTGGGAGGGGGGAAGGTCCGTGACAAAATCCACCGATAGGTGAGACCACGGCCGTTGTGGAACGGGTAGAGGTTGTGACTTCCCTCTGGGCAGGTGTCTAGGCGCCTTACACTGAGCGCACACCGAGCAGGAAGAAACGTAAACCCTGTCCTTAGCCAAGGTGGGCCACCAGTACTTCCCGCTAAGGCAGTGCACCGTTCGACCAATACCCGGATGACCAGAGGAGGGTGACGTGTGAGCCCAATATATCAGTCGATCACGGACCTCGTGCGGCACGTACCTCCGCCCCTCTGTACACTCTGGGGGAGTAGGGTCGGTACGTAACGCCCGCTCGATTTCCGCATTGACCTCCCACACCACCGGTGCCACTAGACAAGACTCCGGAAGTATGGGAGTGGGCTCAATGGACCTCTCCTCTGTGTCATATCGCCGGGACAGGGCGTCTGCCTTAGCGTTCTGTGACCCTGGTATATACGTGAGCTTAAATACAAACCGGGCAAGAAACATGGCCCACCTAGCCTGACGAGGGTTCAGTCTCCTCGCTGCCCGGATGTACTCCAGGTTACGATGGTCAGTCAGAATGAGGAAAGGGTGTTTAGCCCCCTCAAGCCAATGCCTCCACACCTTCAGGGCTTGAACCACCGCTAGCAGCTCCCTGTCCCCCACGTCATAATTGCGTTCCACCGGACTGAGCTTCTTGGAATAAAAAGCACAGGGGCAGAGTTTTGGAGGCGTGCCCGAGCACTGAGACAGTATAGCACCGATCCCCGCCTCGGACGCATCCACCTCAACTTGGAATGCCAAAGAGTGGTCCGGATGTGCCAGCACCGGAACCGAGGTGAACAGGTCCTTCAGATGTCTAAACGCCCTGTCCGCCTCAGCCGACCACTGCAAACGCACCGGGCCCCCCTTTAGCAGGGAGGTGATGGGAGCAGCTACCTGTCCAAAACCCCGGATAAACCTGCGGTAGTAATTGGCAAAACCCCAAAACCGCTGCACCTCCTTAACCGTGGTGGGAGTCTGCCAATTACGCACGGCTGAAATGCGGTCAATCTCCATCTCCACCCCTGACGCGGACAACCGATGTCCCAGGAAGGAGATGGACTCCTGGAAAAACAGGCATTTCTCCGCCTTCACATACAGGTCATGCTCCAACAGTCTACCCAGCACCCGACGCACCAGGGTCACATGCTCGGCTCGTGTAGCGGAGTATATTAGAATGTCATCAATATACACCCTGTCCATGCAAATCCCGGAAAATCTCGTCCACAAATGATTGGAAGACTGAAGGAGCATTCATTAAACCGTATGGCATGACGAGATACTCATAGTGACCCGAGGTGGTACTGAATGATGTCGTCCATTCATCTCCTTCCCTAATGCGCACCAGGTTGTAAGCGCTCCTGAGATCCAATTTTGTGAAGAATCGCGCCCCGTGTAATGACTCCGTCATACTAGCAATCAGAGGGAGAGGATAGCTGTATTTAATGGTAATCTGATTGAGACCACGGTAATCAATACACGGGCGTAAACCCCCATCCTTCTTCTTCACAAAAAAGAAACTCGAGGACGCCGGGGAAGTGGACGGCCGTATGTATCCCTGTCTCAGAGATTCGGTGACGAATGTCTCCATAGCTGCCGTCTCCTCCTGAGACAGAGGATACACATGACTACGAGGAAGTGCAGCGCCTACCTGGAGGTCTATCGCACAATCCCCCTGTCTATGAGGTGGTAATTGAGTCGCCTTCTTCTTACAGAAGGCGAGTGCCAAATCTGCATACTCAGGAGGAATGTGCATTGTGGGCATTTGGTTCGGACTTTCCACCGTCATTGCCCCTACGGAAACACCTATACACCGCCCGACACACTGATCAGACCATCCCTTGAGAGCCCTCTGTTGCCATGAAATGTTGGGGTCATGAGATGTTAACCAGGGAAGCCCCAACACCACGGGAAACGCAGGAGAGTCAATCAAATACAACTGTATAATCTCCTCATGACCCCCCTGCGTCTTCATCTTAAGTGGCGCAGTGACCTCCCTAATCAATCCCGAACCCAAAGGGCGGCTGTCTAGGGCATGGATGGGGAAGGGCACATCAACTGGTATAAGAGGAATCCCTAACTTATACGAGAAACAGCGATCAATAAAATTCCCAGCTGCGCCTGAATCGACTAGCGCCTTATGCTGGGAGTGAGAAGAAACCTCGGGAAACACAACTTTAATACACATATGTACCACAGAGAGCTCTGGGTGAGTTGGGTGCTTACTCACCTGTAATGACTCATCAGTGCGTGGCCCACTGCCTCGATCCCTAGGAGACCCTCCCCAGCACCGACCCGCAGTGTGTCCTCTGGGGCCACAGTTGGTGCAGGGGACGGCCTCTCTCCTGGTCTCTCTCCTCTTCTCTCTAGCACCAGCGCCCCCGAGCTCCATAGGGCTCGGCTCGGAGGTGCTGGGGGATGGAATGGACGGCCCCAACTCCGGACGTCCGCGGGTAGCCAACAGGGTATCTAGGCGAATCGACATGTCCACCAGCTGATCGAAACTTAGGTTGGTGTCCCTGCAGGCCAACTCTCGGTGAACGTCCTCCCTTAGGCTGCACCTGTAGTGGTCGATGAGGGCCCTCTCATTCCATCCCGCATTGGCAGCCAGAGTCCGGAAGTCCAGTGCGAACTCCTGCGCGCTCCTCTTCCCCTGTCTGAGGTGGAACAGACGCTCACCCGCCGCTTTCCCCTCTGGGGGATGATCGAAAACCGTCCTGAAGTGGCGGAAGAACTCCGCAGAGCTGACTGTAGCGGCGTCTATTCCCCTCCACTCGGCGTTGGCCCACTCCAGTGCCTTGCCGGACAGACAGGAGATGAGGGCGGAAACGCTCTCGTATCCTGAGGGCGCCTGGTGTATGGTTGCCAGGTAGAGTTCCACTTGGAGCAGGAAACCCTGACACCCGGCCGCGGTGCCATCATAAGCCCTCTGGAGCGAGAGCCGAATCCCACTGGACTCCGGAGGTGAAACGATGGGTATGGCTGATGGTGATGGTATCTTTGGAGGAGGTGTGGGCAAACCTCCTCTTTCCCTTCGCCTCAAGGTGTTCATCACCCCTTCCATGGCGGTGCCAAGATCTTGGATCATGGCCGCTTGTTGGATAACGCGCTCCTCCAGTGATCCCGTTGGCACCGCCGATCCTGCTGACTCCATGTGTGGTGTGTTATTCTGTCAATGGCGACGTGTATGCGGTGAGCGAAGTCAAGCGCAGGACACAGAGCTACTGGCAGACGTACTTTACTAACCAGTAAAAGAACATACAAAACAAAACCTCCTAACAGGGAGGAAACAAATACATGCATACGAAACAGCAAAGCCGACCTTACGGGAAACAAAACAATAACACACAATTTACCAAACGAGAGACAGGGGTAAATATAGGGACTACAATCAAACATAATAGCGAACAGGTGTAAACACTCAAGACTAAACAAGACAAACACCGAAACATCGATCGGCAGCAGCTAGTACTCCGGGGACGACGAACGCCGAAGCCTGCCTGAGCAAGGAGGAGGAGCAGCCTCGGCAGAATCAGTGACATTAGAAAACCGTTGTGCTGATTAAAGAAGCAATAAAACTGGCCTTCTTGAGACTAGTTGAGTATCTGGAGCATCAGCAATTGTGGGTTCGATTACAGAATCAAAATGGCCAGAAACAAATAACTTTCTTATGAAACGTGAAAGTCTATTCTTGTTCTGAGAAATGAAGGCTATTCCATGCTAGAAATTGCCAAGAAACTGAAGATCTCGTACAACGCTGTGTACTACTCCCTTCACAGAACAGCGCAAACTGGCTCTAACCAGAATAGAAAGAGGAGTGGGAGGCCCCGTTGCACAACTGAGCAAGAGGACAAATACATTAGAGTGTCTAGTTTGAGAAACAGACGCCTCACAGGTCCTCAACTGGCAGCTTCATTATATAGTACAGTAAAACACCAGTCGCAACGTCAACAGTGAAGAGGTGATTCCAGGATGCTGACCTTCTAGGCAGAGTTGCTAAGAAAAAGCCATATCTCAGACTGGCCAATAAAAAGAAAAGGTTAAGATGGGCAAAAGAACACAGACACTGGACAGATGAAGATTGGAAAAGGTGTTATGGACAGATGAATCAATGTTTGAGGTGTTCGGATCACAAAGAAGAACATTTGTGAGACGCAGACCAAATGAAAAGATGCTGGAGGAGTGCTTGATGCCATCTGTCAAGCATGGTGGAGGCAATGTGATGGTCTGGGGGTGCTTTAGTGGTGGTAAAGTGGGAGACTTGTACAGGGTAAAAGGGATTTTGAAGAAGGAAGGCTATCACTCCATTTTGCAATGCAACGCCATGCCATACCCTGTGGACGGCGCTTGATTGGAGCCAATTTCCTACAACAGGACAATGACCCAAAGCACAGCTCCAAACTATGCAATAACTATTTAGGGAAGAAGCAGTCAGCTGGTATTCTGTCTATAATGGAATGGCCAGCACAGTCACCGGATCTCAACTCTATTGAGCTGTTGTGGGAGCAGCTTGACCGTATGGTACGTAAGAACTGCCCATCAAGCCAATCCAGCTTGTGGGAGGTGCTTCAGGAAGCATGGAGTGAAATCTCTTCAGATTACCTCAAGAAATTGACAACTAGAATGCCAAAGGTCTGCAAGGCTGTAATTGTTGCAAATGGAGGATTATTTGACAAAAGCGAAGTTTGAAGGACACAATTATTATTTCAATTAAAAATCATTATTTCTAACCTTGTCAATGACTACATTTCCTATGCATTTTGCTATATTTCCTATTCAAACTCAATTCATGTATGTTTTCATGGAAAACAAGGACATTTCCAAGTGACCCCAAACTTTTGAACGGTAGTGTATATCCTTTTTTGTTTCTTAAATGTGCTGAGAATGTTTCAAAGCCAAGCAACTATCCTGCACCAGAAAATTGTGGGAAGGTTGCATGCAAAATAACTATAGACATTAATAACTGCATTTCCATAGCTTCCCAAAAAAATGTAACACCTGAGGAGGAGTACCAAGATGGCTGCGCGGTGCTTCAATACAGCGCCCCCTGTCAGTCATCCAGGGTTTCTACAAATCATTGTAATAAACATATGGTTCTCAAAACGTTATATGCTAGCTGGGATACTTTTGTTCCGTTCCATCACCATCTACAGAGTAATATGGGGAACAGGATATGGACGGATCTTCCACTGTCCAGTGTCATCACTGGACTGACTAGTGGATTTAAAGTAACATGAGATTTCATCTGGTCTCCAAATTTAACAATAGCACAGGAGTCATAGATTATTCTTTTTAAGAGGTGAGTGAGGCCTACAGTCTCTCTCTCTCTCTCTCTCTCTCTCTCTCTCTCTCTCTCTCTCTCTCTCTCTCTCTCTCTCTCTCTCTCTCTCAGGCCCCCTCTCTCAGGAGTAAATTTAAACAGATTCAGATGTGTGTGTGTGTGTGAGTGTGTGTCTGAGGTTCACTTGGCTCTGCACCTCTGACAGCTGCATATGGCTTTAAGAGGAGTCCAAAATAGAGAAAACAGCATAACCCCCAAATTGATGAGACATGGGGATGTCAACAGGCTCCGACCTCCATTCCATGATGAGACATGGGGATGTCAACAGTCTCTGACCTCCATTCCAGGCGTTCTAAAGAGGTCATGGGTGTGTAGTGTGCATAAGTGCCAACAATATGAGGTCAAAACTCCAGTTTAGTGTGTGTGTTTTGGTATTGCTACTTGCTCTTTGAGGGATTGGGTCTGGGATCTGTTGTTTGGGATAAATGCATTTGTAAAAGCTCTGTACACAAATTAAATTGGATTGATTTGTTGTGATTTGGTAGGGCACCAGCAGTGTTACATAACTCAGCTGTTGTTTGGTTGGCCAGACTGTTTCCATAACGGAGGGTTCCCCCTGGCCAACACAGATATGAGTCACTGATTAGCGAGATGTCTGAGGACAGGTGAGGGCTTTGTTATCACACACACACAAACACACACACACACGCATGCATGTGTACACACACACACACGCATGCACGCGCGCGCGCACACACACACACACACACACAAACACACACACACGCACACACACACACACACACGTGGGGACCAAATATTTATTTTACATAAAACATTTTTTTTCCCCTAACCCCTAACCATAACCACAACCTTAACCTTAACCCGTAACACTAACCCTAAACCTAACCCCTAACCCCTTACCCTAACCCTAATTCTAACCCTAACCATCATTGTAACCCTATCCCTAAACCACTTACCTTAAAATAACCTTTGACCTCATGGGGATGTGGGAAATGTCCCCACTAGGGAGAACTTTCCTTGTTCTTCTATCCTTGGATTTTAGGTCCCACAAGGATAGAAGAGCCAAGGTCCCAATACATGGGTCACCAACAGGTTGGTCACCTGGGTCCCAACACATGGTCAAAGTACAGATTACACAATCAATAAGAATGTTTACATAGTGTAATAATGTGTTTATGTTTTCCTCCTGGTTCAATAGCATCACTCCATGTTGATATTTCCCAGAAAACTCCATCAGTGCTGTCGGTGGCGGCAGCGGGACACAGATGCAAGGGCTCCGTCATTCCCGAAGGAGACAGTCCCCTGGATTGTATTAATTATCTTGGAATGCCTATGGAATCCTGGAATGAGAGCAGCACAGGGAAAACTCTCACAGCGGTCCTGCTGTGACCCCAGTGTGTGTGTGTGTGTGTGTGTGTGTGTGTGTGTGTGTGTGTGTATGCGTACCTGTCTACATGCAGTGTGTGCATGCAGGCGTGTTGCGTGTATTTATGGATTGACCTGAGGGCAGGTTTAGCAGCAGATTTGTGATAACAACACTCTCCTTAAGCAGCTGTCGAATGTGTGGCTAACTGTGAGGTTAGCTGTTGTGACCTGTCACAAGTTAGCCTGTCAGTTATTGCAACAACTGTTGTTGTTTCTGAAAGGAATACTCCATGACAGTGTGTGAGATAAACTAATGTTCTTTCATTATTAACCAAAGGACTGTAACACTTAGATGGCAAACCAATCACCAAAGCACAACAACGTACATGATAAGTCACTATCAAAGTCAGTGTGCAAATGTTGCTCAATCGCAGCACTACTAAACATCCATAACAACCTTATATCAACTGGGTTGTTCCACCAATTAAGTGCCTTTTGAGTAGTGAATTTAAATAGTTTATTTAACCTAATTTTAACATTCTGTTATAAAGAGCTTGCAAGTTATACATGAAACTGTACTTGTGCATGTGACAATAAAACTTAAACTTGAACTAAAGAGCACATGTTCAACTTAATAAAGCTGTTGATAAAAAAATGACTATAGTAAGTGCCTATTAAATGGCAAATAAAGTAACAAGGTTGACCGTAACAGAGTTGACGACTTCATCTTAAATCAGCCATAAATCCCCCCGTGACAGGGGGAATGGAAGCTTGTTGTGTGCAACAGGATAGGGGCAATTGAAAACAAGCTTCACAAATTTCTTTTAAATTGTTAATACACCTCTAGCCTGTTTATCTATGGGTAACAGGATTGACGTGTTATACTCGACCCGCTCAGTTTTCCACCACAAAACACCAGAAAATGTTTAAAAAGAGTAAAACCAGTTCACCTGCTTTTAAACTATGATTTGCCTATCAGATGTTCAATGTCTCTTTGGATTTTTTTTTTTTAAAGGAATAATTTCACCATATTATTAATGAGAGTTCAGTTTATGTAACAGGGTTGACGTTAAAATGAGGTACAGGATTTGAATCACTAATAATTAATAATCTTCAGAAATGCAAGTCTTAATTCATATAAAAAATCAGATTTATTGAATTACAAGATGGTATATTTTAAAGGCCGCTTAATTTAATATAACAGGCTTTTAAAATGCAATGTTTCAGCGCAATTCCTACTTAGAGGATCAAATGGACGCAAAAGGCACTCATTTCGTGGAATGACCCACCTGCTTGAAGCGCTACGCTCATGAGCACCAGTAATGTATGCTATAGAGGGACCAAGAAAATTACATTGCCCTTCACTGCAATGTTTTGTGTCTGCTTACATAGCTTTAGGGGGTTGGAATAAATGACCCAATGTCACGACTTCCGCCGAGGCTGCCTCTCCTCCTTGTTTAGGCAGGCTTCGGCGTTCGTCGTCACCGGCTTACTAGCCACTGCCGCTCCATTATTCATCATTCCATTTGTATTATCTTGTCAATCACACACACCTGGTTCTTATTCCCTCATTAGTCCGTGTATAAGTGTTCCCTCTGCCCCCCTTGTCCTTGTAGGTGATTGTTTATTCGTGAGAGTAGTGTAGCTCAGTGGAGCTACTCGTACCTTGTTATTGCCGGGTTAGATATTTCCCCTGTGCCTGTTATTGTTGGAACTACCGTTACCTTGTATTGCCAGGGTAGATATTCCCCTGTGCCTGTTTCGTTTGTCACTATCCAGCGCTATTTGTGTACGACGGAATAAACTCTGCATTTGGTGATTCTCCTCCTGCGCCTGACTCCTTGTATCACACTCATCAAAGAATCACCCACGCGCTATAGAGTCAGTGGGAGAAGAGCGCATGCCTGGAATCGTGGCACGGGTCCAGGAGCATTCCACGATGCTGGCCAGCTTGGGGGAAGTGATGGATCGGGTTCTACAGGTCGTCCAACGCCTGGAGAGGAGAGGACCCGATCTGTCGAGACCAGCTGGCCAACCGGATCCAGCCACCTACACCCCAGCACCCGGAGGGATCCAGATATCCCGACCACGGGCGTTCGACGGGACGGCGGCACTCTGCCAAGGATTCCTCCTACAACATTTACATTTACATTTACGTAATTTAGCAGACGCTCTTATCCAGAGCGACTTACAAATTGGTGCATTCACCTTATAGCCAGTGGGATAACCATTTTACAATAATTTGTTTTTCTTCTTCTTTGGGGTGGGGTAAGGGGGGGTAGAAGGATTACTTTATCCTATCCCAGGTATTCCTTAAAGAGGTGGGGTTTCAAGTGTCTCCGGAAGGTGGTGAGTGACTCCGCTGTCCTGGCGTCATGAGGGAGCTTGTTCCACCATTGGGGTGCCAGAGCAGCGAACAGTTTTGACTGGGCTGAGCGGGAACTGTGCTCCCGCAGAGGTAGGGGGGCCAGCAGGACAGAGGTGGATGAACGCGATGCCCTCGTTTGGGTGTAGGGACTGATCAGAGCCTGAAGGTACGGAGGTGCCATTCCCCTCACAGCTCCGTAGGCAAGCACCATGGTCTTGTAGCAGATGCAAGCTTCAACTGGAAGCCAGTGGAGTGTGCGGAGGAGCGGGGTGACGTGAGAGAACTTGGGAAGGTTGAACACCAGACGGGCTGCGGCATTCTGGATGAGTTGTAGGGGTTTAACGGCATAGGCAGGGAGCCCAGCCAACAGCGTGTTGCAGTAATCCAGACGAGATGACAAGTGCCTGGATTAGAACCTGTGCCGCTTCCTGTGTAAGGTAGGGTTGTACTCTCCGAATGTTGTAGAGCATGAACCTACAGGATCGGGTCACCGCCTTGATGTTAGCGGAGAACAACAGGGTGTTGTCCAGGGTCACGCCAAGGCTCTTCGCACTCTGGGAGGAGGACACAACGGAGTTGTCAACCGTGATGACGAGATCATGGAACGGGCAGTCCTTCCCCGGGAGGAAGAGCAGCTCTGTCTTGCCGAGGTTCAGCTTGAGGTGGTGATCCGTCATCCACATTGATATGTCTGCCAGACATGCAGAGATGCGATTCGCCACCTGGTTATCAGAAGGGGGAAAGGAGAAGATTAGTTGTGTGTCGTCTGCGTAGCAATGATAGGAGAGGCCATGTGAGGATATGACAGAGCCAAGTGACTTGGTGTATAGCGAGAATAGGAGAGGGCCTAGAACTGAGCCCTGGGGGACACCAGTGGTGAGAGCATGTGGTGCGGAGACAGCTTCTCGCCACGCCACTTGGTAGGAGCGACCGGTCAGGTAGGACGCAATCCAAGAGTGAGCCACGCCGGAGATGCCCAACTCGGAGAGGGTGGAGAGGAGGATCTGATGGTTCACAGTATGAAAGGCAGCAGACAGGTCTAGAAGGACAAGAGCAGAGGAGAGAGAGTTAGCTTTAGCAGTGCGGAGAGCCTCCGTGACACAGAGAAGAGCAGTCTCAGTTGAATGACCAGTCTTGAAACCTGACTGGTTTGGATCAAGAAGGTCATTCTGAGAGAGATAGCAAGAGAGTTGGCTAAAGACGGCACGCTCAAGAGTTTTGGAGAGAAAAGAAAGAAGGGATACTGGTCTGTAGTTGTTGACATCAGAGGGATCGAGTGTTGGATTTTTGAGAAGGGGTGCAACTCTCGCTCTCTTGGAGGCGGAAGGGACATAGCCAGCGGTCAAGGATGAGTTGATGAGCGAGGTCAGGTAAGGGAGAAGGTCACCGGAGATGGTTTGGAGAAGAGAGGAGGGGACAGGGTCAAGCGGGCAGGTTGTTGGGCGGCCGGCCGTCACAAGTCGCAAGATTTCATCTGGAGAGAGAGGGGAGAAAGAAGGCAAAGCATAGGGTAGGGCAGTGTGAGCAGGACCAGCAGTGTCATTTGACTTAACAAACGAGGATCGGATGTCGTCAACCTTCTTTTCAAAATGGTTGACGAAGTCATCCACAGAGAGGGAGGAGGGGGAGGGGGAGGAGGATTCAGCAGGGAGGAGAAGATGGCAAAGAGCTTCCTTGGGTTAGAGGCAGATGCTTGGAATTTAGAATGGTATAAAGTGGCTTTAGCAGCAGAAAGAGATGAATAAAATGTAGAGAGGAGGGAGTGAAAAGATGCCAGGTCCGCAGGGAGTCTAGTTTTCCTCCATTTCCGCTCGGCTGCCCGGAGCCCTGTTCTGTGAGCTCGCAATGAGTCGTCAAGCCACGGAGCAGGAGGGGAGGACCGAGCCGGCCTGGAGGATAGGGGACATAGAGAGTCAAAGGATGCAGAAAGGGAGGAGAGGAGGGTTGAGGAGGCAGAATCAGGAGATTGGAGGGAGAAGGTTTGAGCAGAGGGAAGAGATGATAGGATGGAAGAGGAGAGAGTAGCGGGAGAGAGAGAGCGAAGGTTGCGACGGCGCATTACCATCTGAGTAGGGGCAGAGTGAGTAGTGTTGGAGGAGAGCGAGAGAGAAAAGGATACAAAGTAGTGGTCGGAGACATGAAGGGGAGTTGCAGTGAGATTAGTAGAAGAACAGCATCTAGTAAAGATGAGGTCAAGCGTATTGCCTGCCTTGTGAGTAGGGGGGGACGGTGAGAGGGTGAGGTCAAAAGAGGACAGGAGTGGAAAGAAGGAGGCAGAGAGAAATGAGTCAAAGGTAGACGAAGGGAGGTTAAAGTCACCCAGGACTGTGAGGGGTGAGCCATCATCAGGAAAGGAACTTATCAAGGCGTCAAGCTCATTGATGAACTCTCCAAGGGAACCTGGAGGGCAATAAATGACAAGGATGTTAAGCTTGAATGGGCTAGTGACTGTGAGAGCATGGAATTCAAATGAGGAGAAAGACAGATGGGTCAGGGGAAAAAGAGAGAATGTCCACTTGGGAGAGATGAGGATTCCTGTGCCACCACCCCGCTGACCAGATGCTCTTGGGGTATGCGAGAACACATGGTCAGACGAGGAGAGAGCAGTAGGAGTAGCAGTGTTTTCAGTGGTAATCCATGTCTCCGTCAGCGCCAAGAAGTCGAGGGACTGGAGGGTAGCATAGGCTGAGATGAACTCTGCCTTGTTGGCCGCAGAACGGCAGTTCCAGAGGCTGCTGGAGACCTGGAACTCCACGTGGGTCGTGCGTGCAGGAACCACCATGTTAGAGAGGCAGCAGCCACGCGGTGTGAGGCGTTTGTATAGCCTTAATCCCTCCATCCCTCTCTGTCAACCTGGCCCTCTGTTTCTCCCAGTGAGACTGGGGGGGGCCGCGACGGTCTCCAGCATCAGGCCGCCGCCATCGGAGCGGGAGAAGGTGTCCGTCCTCGTTTCCTGCCTCTCTGGGAAAGCCCTGGAGTGGGCCAACACGGTTTGGAACAAAGGAGGAGCCACGTTGGAGGACTACGGGGAGTTTGCTTGCCTCTTTCGGGCAGTCTTCGAACACCCGCCCGAGGGTTGACAGGCGGGCGAGCGGCTGGTCCACCTGAGGCAGGGGACGAGAACCACACAGGACTTCATGTTGGAGTTTCTGAATCTGGCAGCGGGGTCCGGGTGGAACGAGCAGGCCCTGATCGACCATTTCCGGTGCCATCTGCGGGAGGACGTCAGACGGGAGCTAGCCTACCGGGACACCATGTTGTCTTTTTCAAAACTGGTGGACATGGCCATCCGTTTGGACTACCTGCTGGCAGCCAGAGGACGTCCTGGTAGGGGTCTGCCCGTTTCCACCCCGGACGACTCGGATCCCGAGCTGATGGAGCTGGGTGGAGCCGCCGTCCGAGAGAGCGGAGGAAGACAGCGACAGTGCCACTCTGGTGCACGAAGGGACAGTACACCACACGTCGTAGTCAACGCTCTTTTGGGCCTGGAGGCGGCAGGCAGGGCACTCTCGCATCACCCCAGGTATCGAACACGCACACTCGTTCAGAGCCCTCTGCTGCACACTGTACCCTACCTATCTACTTTCCCGATCACATGGTAGTTCCCCAGTGTAAGGCGCTAGTCAATTCAGGCGCAGCTGGGATCTTTATGGACAGGGCATTCTCACGCCGTCAACGCATTTCATTGGTTCCCCTATCCATTCCACTCCCCATCAGAGCACTTGATAGTCGACCATTAGGTTCCGGGTTTGTTAAGGAAGTTACTGTACCAGTCACCATGATCACCCAGGAGACTCATTGTGAGCAGGTTACTTTTTCAATTATTGAGTCTCCTGCTTTCCCTGTGGTATTAAGTATCCCTTGGCTAGCACTCCACAAGCCCACCTACAAGCCCACCCCCCGTCGCAGGCTGAAACTATGGCTATGGAAACATACGTCACCGAGTCCCTGGGCCAGGGGTATATAAGTCCCTCCACTTTCTTTCTTCTTTGTGAAGAAGAAAGTTGGCGGTCTGCGCCCGTGCATTGATTATCGATCACTGAACAAGGAGACTATAAGATTTTGTTATCCTCTCCCCCGCATTCCTTCAGTGATTGAGTCATTGCATGGGGCGCGCCTCTTCACTAAACTAGATCTCAGGAGTGCGTACAACCTGGTGCGTGTTCCGGAGGGGGATGAGTGGAATACAGCATTCAGCACAACCACGGGGTATTATGAATACCTGGTGATGCCCTACGGTTTGATGAATGCTCCATCCGTCTTCCATTCCTTTGTGAACAAGGTGTTTCGGGACATGCTTGGTCGCGGTGTGGTGGTCTACATCGATGACATCCTGGTGTATTCCGCTATGCGCGCCGAGCATGTGTCCCTGGTTCGCAAAGTGCTGGCCCGACTGTTGGAAAATGACCTTTATGCCAAGGCAGAGAAGTGTATGTTTTTCCAGCAGTCCGTCTCCTTCCTCGCATACCACATTACCACCTCAGGTGTGGAGATGGAGGGAGATTGCATTGCAGCCGTGCTTAATTGGCAGACTCCAACCATGGTTAAGGAGGTGCAGCGCTTCCTTGGCTTTGCCAACTACTATCGAAGGTTTATCCGGGGCTTTGGCTAGGTTGCAGCTCCCATTACATCCCTGTTGAAGGGTGGGTCGTCCCGGCTCCGCTGGTCTGCTGAGGCTGACCTGGCCTTCAGCAAACTGCGGGGTCTGTTCACCTCAGCACCGGTACTGGCCCACCCCGATCTATCACTACTGTTCGTAGTGGAGGTGGATGCGTCCGAGGTTTGGATAGGCGCTGTCCTTTGCCAACGCTCGGGTACGCCACCCACGCTCCGCCCCTGTGCCTTCTTCTCTAAGAAGCTCAGCCCGGCGGAGCAGAACCACGACGTTGGTGATCGGGAGCTGTTGGCTGTTGTCCAAGCTTTGACCGTGTGGAGGCATTGGCTCGAAGGGGCGAAACACTCTTTCCTCGTCTGGACGGACCACCGTAACCTGGAGTACATCCGGGCAGCGAGGAGGCTGAATCCTTGCCAGGCCAGGTGGGCCCTATTCTTCACTCGGTTTGATTTTACACTTTCATACATTCTGGGTACGAAGAACGTGAAGGCAGACGCACTGTCCCGGCTGTATGACACAGAGGAGAGGCCCAGAGACAACACCCCCATACTCCCTGCCTCCTGCATTGTGGCGCCGGTAGTGTGGGCGATGGACGCGGATATAGAGCAGGCATTACGCACAGATCTATCTCCACCTCAGTGTCCAGCTGGGCTGCAGTACGTGCCTGCTCTTATCTGTGATCGTATGATCTTCTGGGCACACACGTCACCCTCCTCTAGTCACCCAGGTATCGGTCGTACAGTGCACTGCCTGATCGGAAAGTACTGGTGGCCTACCTTGGCTAAGGACGTGAGGATGTACATTACATTTACATTTACATTTTAGTCATTTAGCAGACGCTCTTATCCAGAGCGACTTACAGTTAGTAAGTACATTGTACGTCTCCTCCTGCTCGGTGTGCGCCCAGAGTAAGGCACCTAAGCACCTCCCAGCAGGTAAGTTACAACCTTTACCAGTTCCAAAACGACCATGGTCTCACCTTAGTGTTGATTTCTTGACTGATCTTCCCCTCTCCCAAGGTAACACCACCATCCTGGTCGTTGTGGACCGCTTTTCCAAGTCCTGCCGCCTCCTTCCTCTGCCCGGTCTCCCCACGGCCCTGCAGACTGCGGAGACCCTATTTACTCCCGTCTTCCGGCACTACGGGGTACCAGAGGATATAGTGTCTGACCGAGGTCCCCAGTTCACGTCCAAGGTTTGGAAGGCGTTCATGGAACGTCTGGGGGTCTCGGTCAGCCTGACCTCTGGGTTCCACCCCAAGTCAAATGGACAGGTGTAACGGGTAAATCAGGATGTGGGTAGGTTCCTGCGGTCCTACTGCCAGGACTGGCTGGGGGAGTGGTCGTTGTTCTTGCCATGCTCAGAATATGCCCAGAACTCTCTCCGCCACTCCTCTACTAACCTAACACCATTCCAATGTGTTTTAGGTTACCAACTGGTTCTGGCACCGTGGCACCAGAGCCAGACCGAGGCTCCTGCGGTGGATGACTGGTTTCGGCGTGTGGAGGAGACGTGGGACGCTACCCACGTTCACCTCCAGCGCGCCGTGCGTCGTCAAAAGGCCAACGCTGAGGCTACCGTATTAACCCCTCGTTTCATGTGTCTCTCCTCAAGCCGGTGGTGGTTGGTCCGCTCCAGGAGTCTGAGGTGCGGGACGTTCCTCCACCTCCTCTGGACATCGAGGGGGCCCCAGCGTACTCTGTCCGTTCCATCCTGGATTTGAGGCATCGGGTGGGGGGCCTTCAGTACCTCGTGGAGTGGGCGGGGTAAGGTCCGGAGGAACGGTGCTGGGTCCCAATGAGGGATATCCTTAATCCCTCCATGATACGGGATTTCCACCGTCACCATCGGGCTCGCCCTGCTCCGCATCCTCCTGGCCGTCCCCGAGGCCGGGGTCGGCGCGCTGTTGGAGCTGCGCGTCAAGGGGGGGTACTGTCAACTTCCGCCGAGGCTGCCTTTCCTCCTTGTTCGGGCAGGCTTCGGCGTTCGTCGTCACCGGCTTACTAGCCACTGCCGCTCCATTATTCATCATTCCATTTGTCTTGTCTTGTCAATCACACACACCTGGTTCTTATCCCCTCATTAGTCTGTGTATAATAATAATAATAAATAATAATAATATGCCATTTAGCAGACGCTTTTATCCAGAGCGACTTACAGTCAAGTGTGCATACATTTTTGTGTATGGGTGGTCCCGGGGATCGAACCCACTACCTTGGCGTTACAAGCGCCGTGCTCTACCAGCTGAGCTACAGAGGACCACACCATATAAGTGTTCCCATATAAGTTCACCATATAAGTGTTCCCTCTGCTCCCCTTGTCCTTGTGGGTGATTGTTTATTCGTGAGAGTTGTGTAGCTCGGTGGAGCTACTCGTACCTTGTTATTGCCGGGGTAGATATTTCCTCTGTGCCTGTTATTGTTGGAACTACCGTTACCTTGTATTGCCAGGGTAGATTTTCCCCTGTGCCTGTTTCGTTTGTCGCTATCCAGAGCTATTTGTGTATGACGGAATAAACTCTGCATTTGGTGATTCTCCTCCTGCGCCTGACTCCTTCTATCACACTCAACACACCCAATGGAAACAAGGACACTTTGTATGGCATGATTGTGTGTGGCATGTTTGCAGTGGATCGGCTGCCCATGTGGCCCACTAAAAGGATACAGGGAGTCATAGTTACAACCATTGGTTATTGTGTGAGGTGAATCCATACCCCAGCCATTGGTTATTGTGTCAGGTAAATCCATACTCCAGCTATTGGTTTAATACAGTGAGATGAATCCATAACCCAGAGATTGGTTACTATGTGTGGTGAATCCATAACCCAGCCATTGGTTATTGTGTGAGATGAATCCATATCCCAGCCAAAGCATGAGATGCATATTTTCCTAGCACACTTCATCTGTAATTTTTATTATTCAAATAATGAGTATTGTATTTAGAACTACTGTAATCCAGCTCAGACAATGGGCTTTTATAAATAACACTTGTCCCCCCCATCCCCTGGATCCTGCCCTCATCAGCAGAGGAGGTGTGTGTGAGTGTCCGCGTGTGCGCGCATGTCAGATTCCATTGTCAGGCTCCAGAGGGTTCGGCCCCACCCCACGGCCCAAACATCCACAAACTATATCTGAACCGTGGGCGGTCGATTGGCAGTGGGTTACTTTAGGTGTGGACCCTGGCCCTCAGGACTGTAGAAGACAGATGACAACTCTGAGACCCTGACCACAGGACCACAGGACTACAAAGGACCTCTACCTGTCACACCCACCACCAGACCCAGCCAGGTAAATGCCCAAGGGCTGATATTTTATACTGTCTAGATAGACACACTGTAGATAGGGAAGTGTCTGTCAAGTTACTTACTCTTCTATGTATCTGCAAATACAGAAAGGCAGGTTGATGTTTATTATCATTAATCTTGCCCTGGAGGCAGAACTGAGTGATTTCCACTAGATGGTCCAGCTGAAAAGTCAAAATTGGCTCTATTTTAAATATTGATGAAAACAAAAATGAACTTTTTGGTCTTAATTTCAGGTTAGGGTTAGACATTAGGGTTAGCGGTGTGGTTAAGGTTAGCGTTATGGTTAATCCAGCTCTCACAGTCTCACGTCACATTTACACATTCATCCATGTTTCTCAAATGTCAAATTTCAAAGTTGTTCCAAACGTCATATTTCGAAATGTTTTAAGGTTAAATTTAGACTTTCACTCAGAATCTTTAAGGTTAGGGTTAAATTTAGACGTTAATTCCGAAATCCTAAGTTTAGGCATTAAAAAAAATTGACATAAAAAAAAAACTTTCTATCAAAGGACTCAAACTTGCAACCTTTGGAATTAGAAGCAGATGCTTACACCCGTTTGCCATCCACCATCCACCGTCCACAACACTCTAGCAAAACCGAAACCTACTTGAAGGCAACAGCGCTCACTGTTGCCCCTAGTGGATGGTTTCCACATCATCTCTCTATGTCCTCAGACATGGATGGACGTCGAATACTGACTTGTATCATGGATGACCTGGCTGTAAGGTTAGGGTTAGGTTTAAAATCAGATTTTATGACTTTGTGGCTATGCCAGCTTCTGACCACTCTGCAGAGCTGCCTTCAGGGCAAGATTCATGACAATAAATGCCAACCTGCTACAGAAATGGTAGGAGCTAGAGGAAGGAGCAAGGTAGGGACAGACTGGTCATAGGGCATTTCTGGCCAAAATTCCAAATGGGCTAGTCCACCTTAAGCCTAGTGGGCCTGTCTAAATTCTAGGTTTGCACAAAATGTTTCATTATTCGGCTAATAATGGTGGCCTCAAGAGAAAGAATGGGCGTAAAAAGGCCTGGCCGTTTTCTGGTTCCAATCCGTCCCTGGAGCAAGGTGTTGTTTTCAGACCAGGCTTTTTTTCAGAGCAATGGGATACAGTTTTAATTTGTCACCAGAAAATTCAAGGTCAACCTCTTCCCCCACTTTCAGATTTCACCTTCAGAGACTTTGGCCTCCCTGACAGAGTGACCTGCCCTCCCAACCAAGGTGTAAGGACCCTCATCCTTTCTGTCTCGACACTCTCCTATTCTTCTTCTCCTCTCCTGCCACCCCTCTCAGGGCAGAATGGACCGGTCTGTGCAGGAGCTGTTTCTGAACTTCACAGTAGTCTTAATCACTGTGCTGCTCATGTGGATCCTGGTCAAGACCTACCAGGCCTGAACCACCAGGGGACAGATACAGGAGGAGAGAGATGAAGGTTCGAATCCTGGATCAGACGAGAAAATCTGGTGTGGCGTAAGCCGGCAACCGGAGTGTTGCTGACATCATCCTAGATTCCATCGCCTGCCGTTGTGCCCTTGAGCAAGGCACTTAACCCCTACAATTGCTCTGCGGCTGATCCATGCGTCTGACCCATTGCTTCCAGTCTCTCGGGTGTGTGTTTGTCTCGGGGGGGTTAGGGTGTGAGCATAAATACATATTTCCATTAATGGACAATAAAGTTAACGGACAATAAAGTTAATGGACAATAAAGTTAATGGACAATAGAGTTAATGGACAATAAAGTTAACTAACGGACAATAAAGTTAACGGACAATAAAGTAAAGTACATCTTATATTATCTTCATTCTGTAACATAGATGTTGCACATGGTCCCTGACAAATTAAGTGAATAAATGAAATTGAAATATATACACGCAGTTCCTCACTCCTGCCTCGTAGAGGTACTGTAGTGTTAGAGATGAGTTGGCAAGCATTCTGTTTACACGTTCTACAATAAAATAACTATTATTGTACCCAATATGTTTTCTGTTGTTTGATGCATCCAACATTATGTTTTAAATGATACATGTGCACACAAATCATGAAAGTAAGCAGAGTACACACCCTACCTACACAACCAGTCAAAAGTTTGAACACACCTACTCATTCAAGGGTTTTTATTTATTTGTACTATTTTTGACATTGTATAATAATAGTGAAGACATCAAAACTATTAAATAACACATATGGATTCATGTAGTAACCAAAAAAGTGTTAAACAAATCAAAATATATGTTATATGTGTGAATCCTCAAATAGCCACCCTTTGCCTTGATGACAGCTTTGCACACTCTTGGCATTCTCTCAACCAGCTTCATGAGGTAGTCACCTGGAATGCATTTCAATTAACAAGTGTGCCTTTTTAAATGTTAATTTGTGGAATTTCTATCCTTTTTAATGCGTTTGAGCCAATTAGTTGTGTTGTGACAAGGTAGGGGGGGTATACAGAAGATAGCCCTATTTGGTAAAAGACCAAGTCCATATTATGACAGTCCATCATTACTTTAAGACATGAAGGTCAGTCAATACAGAACATTTCAAGAACTTTGAAAGTTTCTTCAAGTGCAGTCGCAAAAACCATCAAGCGCTATGATGAAACTGGCTCTCATGAGGACCGCCACAGGAATGGAAGACCCAGAATTTCCTCTGCTGCAGAGGATAAGTTCATTAGAGTTACCAGCCTCAGGAATTGCAGCCCAAATAAAAGCTTCACAGAGTTCAAGTAATAGACACATCTCAACATCAACTGTTCAGAGGGGACTGTGTGAATCAGGCCTTCATGGTCGAATTGCTGCAAAGAAACCACTACTAAAGGACACCAATAAGAAGAAGAGACCTGCTTAGGCCAAAAAACACGAGCAATGGAAATTAGACTGGTGGAAATGTATCCTTTGGTCTGGAGTCCAAATTTGAGATTTTTGGTTCAAACCGCTGTGTATTTGTGAGACGCGGTGTGGGTGAATGGATGATCTCCGCATGTGTAGTTCCCACCGTAAGGCATGGAGGAGGAGGTGTTATGGGGTGGGGTGCTTTGCTGGTGACACTGTCTGTGATTTATATAGAATTCAAGGCACACTTAACCAGCATGGCTACCACAGCATTCTGCAGCGATATGACATCGCATCTGGTTTGGGCTTAGTGGGACTATCATTTGTTTTTCAACAGGACAATGACCCAACACACCTCCAGGCTGTGTAAGGGTTATTTTACCAAGAAGGAGAGTGATGGAGTGCTGCATCAGATGACCTGGCCTCCACAATCCCCGACCTCAACCAAATTGAGATGGTTTGGAATGAGTCGGACGGCAGAGTGAAGGAAAAGCAGCCAACAAGTGCTCAGCATATGTGGGAACTCCTTCAAGACTGTTGGAAAAGCATTCCAGGTGAAGCTGGTTGAGAGAATGCCAAGAGTGTGCAAAGCTGTCATCAAGGCAAAGGGTGGCTATTTGAAGAATCTCAAATCTCAAATATATTTTGATTTGTTTAACACTTTTTTTTGGTTACTACATGATTCTCTGTAGCTCAGCTGGTAGAGCACGGCGCTTGTAATGCCAAGGTAGTGGGTTCGATCCCCGGGACCACCCATACACAAAAAATGTATGCACGCATGACTGTAAGTCGCTTTGGATAAAAGCGTCTGCTAAATGGCATATTATTATTATTATTATTCCACATGTGTTATTTCATAGTTTTGATGTCTTCACTATTATTCTACAATGTAAAAAATAGTAAAAATTAAGAAAAACCCTTGAATGAGTAGGTGTGTCCAATCTTTTGACTGGTACTGTACATTCTTAGAAAAAAGGGTTCCAAAAGGTTTTTTCGGCTGTCCCCATAGGAGAACCCCTTTTTGGTTTCAGATAGAACCCTTTTGGGTTCCACGTAGAACCATTTTGGCTTCCATGTAGAACTCTCTGTGGAAAGTGTCCTACATGGAACCCAAAAGGGGTCTTCAAAGGGTTGTCCTATTGGGACAGTCGAAGAACCATTTAGGTTCTAGGTAGCACCTTTTTTTCTAAGAGAACTTCAGTTGGACTAACTGTTAATTGTGTGATGATGAAACAACAACAAACAAGCCTTTTGTTTTGGAGGCTAAACACCTTGTCTTTATGCTCACAGTTAGGCCATAGAAATCAGCGATGAAACACTTATAAAACACACGTGTTCACATACACAGTATAGTATTTTTATTTGATCGAACACAAAATAATATTAGTCCTATTCTCTCTTATTGAACACGCACTTGTGTTTTTCTAAATCGCTTGACCAAGATCTGTTTTATTTCCTCAGTTCTTAGACAGTATATCAGTGGATTGATCATAGGAGGGAGCAGGCTATACAACATGATAATAACAATACGTAAATAAGTGCTGAATCTAATGCCGATATTGCTAGACAGATAAATAAAACATCTGGGGAGATAATACAGGGCAATGATGATCAGCTGACCACTGCAGGTAGAAAGGGTTTTGAGGCGGCCTTGGGTGCTCGCAATCTTAAGAACTGCCATAATAATAGAGCAATATGAGAATATAATAAAAGCAAGGGGTCCCAGTAATACCACCATTGCTACAACAAAAGCAGATAAACCATAAGGGGCCCTGTCAGTGCATGCAAGCGTTGTTATGGAAACATGATCACAGTAGCACTGCATGATTGTGTTTGAGTCACAGTAAGGAAGAGGATAGGCCCTGATTACCATAGCAAGAGAGGGAGGGTGTGCAAGCACCCACGCAGTGGCATTGAATATATGAATGGTGGAGTTGTTGATAACCTTTGGGTATCTGAGTGGGTAACAGATTGACACATATCGGTCTAAAGCCATTATCAATAGGAGAAAGCTAGTTACGGATCCAAAATAGTGCACTAAGTACATTTGAAAAAAACAACCAAAGAAAGAAATTGCTCCCGCCTGAAACCAATACCTGGCAATAATCTTTGGTAAAGTGGTGGTGCTGAATAGTATGTCAGACACAACCAGATTCAAAATGATAAAATACATGGGTTTATGGAGAACGTTATGAGTTGCAAACAAGATAAGAACAACAACATTTCCTATTAAAATGCAACAATATACCAAGAATAATACAGTTGAGACAAGGCCGTAGAACTCTGGCTGAAGTCCAGGGAACCCAACGATGACAAACTCTGTCACAAAGCTGTGATTCCCTGCTGACATGACCATATGTTCTCTTAGAACCAACACTCTGGAAAGTAATGAACATTTATGTTATAGTAAATTATCCATCATTACAACCTAGAGCAGTGTTTTCATCAGGTTTTTGTCATATCAAATCAAACGGAATATTGCTCATATACTCTAGTGTCAAATCCTAAATTGACGTATGCACGTGTGACTTTCATGTAAATCATGCATATTGTCAGTGGAAGATTTGAACAAAGAAATGTTGTTATGCATGCAGATTTCAAGTAAGGATTTGGCCCATTGTGCATTTACCAATAATTATTACAGCTCACAGACGGAATTGTTTTACCATGTCAACAATCATTATAATATATATGTCACGGTTCAGACAGACGACCAGAGGACCACAATTGCGTCACACCAGAAAGTTTATTAAAACTTAAGGGAAAAGGGAAGTAGGGAGTGAGTGAAGGCTCCAGGGGTAACAGGGATCCCGTCCAATGTGCTGGGTCTGTGCCCCCCCCAGTGGCAGCGATGCGTCCTATGACGCCGGTGGTGGGTGGTCCAGAAGTCCTGGGGGGGGAAACACAGACACAACGGGGCGGATGAAACAAGGCAGCAGTACAGTTCAAGGGAAATCCAAATACGTTGTAGCAAGGCAGAAGGCTGGTCAGAGTTACCGGGATTGAAGAGTAGTCAGGAGTCGTTATAGCAGAAAGCAGGTCTGGTTTTCCTGGGGCAGAAGAGTATCCAAGAATCAGGCAGGTCCGGGGTCACAAAACAAGGGTGAGCCAGAAGCGTGAGCAAACAGGTTCCGGGTGTGAGCTTTGCAGACGATCTGACAAAGGAGAGCTGAAAGACAGGGCTTTAAATACTGGGAGAGGTTAGTGGGTAATGCAGCGCAGCTGGCAGAGTAATTAGAGCAGAGCAGAGCAGGGACAGGTGGAGCTAGTTAGGCTGAGTAGAGAGAGTGGTGAGCAGAGTGGAAGATAGTGGAAACAAATTAAGGTGGTAACCCGGTGGAGTGAGAGGGCTCATGACAGAACCCCCCCCCCAAGGGACGGCCCCAGAAGTCCCAAGAGCAACACCACGCCGGGCGGGAGGAGGGGAGCCGGAGGAGGGCTAGAACTCCTCCGAACGGTCCGAGTGAACGTCCTCATCCTCGGAGGAAGCCGGAGGGCCGTGGTCGGGAGATGGGACAGGTCCCGAGACAGGATCAGGCACAGGACAGGAAGCCGAGCGGGCAGGACGGTTAGGGACCCCTCTGGGGCGGCCCCTACGGATTGCAGGTTGATCAGGATGCCGTTGGTGGAAGGCGGTGATGAGAGTCCTATCCACAATCCGACTAGCTGGCACCCAGGTCCTTTCCTCAGGTCCATAACCCTCCCAGTCAATGAGGTACTGGAGACCCCTACCCCTCCGTCTGGACCGAAGCAGGCGGCGGACGGTGTAAACCAGACCACCATCGACGAGCCGTGGAGGAGCAGGACAAGGCGCAGCAGGGACCAGCGGACTCTCATGAATGGGCTTAATCTTAGACACATGGAAAGTGGGGTGCACCCTCATGGAATTAGGCAGTTGGAGCCGGACAGCAGTTGGGCTAATCACTCTTATAATAGGGAATGGGCCAATGAACCGAGGTGCCAGCTTTTGCGACTCCACCCTGAGTGGCAGGTTCTTCGATGACAACCACACCCTTTGACCAACATGGTAGGTGGGAGCAGGAATTCTCCGACGGTTGGCCCCGGTAGTGTAGCTGGCAACGGATCTGAGGAGTGTGGCTCGGGCTTGTGACCAGGTGCGGCGACATCGACAGGCAAAAGCAAGTGCAGATGGGCAAGTAACCTCCCCTTCCTGGCTGGCAAATAGAGGAGGCTGGTATCCATAAACACATTGGAAAGGGGACATACCGATGGCAGAGCAGGTCAGAGAATTGTGTGCGTACTCCACCCATGTCAATTGCTGCGACCAGGAGTGGGGGTTGCGTGAAGTCATGCATCGCAGTGCCTTCTCGAGCTCCTGATTTGCCCGCTCTGACTGCCCATTGGATTGGGGATGTAATCCGGAAGTCAGACTGACTGTGGCTCCCAGCAGGTGACAGAACTCCTTCCAAAAAGCGGAGGAGAATTGTGGACCACGGTCAGAAACTACATCCTTTGGCAGTCCGTGGATCCGGAAGACGTGTTCCAGGACCACCTGGGCGGTCTCCTTGGCGGTTGGGAGCTTGGGGAGGGGAATGAAGTGTGCCATCTTGCTGAATCGGTCAACTATGGTGAGAATGACGGTCATGCCACTTGAAGGGGGCAGCCCCGTGACAAAGTCAAGGGCGATGTGAGACCAGGGACGTCTGGGCACAGGCAGGGGCTGCAGCAATCCGGCTGGGGGCTGGCAGGACGACTTGTGTTGGTTGCAGATGGGGCAGGCTTGGACGAATTCCCGTACATCCTTTCTCAGAGAGGGCCACCAGAACCTCTGGGCGAGCAGGTTGTAAGTGCGGGTGGAGCCAGGGTGACAAGCTAGGCGGGAGTCATGTCCCCACTGAACAACCTGGGACCTCAGGTTTTCGGGGACAAAAAGGCGGTCAGCTGGGCAAGTGCTGGGACCTGGCTGGTTACGGAGAGCTTCCAGCACCTGTTCCTCAACATCCCAGGTCAGAGCTGCTACGATGCAGGGACTTGGCAGAATCGACACAGGATCCTTGGAGGGGCTGTCATCCTTCTGGAATTGACGGGAGAGGGCGTCTGGCTTGGTGTTGCGTGATCCAGGCCGGTATGACAGAGTGAAATTAAACCTGGTGAAGAACAGGGCCCAGCGGGACTGCCTGGAGTTCAACCGTTTGGCCGTGCGGATGTACTCCAAGTTCTTATGATCGGTCCAAACGAGAAATGGAATGGTGGACCCCTCCAGCCAGTGACGCCACTCCTCCAAGGCAAGCTTCACAGCCAGCAGCTCTCGGTTCCCTATGTCGTAATTGCACTCAGAGGGGGACAACCGACGTGAGAAAAAGGCACAGGGATGGAGCTTCCTATCCTCCGCAGCCCACTGAGAAATCACAGCACCAACTCCCACATCCGAGGCGTCCACCTCCACAATGAATTGCCGGTCCACATCAGGCATCTGGAGGATGGGAGCGGAGGTGAACCTTACCTTGAGGGTACTGAAGGCTTTGTCGGCTGCTGGGGTCCAGGTGAAGGGTTGCTTGGTGCTGGTTAGAGCAGTGAGAGGGGCAGCAACGGTACTGTAGTTCCGGATAAACTTTCTATAGAAGTTAGCAAACCCCAGAAACTGTTGCAGCTTCTTTCTGTTCTCCGGAACTGGCCATGAAGTGACTGCTGATACTTTGGCAGGATCCATTTGGATACTTCCCTCTGCCACTATGTACCCCAGGAAGGCCACTGTCTTGACGTGAAACTCACATTTCTCTGCCTTGGCGTAGAGGGAATTCTCCAGAAGACGATGAAGGACTTGCTGGACATGGCGGGTGTGTTCAGACAGGTTTCTGGAGTAGATTAAGATGTCATCCAGGTAAACGAAGACAAACTTGTTTAACATGTCCCGCAGTACATCATTCACTAGAGCCTGGAACACAGCAGGAGCATTGGTGAGGCCAAAAGGCATAACCAGATACTCGTAGTGGCCTGTTGGTGTATTGAATGCGGTTTTCCATTCATCTCCCTCCCGGATCCGCACTAGGTGGTAAGCGTTTCTGAGATCCAACTTGGTAAAAACAGTGGCTCCCTGGAGCAACTCAAAAGCAGAGGTGAGCAGAGGCAGAGGGTAACGGTTTTTCACTGTGATGTCGTTGAGTCCCCTGTAGTCGATGCAGGGGCGAAGAGATCCGTCCCTCTTCCCCACAAAGAAGAAGCCAGCACCAGCAGGAGATTAAGATGAACGGATTAATCCTGCGGACAGAGAGTCATTGATGTAGTCCTCCATGGACCTTCTTTCAGGAGCAGACAACGAATAAAGACGGCCCTTTGGAGGGGCTGTTCCAGGGAGGAGGTCGATGGCACAGTCGTACGGTCGGTGAGGGGGCAGAGATGTGGCTCTAGCTTTGTTAAACACTTCTCTGAGACCATGGTAGCATTCTGGGACATTGGAGAGGTCAGGAGCGGAGTTAGTAGGTACTGGCCGAGGGGGTAGTGCGGCAGCAAGCAGGCAGGTTCGGTGGCAGTCCTCTCCCCACTCCCTGATCACCCCGGTCACCCAGTCGAGCTGAGGGTTGTGCCGGCGGAGCCATGGGTAACCCAGGATGAGGGGTTGGCCTGGAGAGGGGAGCAGGTGAAACTGGATAGTTTCTTGATGGTTTCCGGACAGACCCATCGAGACCGGGGCCGTGACATGAGTGACCGACCCGAGTAAGTGTCCGTCCAGTGCCCGGGCAGGAATAGGAGGTGTCAAACGGAGGTTCTCCAGTCCCAGTTGGCGTGCCAGCTTGATGTCCATTATGTTGGCTTCGGCGCCAGAATCCACCAGAGCAGCCAGGGTGTGAGTTGAGTCAGAGAGGCGGAGGTGAACTTGCAGCAGGGGTTTGCGGTCGGAGGACTGGATGGTCATTGAGCTCAACCGGACTCCCCCTATGCCCGGTGAGCTTCGGCTTTTAAAGGGCAGGTTACCACACGATGTCCATCACCTCCACAATAGAGGCAGAGGTTTGAGGTGAAGCGGCGCTGGCGCTCTGCAGGAGTGAGAGAGGCTCGCCCAATCTCCATAGGCTCAGACTGATCAAGCTGACTTGGGTGAGTGGCAGTAGATGACAGGAGCCCAGTCGGATCTCTCCGAATGCCGGTAGTTGGTGGACCTTGGCGCCCCCTCTCACGACGACGGGTCTGTATCCTTCTGTCGATCCGGACAGTCAGTGCGATGGCTTCATCAAGAGTGGAAGGCAGTTCATGGGAGACCAACTCGTCCTTGATATAGTCAGCCAAGCTATGGAAGAACGCGTCCACCAACGATGGTGTGTTCCAAGAACTTCGTCTTGCCAGGGTTCGGAAGTCGATGGAATGGTCTGCGACTGTTCGTCTGCCTTGTCGAATACTGAACAGTTCACGAGACGCCTCTGCGGTTGGTGAATCCAGGTCAAACACCTTCAGCATCTCCTCAGCAAACAGGTCGAAGGTTGCACATGCGGGGGTTTGACGTTCGAACTCTGCTGTTCCCCAGAGTCGAGCTCGGCCCGTCAGGTGAGTGATGGCATACCCAACTTTAGCCCCCTCCGTGGCGAAGGTCCTTGGCTGCAAGGAGAACTGAAGTCGGCAGCTAGTCAGGAATGGCCGGACCTGGGTAGAATCGCCGTTGAACCGCTCGGGGTTTCCAATCTTGGGTTCCGGAGCAGCGGCTGCAATGACCGGGGCAGGTAACTCGGAGGCAGGGCTGGTGGGCAGACTGCCTGGAACCGGGCCGGTGGGCGGAGTGGCTGGGGTAAGGTTGGTGAGGAGTTGGATGATCATGGCGAGTTGTTGTTGCTGCTGCTGGAACTGCTGCTGGTGCTGCTGTAACTGCTGATGCTGTTGGTGGCCGACCTGAAGCAGAGAGGTGATGTCGCCGCTCATGCGGGCTAGCCCTCTCTCAGTGTGTTCCAGGCGTAGCATGGCAGTGGGTTGCTCAGGTTCGTCGGTTTCCATGTCGGGGGAAGTGTGCGCTGAGTCCATGATGGTCAGATCGTACTGTCACGGTTCAGACAGACGACCAGAGGACCACAATTGCGTCACACCAGAAAGTTTATTAAAACTTAAGGGAAAAGGGAAGTAGGGAGTGAGTGAAGGCTCCAGGGGTAACAGGGATCCCGTCCAATGTGCTGGGTCTGTGCCCCCCCCAGTGGCAGCGATGCGTCCTATGACGCCGGTGGTGGGTGGTCCAGAAGTCCTGGGGGGGGAAACACAGACACAACGGGGCGGATGAAACAAGGCAGCAGTACAGTTCAAGGGAAATCCAAATACGTTGTAGCAAGGCAGAAGGCTGGTCAGAGTTACCGGGATTGAAGAGTAGTCAGGAGTCGTTATAGCAGAAAGCAGGTCTGGTTTTCCTGGGGCAGAAGAGTATCCAAGAATCAGGCAGGTCCGGGGTCACAAAACAAGGGTGAGCCAGAAGCGTGAGCAAACAGGTTCCGGGTGTGAGCTTTGCAGACGATCTGACAAAGGAGAGCTGAAAGACAGGGCTTTAAATACTGGGAGAGGTTAGTGGGTAATGCAGCGCAGCTGGCAGAGTAATTAGAGCAGAGCAGAGCAGGGACAGGTGGAGCTAGTTAGGCTGAGTAGAGAGAGTGGTGAGCAGAGTGGAAGATAGTGGAAACAAATTAAGGTGGTAACCCGGTGGAGTGAGAGGGCTCATGACAATATATATATATGTATTATTTTTGTTTGTAAATGAACATCAGTAAAACTTTGAAAATTGTAATGTGTTATTTGTTCATTGATATTATTAAATACATGTGAATGTATTGTCTTACATAATGTTTAACCAGGACCTGGAAAGCTACACTAATCATGAACAACAGGCTTTATGCATGGATTTACTAAATGTAGTAGTAAACTAACAAAGCAATAATGTGTGTAAGCAGTTTAAAAGCAGACATTAAAATAAGGTGCTGTCAAATCAAATGAGAAACTACCATTATCACTGATCATCCATGTTATCACAGTTTGATACACAAAACATAAAATCAATGCTGTTAGAAAAATGTCCTTACCTCGATTACAGTAAACTAAAATGTAAGTATCAAGACACTTCCTGAGAAGCTCTTCACCAATGACCTTTATGCTCACAATTTATCTATTTAGTGACCGAATCATTTATGATGACGTTGACACGTTCTGTAGAGGGCAAAGCCACAAGGGGAAAACTACCCAGTGAGTTAACACAATACTCTTTCTACAACCATAAACCCTACATGCTGTGTCTGTGTCAATCAAACTAAATGTGTTCCCTACTGAGCAGGTTACACAGAATCATGGCCTTCCTTGTACTGTATGTCAGTTTTGGATTTCAAGGTAGGATTTGGTACTCAGTTGATATTGTTGTAGGGAATGCTGAATATAACAAAAAATCCTCTGATTCAAAACAAATGTAATCATTGGCTATACCTGGCAATACTCTTTGGTAATTTGGTGGTACTAAAGAGAATATCAGAAACAACCAGGTTTAAAATAACTAAATATATATTGCTCTTTGTACAACAACAAACACTACATGTGTCACGAATTCCTCCGTGTCACGGATTCAGCCGAGGCTGCTCCTCCTCCTTACTCGGGCAGGCTTCGGCATTCGTCGTCCCCGGAGTACTAGCTGCCACCGTTCTATGTTTCGGTGTTTGACTTGTTTTGTCCTGATTGTGTATACCTGTTCCCCATTATGTTGTATTGTATTCCCTATTTAACCCTCTGTCGTTCATTGTGTGTTGTGTGTTATTGTATTCGTCATCGGCAGTGTTTCGTGTGCGGGTTGTTTATCCTCCTTATGTGGAGATAGTTTTTCTACTCTGGTTACTTTCGAGTAAAGTACGTTTCCAGTAAGCTCTGTGTCCTGCGTTTGACTTCGCCTACCGCATTTCACTGTCGCATTCTGACAGAATAACAACTTAATGGAATCAGCAGGATCGGCGGTGCCAAGGGGATCACTGGATCACGTAATCCACCAAGAGGCCATGATCCAGCACCTGGGCACCACCATGCAAGGGGTGATGGACATCTTGAGGCGATGGGAGAGTGGAGGTTTGCCCACACCTCCTCCTACGATACCACCACCATCAGCCATCGTTCCATCTCCGGAGTCCAGTGGGATTCGGCTCTCGCTCCCGAGGGCTTATGATGGCACCGCGGCCGGGTGTCAGGGTTTCCAGGTTGAACTCTACCTAGCAACCATTCACCTGGCGCCCTCGGGATACAAGAGCGTGTCCGCCCTCATCTCCTGTCTGTCCGGCAAGGCGCTGGAGTGGGCCAACGCCGAATGGGGTGGGATAGACGCTGCTACGGTCAGCTATGCGGAGTTCACCCGCCGCTTCCGGGCAGTATTCGATCATCCCCCAGAGGGTAAAGCGGCGGGTGAGCGTCTATTCCACCTTAGACCGGGGAGGAGGAGCGCGCAGGAGTTCGCGCTGGACTTCCGGACGCTAGCTGCCAACACGGGATGGAATGAGAGGGCCCTCATCGACCACTACAGATGCAGCCTGAGGGAGGACGTGCGTCGGGAATTGGCCTGCAGGGACATCAACCTCAGCTTTGATCAACTGGTGGACATGTCGATTCGCCTGGATACCCTGTTGGCTACCCGCGGACGTCCGGATTCGGGGCCGTCCATTCCATCCCCCAGCACTTCCGAGCCGACCCCTATGGAGCTCGGGGGTGCTCGTGCTAGGGAGACCAGGAGGGAGACCAGGAGGGAGGCCGTCCCCTGCACCAACTGTGGCCGCAGAGGACACACTGCTGGTCGGTGCTGGGGAGGGTCTCCTAGGAATCGAGGCAGTGGGCGACGCACTGATGAGTCATTCCAGGTGAGTAGGCACCCAACTCACCCAGAGCTCTCTGCTGATCATATGTGTATTAAAGTGGTGTTTCCCGAGGTTTCTCCTCACTCCCAGCATAAGGCGCTAGTAGATTCAGGCTTAGCTGGGAATTTTATCGATCGCCAGTTCACCTATAAATTATGGATTCCTAGCGTAGCTGTTGATGTGCCCTTCCCCATTCATGCCCTAGATAGCCGCCCGTTGGGGTCAGGATTGATTAGGGAGGTCACGGCGCCTCTCCGGATGAAAACGCAGGAGGGTCATGAGGAGATAGTACGTTTTGTATTTTATTGATTCTCCTGCGTTTCCCGTGGTGTTGGGGCTTCCCTGGTTAACATCTCATGACCCCAACATTTCATGGCAGCAGAGAGCTCTCCAGGGATGGTCTGATCAGTGTACTGGGCGGTGTGTAGGCGTTTCCGTAGGGGCAATGACGGTGGAGAGCCCAAACCAAGTTCCCACCTTGCACATTCCACCTGAGTATGCCGATTTGGCTCTCGCCTTCAGTAAGAAGAAGGCGACTCAATTACCACCTCATCGGACAGGGGGATTGAGCGATAGACCTCCAGGTAGGCGCTGCGCTTCCACGTAGTCACGTGTATCCTCTGTCTCAGGAGGAGACGGCCGGTATGGAGACCTACGTCACCGAATCTTTGAGAGTGTGTTACATACGGCCGTCTACTTCCCCTGCATCCTCGAGTTTCTTTTTTGTGAAGAAGAAGGATGGGGGTTTACGCCCGTTTATTGATTACCGTGGTCTAAATCAGATCACCATCAAATACATCTATCCTCTCCCTCTGATTGCTAGTATGACGGAGTCATTACACGGGGCGCGATTCTTCACAAAATTGGTTCTCAGGAGCGCGTACAACCTGGTGCTCATTAGGGAGGGAGATGAGTGGAAGACAGCATTCAGTACCACCTCGGGTCACTATGAGTACCTCGTCATGCCATACGGGTTAATGAATGCTCCTTCAGTCTTCCAATCATTTGTGGACGAGATTTATCCGGGACTTGCATGGACAGGGTGTTGTGGTATATATTGATGACATTCTAATATACTCCGCTACACGAGCCGAGCATGTGTCCCTGGTGCGTCAAGTGCTTGGTAGACTGTTGGAGCATGACCTGTATGCGAAGGCGGAGAAATGTCTGTTCTTCCAGGAGTCCATCTCCTTCCTGGGACATCGGTTGTCCGCGTCAGGGGTAGAGATGGAGATTGACCGCGTTTCTGCTGTGCGTAATTGGAAGACTCCCACCACGGTAAAGGAGGTGCAGCGCTTCTTGGGTTTTGCCAATTACTACCGGAGGTTTATCCGGGGCTTTGGACAGGTAGCAGCTCCCATCACCTCTCTGCTAAAGGGGGGTCCGGTGCGCCTGCAGTGGTCAGCTGAGGCGGACAGGGCATTTAAACGTCTGAAGGACCTGTTTACCTCGGCTCCGGTGCTGGCGCATCCGGATCCCTCTTTGGCATTCCAGGTAGAGGTGGACGCTTCCGAGGCTGGGATCGGCGCTGTGATGTCTCAGCGCTCGGGTACGCCACCTAAACTCCGCCCCTGTGCTTTCTATTCTAAGAAGCTCAGTCCGGCGGAGCGCAATTAGACGTGGGGTATAGGGAGCTGCTGGCTGTGGTTCAAGCCCTGAAAGTGTGGAGACATTGGCTTGAGGGGGCTAAACACCCTTTTCTCATTCTGACTGACCATCGTAACCTGGAGTACATCCAGGCAGCGAGGAGGCTGAATCCTTGCCAGGCAAGGTGGTCAATGTTTCTTTCCCGCTTTGTATTTAAGCTCACCTATAGACCAGGGTCCCAGAACGCTAAGGCAGACGCCCTGTCCCGACTATATGACACAGAGGAGAGGTCCATTGAGCCCACTCCCATACTCCCAGAGTCTTGTTTAGTGGCACCGGTGGTGTGGGAGGTGGATGCGGAAATCGAGCGGGCGTTACGTTCCGACCCTACTCCTCCACAGTGTCCAGAGGGTCGGAGGTACGTGCCACTCGAGGTTCGCGATCGTTTGATATACTGGGCTCACACGTCACCCTCCTCTGGTCATCCGGGTATTGGTCGGACAGTGCACTGCCTTAGTGAGAAGTACTGGTGGCCAACCTTAGCTAAGGACGTGAGGGTTTATGTTTCCTCCTGCTCGGTGTGCGCCCAGTGTAAGGCACCTAGACACCTGCCCAGGGGGAAGTTACAACCCCTACCCGTTCCACAACGGCCGTGGTCTCACCTATCGGTGGATTTTGTCACGACCTTCCCCCCTCCCAGGGGAACACTACGATCTTGGTCGTTTTGCATCGGTTTTCTAAAGCCTGCCGTCTCATTCCCCTGCCAGGTCTCCCTACTGCCCTACAAACTGCTGAGGCCCTGTTTACACACGTCTTCCGGCACAATGGGGTGCCTGAGGATATAGTGTCTGATCAGGGTCCCCAGTTCACCTCTAGAGTCTGGAGGGCATTTATTGAACATCTGGGGGTCTCGATTAGCCTTACCTCAGGTTTTCACCCCGAAAGTAATGGGCAGGTGGAGAGAGTTAACCAGGATGTGGGTAGGTTTCTGAGGTCATATTGCCAGGACCGGCAAGAGGAGTGGTCGGGATATATTCCCTGGGCAGAGATAGCTCAAAACTCCCTCCGCCATTCGTCCACTAACCTTACGCCTTTCCAGTGTGTGATAGGTTATCAGCCGGTTCTGGCACCTTGGCATCAGAGCCAGACCGAAGCCCCTGCGGTGGACGAGTGGTTTCGGCGCTCGGAAGAGACCTGGAACACTGCCCATGTACGCCTGCAGCGGGCCATCAGGCGGCAAAAGGCGAGCACCGATCGCCACCGCAGTGAGGCTCCGGTGTATGCACCGGGAGACCGGGTCTGGCTCTCGACCCGAAACCTGCCCCTTCGCCTGCCCTGCCGTAAGCTGGGTCGGCGGTTTGTGGGGCCCTTTAAAGTCCTGAGGAGATTGAACGAGGTATGTTATAGGTTACAACTGCCCATTAATTACCGCATTAATCCCTCGTTCCATGTGTCTCTCCTCAGGCCGGTGGTGGCTGGTCCACTCCAGGAGAGTGAGGTACGAGAGACTCCTCCGCCCCCGTTGGACATCGAGGAGGCTCCGGCGTACTCAGTCCGTTCCATCTTGGATTTGAGGCGTCGGACGGGGGGCCTGCAGTATCTCGTGGAGTGGGAGGGGTACGGTCCGGAGGAACGGTGCTAGGTCCCCAGGAGGGACATTCTAGATCCCTCCATGTTGAGGGACTTCCACTGGAGTCATCCAACTCGCCCTGCTCCGCGTCCTCCTGGCCGTCCCCGAGGCCGGGGTCGGCGCACGGCTGGAGCAGCGCGTCAAGGGGGGGGGGGTACTGTCACGGAATTAGCCGAGGCTGCTCCTCCTCCTTGCTCGGGCAGGCTTCGGCGTTCGTCGTCCCCGGAGTACTAGCTGCCACCGATCTATGTTTGACTTGTTTTGTCCTGATTGTGTATACCTGTTCCCCATTATGTTGTATTGTATTCCCTATTTAACCCTCTGTCGTTCATTGTGTGTTGTGTGTTATTGTATTCGTCATCGGCAGTGTTTCGTGTGCGGGTTGTTTATCCTCCTTGTGTTGGAGATTGTTTTTCTACTCTGGTTACTTTCGAGTAAAGTACATTTCCAGTAAGCTCTGTGTCCTGCGTTTGACTTCGCCTACCGCATTTCACCGTCGCACTGTGACACTCCGAAGCTGCCACCTCTCCTTGTTCGGGTATGCTTCGGCGTTCATCGTCACCGGCCTTCTAGCCACTGCCGCTCCTCATTTCATCATTCCATTGCTTTTGTCTTGTTCATTACATAAGTGTTCCCTCTGCCCCCTTGTCTTTGTGTGTGATTGTTTATTGTGAGGAGAGTGAAGCTCGGTGGTGCTCCTTGTATTTTGTATCGCTGGGTTGTTTTCCCTGTGTGCCTTGTTGGTTCCAGTGCGCCTGTTTTGCACACTGGACTGTTTTGACGCTTTACTGCGTAACTCTGTTTTCCGGAATAAATCCTGTTATTCTGTGATTTACCCTACTGCGCCTGACTCATTCAACTCACCCATCACAACATGCTACATCTGTGTCAATCTAACAAGGTGTTCGCTGCTCTTACACAGAGTTAGGGCCTTATATGTCAATTTAGGATTTGAAGTCAGGATATGATACTCAGTTAATATTGTTGTCGGGACAAGTATTTCTAAACATAATAACAAAACTCAATTTCTGATTAAAAATAATTTAATCATTGGCTTACAGCAAATACATTCTCTTTTTTTGGAGCAGTTGACTTCTTGAATCTTTTCATTAAGCTTTGTTTTATATCTTTTGTCTTGAAACAGTATATCAGTGGATTGATCATAGGAGGGAGCAGGCTATACAACATGATAATAACAATACGTAAATCAGTGCTGAGTCTAATGCCGATATTGCTAGACAGATAAATAAAACACCTGGGGAGATAATACAGGGCAATGATGATCAGCTGACCACTGCAGGTAGAAAGGGTTTTGAGGCGGCCTTGGGTGCTCGCAATCTTAAGAACTGCCACAATAATAGAGCAATATGAGAATATAATAAAAGCAAGGGGTCCCAGTAATGCCAGCATGGCAAAGATAAAAGCAGGAAAACTATAAAGGGCCCTGTCAGTGCATGCAAGCGTTGTTATAGCGATATGATCACAGTAGCACTGCATGATTTTGTTTGAATCACAGTAAGGAAGAGGATAGGCCCTGATTACCATCATCAATGGGCAGGCTTTCGCAACAATCCACGCAGTGGCACTGAGAATATGAATAGTGGCGTTTTGGATAATCATTGGATATTTGAGCGGAAAACAGATTGAAACATATCGGTCTAAAGCCATTATAAATAGAATGTATGAATTTACAGTACCAAAATAGTGCACTAAATACATCTGAACAAAACAACCTGTGAATGAAATGGCTCCTGCTTCAAACCAATACCTGGCAATAATCTTTGGTAATGTGGTGGTGCTAAAGAGAACATCAGAAACAACTAGATTTAAAATAATCAAATACATGGGTTTGTGGAGATCCCGGTCTGTTGCCAACAATACAAGAATAACAACATTTCCTGTTAAAGTGCCAAAATATACCAAGAATAATACAGTTGATGCAAGGCCGTAGAACTCTGGCTGAAGTCCAGGGAACCCAACAATTACAAACTCTGTCACAAAGCTGTGATTCCCTGCTGACATGATGATGGGCTCTTAGACAACCTGTGGAAATTATGGATTAATGAATTATTGAGTCCTTCGTGGCAATACAACTGAAAACATTGTGTTTCATTTTGAAAATGAGTTACACTGATGACTTAAAACGTGATGTTGTATGAAGTTGTAACACATTTTATTTTACCTAGTTTTGTCAACTCAATTTGATTTTACGTAGCTTACGTTACCAGGCTGCCTTTCATCTTTAAATTACAGTATGTCAACTCAGGAAATCAAGTTGAGTTAACAAAACTAGGTAAAAACTAGGTAGCACAATTGTTGTATTATATTATAAGTTCATACAACTTCATACATTTTATATCAACTGAGTATATTCCTTAAAGAATACCTGGAATACTATAACAGTAATCCTTCTACCCCCCATAAAAAAAAACAAAAAAATTATAATAATAATTTAAAAAAAATCATTAGATAAAAGATTTAAAAATATATATATATATTGAAAAAATTAGGGTGGTTGTCCCACTGGCTAACCACCCTAACTTAAGTTAAGTTGAAGTTTATGTTGAATGGACCAATTTGTAAGTTGCTCTGGATAAGAGAGTCTGCTAAATGACTTAAATGTAAATGTAAAATCTTTTTCTTGTTGACACTAAACTTTTTACAGGGAAAAGTAGTAGGACGTCAATGCAATATGTATCATTATAGGTTAATGTACATATCTCTTCTAGAGTACCGGTATGTTTTAACATCACATTATCTTATTGATATTACAAGTGATATAAAATTATTGATCACATTATACACAGAGTATACAAAACATGCCCTTTCCTTGATGTAGACTGACCAGGTGAATCCAGGTGAAAGCTATGATCCCTTATTAATGTCACTTGTTAAATCCACTTCAATCAGTGTAGATGAAGGGGAGGAGACAGGTTAAAGAAGGATGTTTAAGCCTTGAGAAAATTGAGACTGGATTGTGTATGCGTGCCATTCAGAGGGTGAATGGGCAAGACAAAATATTTAAGTGCCTTTGAGCGGGGTATGGTAGTAGGTGCCAGGCGCACCGGTTTGTGTCAAAAACTGCAACGGTGCTAGGATTTTCACGCTCAACAGTTTTCTGTGTGTATCAAGAATGGTCCAATACCCAAAGGACATCCAACTTGACACAATTGTGTGAAGCATTGGAGTCAACAAGGGCCAGCATCCCTGTGGAACGCTTTCTACACCTTGTAGAGAATTGAGGCTGTTCTGAGGGCAAAAGGGGGTGAAACTCAATATTAGGAAGGTGTTGCTAATGTTTGGTATACTCAGTATATGTCCCACTACATATTACTGTCAAGATATGAAGACATTCAAAGAATAATACAAAAATAATCAATAACTGTTATTCAGCAATCTATTTTTGCCCAATGTGTGGAATGTCAATACAAAAGTTGCACCTCACAATAAGCCTTTCAATGGAGTCTTGTATCATGAACTGAAGTTATCCAATGTTATCATCTGAAGATTAGAGAACATATTCCATCTCATTCATATTAAAAATATATTCAGAAAACACATTAAGAAGATGCATAAAGTGAGCTATCAAGACATGCCATGTAACTCCAGATCTGCAGAGTAGTAAATCAGGGCTTACCAAAGTCTGATGTCTGACATGGACACGGCAGTGTACAATTTATAATAAATGTTGATACCCGTGTGATATAATTATGCACCTGACCTTACTCCCTAAGGAAGTTATCCTCAAAGTGTTTGAGTTTTTTCTCTTGTTCTTTGTCATGTATTTATTTAAATCATGATGTAATGATGCAAAATATCTACACAAACACAAATTATTCAAAGACACATTGTTATTTCATCATACTTATCAATGAAAAGAGCTAGGTAGTTACATACACAGATATGGTTAGCTATCTTAATAAATAAATAATCTTTTTTTTTTTTTTTAGCTTTTTTAACCCATTTGTTCCAAAGAAATATCCCAGACATGCCACTATGGAAATCGTATGCCATTAGTAACCCTAACATGTAATCCATATAGATTTTTTTAAATATTTAAAAGTTAAAAAGTATGTTTTATTCACGGTCACAATTGTGACTGATGGGAACATACAGTGCTCTGCCTATAATAAAATTAAACCCACATTCCTTAGCCCCAATATCTACATACCTCAGCCCACATACCCACACACCTAAACCCAATTAACCACACACCACAGCCCTGTCACCCCCATGCCCTAACCCTAAAACCCATATGCCAACACCCTATTGAAGTGTATTGGCAAAGGAACTGGGGTCTATGAGTAACAAATAGGGTATTTTGGGCTAGGATATGGGTGAATCGGTATTAATACTTGATTGTATCAATTGGGTATTGGCAAATGGGTTTTAGGGTTAGGGCATGGGGGTGACAGGGCTGGGGTAGCAGGTAGTTTAGTGGTTATGAGCGTCGTGCCAGTAACCGAAAGGTCGCTGGTTCTAATCCCCAAGCCGACTAGGTGAAAAATCTGTTGATGTGCCCTTGGACAAGGCACTTAACCCTAATTGCTCCTGTATGTCGCACTGGATAATAGCGTCTGCTAAATGACTAAAATGTAAATGTTAATTGGATGTGGGTATGTGGGCTGAGGTATATAAACTATATTCATGTATGAGAAGAAAATCAGGACAAAATTAACCCAAAATATAGCAGTCGCCACAGTAGAAGCTACGGTGAAATAATATGTAGGATTCACGCATGCTGCTCTTACTAAGGCGGCATTTTCACAAAGGCTGTACGGGAGTTTATTTGATCCACAGAATGGCAGATTGTTCACCAAGCCAGTCCACAAACCGGCAAATAAGCAGCCTGACACTCTGACCAGACTGGCATTGGATGTCTCTGAAATTATTACTTTCTTAAAGTGAATCAGCTTCTCTCAGCTACTTGAGGAAGCCCACGTCATGATTCTCATTAGACAACTACAGTACATGCTGATTGATATCCAAAAACAGGTGCAAAAACTGCCCACTAGAACATGCATACATGCTGATTGGTATCCAAAAACAGGTGTAAAAACTGCCCACTAGAACATGCATACATGCTGATTGGTATCCAAAAACAGGTGTAAAAACTGCCCACTAGAACATGCATACATGCTGATTGGTATCCAAAAACAGGTGTAAAAACTGCCCACTAGAACATGCATACATGCTGATTGGCTCAAAGGCCTATAAGACACATAAAGACAGACATATTTTGAGTGACCCGCCCTGCAGTTTTCCTTGATCTGTAATTGGTTGAATTGGACCCTGCGTCCTTTCATGGGTGAACTGTAATCACTGAGGGCCAAATCCCTAATTTGATAACCCAATCTCTCTCATGCTGTAAAGTCTTGCATTGATGACAATGGTGAATTCCATGTACAGATCTCAAGATAGGACCTAGTCCAGGCCAGTATGAAAAAGTATGAAAATGTATGCACTCACTAACTGTAAGACGCTCTGGATAAGAGCGTCTGCTAAATGACTAAAATGTAAAATGTAGTCCTGTGGGGACATTCCTTCATCCTCCACTTGATACAGTCGCGACCAAAATTATTGGCACCCTTGATAGAGATAAGCAAAAGTTACTCTATAAAATAAATAATACAAATACTGAGCTATATTGTATGCAAAAATGTTTTTAAAAAAGTACATTATTTTATACCAAAACAGTTGATGGGTGTCAAAATTATTGGCACCCCTAACAATTCTTTAAAATATAATCAAGAATACCGTTTCTATTGTTAATCTCAGTTTAAGTAACTGTATTTTGGCCTTTCATGGCTTCCTGTTTCACTCGGGTATAAAAATGAGGTAACAAATGTAAAATCCATCTGTCATCCATCACATTTACATTACATTTACGTAATTTAGCAGACGCTCTTATCCAGAGCGACTTACAAATTGGTGCATTCACCTTATAGCCAGTGGGAAAACCACTTTACAATTATATTTTTATTTATTTTCTTTTTTCTTTTCTTTTTTTAAATATAGGGGTAAGGGGGGGGGGGGATAGAAGGATTACTTTATCCTATCCCAGGTGTTCCTTAAAGAGGTGGGGTTTCAAATGTCTCCGGAAGGTGGTGAGTGACTCCGCTGTCCTGGCGTCGTCAGGGAGCTTGTTCCACCATTGGGATGCCAGAGCAGCGAACAGTTTTGACTGGGCTGAGCGGGAACTGTGCTTCAGCAGAGGTAGGGGAGCCAGCAGGCCAGAGGTGGATGAACGCAATGCCCTCGTTTGGGTGTAGGGACTGATCAGAGCCTGAAGGTACGGAGGTGCCGTTCCCCTCACAGCTCCGTAGGCAAGCACCATGGTCTTGTACCAGATGCGAGCTTCAACTGGAACCCAGTGTAGTGTGCGGAGGAGCGGGGTGACGTGAGAGAACTTGGGAAGGTTGAACACCAGACGGGCTGCGGCATTCTGGATGAGTTGTAGGGGTTTAATGGCACAGGCAGGGAGCCCAGCCAACAGCGAGTTGCAGTAATCCAGACGGGAGATGTTAAGTGCCTGGATTAGGACCT
Source organism: Coregonus lavaretus (assembly GCF_964263955.1). Classification (NCBI taxonomy): domain Eukaryota; kingdom Metazoa; phylum Chordata; class Actinopteri; order Salmoniformes; family Salmonidae; genus Coregonus; species Coregonus lavaretus. Next base: position 35,447,295 of record NC_140017.1, on the reverse strand, counting down.
GTGCCGCTTCCTGTGTAAGGCAGGGTCGTACTCTCCGAATATTGTAAAGCATGATCCTACAGGATCGGGTCACCACCTTGATGTTAGCGGAGAACGACAGGGTGTTGTCCAGGGTCACGCCAAGGCTCTTCGCACTCTGGGAGGAGGACACAACGGAGTTGTCAACCGTGATGGCGAGATCATGGAACGGGCAGTCCTTCCCCGGGAGGAAGAGCAGCTCCGTCTTGCCAAGGTTCAGCTTGAGGTGGTGATCCGTCATCCACACTGATATGTCTGCCAGACATGCAGAGATGCGATTCGTCATCTGCGTAGCAATGATAGGAGAGGCCATGTGAGGATATGACAGAGCCAAGTGACTTGGTGTATAGCGAGAATAGGAGAGGGCCTAGAACTGAGCCCTGGGGGACACCAGTGGTGAGAGCACGTGGTGTGGAGACAGCTTCTCGCCACTCCACTTGGTAGGAGCGACCGGTCAGGTAGCACGCAATCCAAGAGTGAGCCGCGCCGGAGATGCCCAGCTCGGAGAGGGTGGAAAGGAGGATCTGATGGTTCACAGTATCAAAGGCAGCAGACAGGTCTAGAAGGACAAGAGCAGAGGAGAGAGAGTTAGCTTTAGCAGTGCGGAGAGCCTCCATGACACAGAGAAGAGCAGTCTCAGTTGAATGACCAGTCTTGAAACCTGACTGGTTTGGATCAAGAAGGTCATTCTGAGAGAGATAGCAAGAGAGTTGGCTAAAGACGGCACGCTCAAGAGTTTTGGAGAGAAAAGAAAGAAGGGATACTGGTCTGTAGTTGTTGACATCAGTGGGATCGAATGTTGGTTTTTTGAGAAGGGGTGCAACTCTCGCTCTCTTGAAGATGGAAGGGACATAGCCAGCAGTCAAGGATGAGTTGATCAGCAAGGTGAGGTAAGGGAGAAGGTCACTGGAGATGGTCTGGAGAAGAGAGGAGGGGATAGGGTCAAGCGGGCAGGTTGTTGGGCGGCCGGCCGTCACAAGTCGCAAGATTTCATCTGGAGAGAGAGGGGAGAAAGAAGTCAAAGCATAGGGTAGGGCAGTGTGAGCAGGACCAGCAGTGTCATTTGACTTAACAAACGAGGATCGGATGTCGTCTACTTTCTTTTCAAAATGGTTGACAAATTCATCCACAGAGAGGGGGGGGGGGGGGGGGGGGGGGGGGATTCAGCAGGGAGGAGAAGGTGGCAAAGAGCTTCCTAGGGCTAGAGGCAGATGCTTGGAATTTAGAGTGGTAGAAAGTGGCCTTAGCAGCAGAAACAGATGAAGAAAATGTAGAGAGGAGGGAGTGAAAAGATGCCAGGTCCACAGGGAGTCTAGTTTTCCTCCATTTCCGCTCGGCTGCCCGGAGCCCTGTTCTGTGAGCTCACAATGAGTCATCAAGCCACGGAGCTGGAGGGGAGGACCAAGCCGGCCGGGAGGATAGGGGACATAGAGAGTCAAAGGATGCAGAAAGGGAGGAGAGGAGGGTTGAAGAGGCAGAATCAGGAGATTGGAGGGAGAAGGATTGAGCAGAGGGAAGAGATGATAGGATGGAAGAGGAGAGAGTAGCGGGAGAGAGAGAGCGAAGGTTGCGACGGCGCATTACCATCTGTGTAGGGGCAGAGTGAGTAGTGTTGGAGGAGAGGGAGAGAGAAAAGGATACAAAGTAGTGGTCGGAGACTTGGAGGGGAGTTGCAGTGAGATTAGTAGAAGAACAGCATCTAGTAAAGATGAGGTCAAGCGTCTTGCCTGCCTTGTGAGTAGGGGGGGGGGGCGGTGAGAGGGTGAGGTCAAAAGAGGACAGGAGTGGAAAGAAGGAGGCAGAGAGAAATGAGTCAAAGGTAGACGTAGGGAGGTTGAAGTCCCCCAGAACTGTGAAGGGTGAGCCATCCTCAGGAAAGGAACTTATCAAGGCGTCAAGCTCATTGATGAACTCTCCAAGGGAACCTAGAGGGCGATAAATGACAAGGATATTAAGCTTAAATGGGCTAGTTACTGTGACAGCATGGAATTCAAATGAGGAGATAGACAGATGGGTCAGGGGAAAAATAGAGAATGTCCACTTGGGAGAGATGAGGATTCCTGTGCCACCACCCCGCTGACCAGATGCTCTCGGGGTATGCGAGAACACATGGTCAGACGAGGAGAGAGCAGTAGGAGTAGCAGTGTTTTCAGTGAGAATCCATGTTTCCGTCAGCGCCAAGAAGTTGAGGGACTGGAGGGTAGCATAGGCCATGGGGAAAGGCAACGAACTCACAAACGAAAAGAGAATTATGGTTGTTGACTTTCATAAATCAGGCAATGGGTACAAAAAAACATCTTAAAAAAACAAATATACCGCTTACCACTATTAGAGCAACAATTAAGAAATGTAAGACTACTGGGACAGTGGTAAACTTGCCTGGAAAAGGACCCAAGTGTATCTTGTCCCCACGCATGTGAGGAAGATGGTTCGGGAGGCAAAGAGAAGTCCAAGTGCCACAGTTGGAGAATTACAGAACTTGGTCGCATCTTCGGTTCACCAAGTCTCCATATCTTCAATTAGACGCAACCTCCATACCAATAGGCTATTTGGAAGGGTTGCCATAAAAAAAAGCCTTTATTGATAACAACCAACACATGTAAATGCCTGGAGTTCCAGCATTGCAATTTTGATTGAAACAGGTGCTATGGTCAGATTAGACGAAAACAGAGCTCTTAGGCCAAACACACCAGTGGTGGGTTTGGCCTCGAAAGAAGGATGCATATGTAGAAAATAACCTTGTACCTACTGTAAACATGGTGGTGGATCTTTGATGTTGTGGGACTGTTTTGCTTCTACTGGTCCTGGGGCCAATGTTAAGGTCAACGGCATCATGTTCTCTACCAAGTACCAGGACATTTGAGACAAAAACCTGGTTGCCTCTGCCAGGAGGCTGAAACTCGGCCGCAAGTGGATCGTCCATCAAGACAATGACCCCAAGTACACATCAAATCCACAAATAAATGGTTAATTGACCACAAAGTCAACATCTCTGAACTTGAATCCCATTAAAAACCTGTGGTTTGAATTGAAGAGGGCAGTCCATAAGCGCAGATCGAAGGAGATCAATGATCTGGAAATATTCTGTAAAGAGGAAAGGTCCCCTCCCAATGTGTTCTTCAATCTCATAAAACATTATAGAAAAAGGCTAAGTACACAAAGTATGGAAAACAGGGGTGCCAATAATTTTGACACCCATATCTATTTGAGATTTATTTGTATTACTTGTTAAACAAAAAAAAATTATCTGAGCAATTGTATTAGTATAAAATACTATAATTTTCGAAAGAAATTGAGCATACAATATAGCTCAGTATATTTTTGCAAATCTTTATCAAGGGTGACAATAATTTCGGTCGTGACTGTATGTTATTTGATTATGTCTTTGGCTCCTACCTTTTTAATATTGCATTCCCTTGAGCTCCTCTCTCTCTCCAACCTTTCATTCTCTGTGAGTAGGTTTGGACAAGTTGAAGTTATTCATTAGTGTAGCCACCCTGTCACAGACAGCGCAGTGCCAGTGGATCGCTAATGGTCAATGGGGAAGTGTACGATGTAATCCCAAGGCACAGCTTGTCTAATGATATTAGTACACCGTTTATAAATCCCCTAGGAAGAACAGGCAGCAGCAGTCTGTTAAACGACCCCACAGGGGTTCCAGCATTAATCATTTGATAAAGTAGCTAATATCCCCACCGACTGTTCTGAGGTGTAAACAGACCAAGACAAGAAAGTGTGTATGAGCTTTCACAATCAGCTTTCATAGTCCATTCATAACCATAATGGGCTACACTAGAAAAAGGCCAACACCATGATTAGCTTACCTTATCTTTCAACATGAAACGTCAGACGCTGGTCAAATAAGGAAAGGAGGACATTCTATTAAAAAGAGAATGAAATTATTATTTTCACTTCATAGTATACAGTATAATGTTCTGTAATTAGCACAGTTCTTTAATACATAAAATATAAATCCTATTATTTAAGAATCCTTGGGCCTGGCAAAAGTGGTTGAAAGTCTGTGGTGTGATTGCAATGAAGACACACCATTAGAAGAAATACATTTCAGCTAAACAAAAACAGACAAAATGTAGCTTCGTTATTATGATATATGCATAAAGTATGAATATAATTTGTTGAGAGAAAGCCAAAGACCATTGTTTGCACATGCATAGTGAACTCATAACAGCAAAACAGGAACACACACACACACACACAGTACACACACACACACACACACAGTACACACACACACACACACACACACACAGTACACACACACACACACTCCTCACTCATCACACACAAGGGAACATAGACACTAATTACACAGTAATCCTTAAAGACTTAATTTGTTGTATGTTGTTGAAAGACAGGGGTTGCCTCTGAGAATCATATACACTACTAACAAACTTCTCTAAGTCTTACAAGAACATGACACAACACGTCAGTCACATGTACCCAATACGCAATAGCTACTGTCACGCCCTGACTCTGGGGACTCTTATTTGTTGAGTCAGGGTGTGATTTTCTATATGGTGTAGATATATGTTTATAGTCTAGTATGTCTAGATCTATGTTGGCCGGTGTGGTTCCCAATCAGAGGCAGCTGTCGCTGGTTGTCTCTGATTGGGGACCATACTTAGGCAGCCTATTGGCACTAGTGGGTTGTGGGATCTTGTTCCGTGTGAGGTATGTTGTTTGTGTACCTTGGACTTCACGTTTCGTTTAGTTTGTTGTTTTGTCGTTGTTTATTCGTTTCAAATAAACATGTATGCATATCATGCTGCGCCTTGGTTCGACCAGTCTGTTAACGAACGTGACAGAAGATCCCACCAAACGAGGACCAAGCAGCGTGTCCAGGAGCAGACAGCCTGGACATGGGAGGAGATCCTGGAAGGAAAGGGATCCTGGACATGGGAGGAGATTCAGGCCGGGATGGATCGCCGTCCTTGGGAGGAGACAGTGGAGGCCCGTTATAGAGAGGAGCAGCGGCAACGCAGAAGGCGCCGGCCGAGGAAGAAGCACGAGAGACAGCCCCAATACATTTTTTTGGGGGGGCTAAAAGGGTGGTTGGTGGAGCCTAGTGTTAGAGCAGAGCCAATTCCCCGTACTCACGCGAGGAGGCGTGTGACTGGGCAGGCTCCGTGACTGTGTCACCAGTGTGCCGGCACAGTCCTGTACGTCCTGTGCTAGCACCACGCACGTGCCGTGCGAAGATGGGCATCCAGCCAGGACGGGGTGTGCCGGCTCAACGCTCCTGGTCTCCATTACACCTCCTCGGTCCCGCATATCCTGCGCTGGTTCTACGTACTGTATCACCAGTGCGTGTGCACAGCCCTGTGCGTCCTGTGCTAATGCCTCACACATACTGTGCGGAAGTAGGCATCCAGCCAGGACGGGTTGTGCCAGCTCTCCGCTTCAGACCTCCAGTCAGCCTCCACAGTCCGGTATGGCCTGTTCCTGCTCCTCGCACCAAGCCAGTGGTGCGCGTCGCCAGCACGGTCCGGCCTGTTCCTGCTCCTCGCACCAAACCAGTGGTGCATGTTCCCAGCCCGGTCCGGCCTGTTCCTGCTCCTCGCACCAAACCAGTGGTGCGTGTTCCCAGCCCGGCCTGTTCCTGCTCCTCGCACCAAGCCAGTGGTGCGCGTCGCCAGCCCGGCCCGGCCTGTTCCTGCTCCTCGCACCAAGCCAGTGGTGCGTGTCACCAGCCCGACCTGGCCTGTTCCTGCTCCTCGCACCAAGCCAGTGGTGCGCGTCGCCAGTCCGGCCCGGCCTGTTCCTGCTCCTCGCACCAAGCCAGTGGTGCGTGTCGCCAGTCCGGCCCGGGCTGTTCCTGCTCCTCGCACCAAGTCAGTGGTGCATGATCCTAGTCCGGTTCGGCCTGTGCCTGCTCCTCGCACCAGACCAGTGGTGAGTGTGCCCAGTCCAGCACGGCCCGTGCCCGTGCCCATTCCACCGGTGCCTGATCCAGCTCCGTTCAGCTGCTCCAGTCCGGAGCCAGAGCAGTCCGCTCCACCGGTGCCTGATCCAGCTCCGGTCAGCTGCTCCACTCCGGAGCCAGAGCAGTCCACTCCACCGGGGTCCATTCCAGCTCCGGTCAGCGGCTCCACTCCGGAGCCAGAGCAGTCCTCTCCACCGGTGCCTGATCCAGCTCCGGTCAGCGGCTCCACTCCGGAGACAGAGCAGTCCGCTCCACCGGGGTCCAGTCCAGATCTGGTCAGCGGCTCCAGTCCGGAGCCTGAGTAGTCCGCTCCACCGGTGCCCGGTCCAGCTCCGGTCAGCAGCTCCAGTCCAGACCCAGACGTCAGCCCCTCTCCAGGTTCGGGGTCTCCCACACCAGGGTCCAGACAGGGCTTGGAGTATAGTGGGAGGAAGGAGAGGGGAAGCAGCGCGCCGAGGTCCAGACCAGACCAGGGGCGCAACAGGGAGGCGGAGAATAGGTGGTTATCACGCCCGGAGCCGGATCCGGCCCCTACCCTGTTAAGTAAAGGTTGTGCGGTCGGAGTCCGCACCTTTGGGGGGGGGGGGAAGGGGGGTACTGTCACGCCCTGACTCTGGGGAATCTTATTTGTTGAGTCAGGGTGTGATTTTCTATGTGGTATAGATCTATGTTTATAGTCTAGTATGTCTAGATCTATGTTGGCCGGTGTGGTTCCCAATCAGAGGCAGCTGTCGCTCGTTGTCTCTGATTGGGGACCATACTTAGGCAGCCTATTGGCACTAGTGGGTTGTGGGATCTTGTTCCGTGTGAGGTATGTTGTTTGTGTACCTTGGACTTCACGTTTAGTTTAGTTTGTTGTTTTGTCGTTGTTTATTCGTTTCAAATAAACATGTATGCAGTCTGTAAACGAACGTGACAGCTACTTATGTTTTATATTCAGTATTTTTGATTGAAATGTGTTTTTGTTTGAATAAATCATCAGAGGACGTTTTAAGGGAACTAGAAAATTAAGTGACTACTTTTCAACCAGTAGGCGTAAATGCCTGACGTTCACAAAAGCATTAACCGCTTATGAACGGTAGACATATACCTCTCAGAGCTGTAGGTAGAGCACTGGTTATCCATAATGTGGTCCTTCGTAGCGCAGTTGGTAGGTTATGGCGCTCGTAACGCTAGGAAAGTGGGATCAATTCCCGGGACCACCCATTCCTAACATATATGCACGCATGAATAAGTCGCTTTGGATAAAAGTGTCTGCTAAATGATATAAAGGTATATTTTATTTGTTTTCACATGATCAACCTAGTGTCCACGCAAAAGTTATGAAATGTGACAATGAGTGACATGAGAGTACTGACTGGATTGACTGCCTGCCCCCAGAATGACTGCATCTGGTCACTCCATTTAGTCACATTCAGAGCAATACAATTAAGCAATAAGACCCGAGGAGGTGTGGTATATGGCCAATATACTACGGCTAAGGGCTGTTCTTATGCACGACCCAATGCGGAGTGCCTGGATACAGCCCTTAGCTGTGGTATATTGGCCATATACCTCAACCCCCCGAGGTGCCTTATTAAAAACGGGTTACTAACATAATTAGACCAGTAAAAGGTATTTTTTTGTGATACCCATAGTATACGGTCTGATATACCACGGCTTTCAGCCAATCAGCATTCAGGGCTCAAACCACCCGGTTTATAAGTAAGCAATAAGGCCCGAGGGGGTGGGGTATTTAAGTGATAATGGCCTCAAAGCCGGTGTTTGGAGGATATGTTGACAATATATCCTCCAAATACCAGCTTCTCGGGCATTATCACTTAATTGGGCCAACTTTTAGAATTCTGAATATTGTTTTAATTCTAGACATTCATTTACATAGCATTGTTTAAATATTTCCTGCTTATATGTAATGTTAATTAGGCGCTGACATGGCTGCCATAGAATTTTGAAGTGTCATGTAAATGCTCATAAACCTCATTCAATTCCAGGGATGGGCAACTTTGATGGGGTGGGAGCCACAAAAAATGCCACAGTGGCTTGCGGGTCTGCGTACCCACATCCATAACCACACATGCATATAGAATTGAGGGGGGGGTGGATTAAGCAGGCCAGAACGAGCTGCTATCGCATTGGTGCCTATGAGAGAGCCCAACTCTCTAAATACATGGCTCTGGTCAAATATAACATGTGTAATACCCTCAGTGCCATCATATTGCAATCATTCAGAATAGTTTAGCAACCACTGAAAGCCTAGCATTTTCTTTCTTCATTAGGGACATTATCCATCAATTTTCATGTTTTGGACGTTAGGAAAATTATTATTATGTGGATGTATTCTAATCTCAGTTTAATATCAAGGATATGGTTGGTTGTTGGGTCTCTACCCAGGAAGTTCTCAGGTGAACTAACCAGGTATAAATATCCCATGCCATCATAGAGAGGAGGATAGCCATTGGATTTCCAGATGAGCTCATCCAAAGGAATGATGTAGGTGTCTTAGAGGTCCAGAAATACAACTGTATCATCTCACTGTGTGCCTATACAGTACATGCAGTATCCAGATGGCGTCAGGATTGTTGATATGAAAATATTCAATGAGTAGTATATAAAACAGGATGATGATACTTTATGTACATATTACAAATCATGATTCTGTATGAAGAGATAAACACGATTCAATATCATCTATCATAGTATTATTGTCTGTTTGGTGTACACTGTTTTCTCATTGTTTTGACTGTATTTAATTCATGACCACTTTTTCTGATTTGAAAATGAAAAAACGTAAGAGAATGAGAATTGAGAGTATGCTTAGCTTTTTTGTGTTTAAATGTTGTAATATTGATTTCTAACAGCTATTCAGTAATGCAGGACTCTTAATCACATAAGAAGTGCATGTTCAGAATTCGCATTGAATGACACCTATTTCTTACCTTGTACAGTGCCTTGCCCTTGGCGTTTTTCCTATTTTGTTGCATTACAACCTGTAATTTAAATGGATTTTTATTTGGATTTCATGTAATGGACGTACACAAAATAGTCCAAATTGGTGAAGTGAAATGAAGAAAATAATTTTTTTCAAAAAATTCTAAAATATAAATAACGAAAAAGTGGTGCTTGCAGATGTATTCACCCCCTTTGATATGAAACCCCTAAATAAGATCTGGTGCAACCAATTACCTTCAGAAGTCACATAATTAGTTAAATAAAGTCCACCTGTGTGCAATCTAAGTGTCAAATGATCTGTCACATGATCTCAATATATATACACCTGTTCTGAAAGGCCCCAGAGTCTGCAACACCACTAAGCAAGAAGCACCACCAAGCAAACGGCACCATGAAGACCAAGGAGCTCTCCAAACAGGTCAGGGACAAAGTTGTGGAGAAGTAAGGATCAGGGTTGGGTTATAAAAAAATATCTGAAACTTTGAACATCCCACAGAGCACCATTAAATCCATTATTAAAAAATTGAAAGAATATGGCACCACAACAAACCTGCCAAGAGAGGGCCGCCCACCAAAACTCACAGACCAGGCAAGGAGGGCATTAATCAGAGAGGCAACAAAGAGACCAAAGATAACCCTGAAGGAGCTGCAAAGCTCCACAGTGGAGATTGGAGTATCTGTCCATAGGACCACTTTAAGCCGTACACTCCACAGAGCTGGGCTTTACGGAAGAGTGGCGAGAAAAAAGCCATTGCTTAAAGAAAAAAATAAGCAAACACGTTTGGTGTTCGCCAAAAGGCATGTGGGAGACTCCCCAAACATATGGAAGAAGGTACTCTGGTCGGATAAGACTAAAATTAAGCTTTTTGGCCATCAAGGAAAACGCTATGTCTGGCACAAACCCAACACCCCTCATCACCCCGAGAACACCATCCCCACAGTGAAGCATGGTGGTGGCAGCATCATGGTGTGGGGATGTTTTTCATCGGCAGGGACTGGGAAACTGGTCAGAATAGAAAGAATGATGGATGGCGCTAAATACAGGGAAATTCTTGAGGGAAATCTGTTTCAGTCTTCCAGAGATTTGAGACTGGGACGGAGGTTCACCTTCCAGCAGGACAATGACCCTCAGCACACTGCTAAAGCAACACTCGAGTGGTTTAAGGGGAAACATTTAAGTGTCTTGGAATGGCCTAGTCAAAGCATAGACCTCAATCCAATTGGGAATCTGTGGTATGACTTAAAGATTGCTGTACACCAGCGGAACCCATCCAACTTGAAGGAGCTGGAGCAGTTTTGCCTTGAAGAATGGGCAAAAATCCCAGTGGCTAGATGTGCCAAGCTTATAGAGACATACCCAAAGAGACTTGCAGCTGTAAATGCTGCAAAAGATGGCTCTACAAAGTATTGACTATGGGGGGATGAATAGCTATGCACGCTCAAGTTTTCTGTTTTTTTTGTCTTATTTCTTGTTTGTTTCACAAAAAAAATTATTTTGCATCTTCAAAGTGGTAGGCATGTTGTGTAAATCAAATGAAACAAACCCCCCAAAAATCCATTTTATTTCCAGGTTGTAAGGCAACAAAATAGGAAAAATGCCAAGGGGGGTGAATACTTTCGCAAGCCACTGTATATTTTGTATCGCTGGGTTATTTTCCCTGTGTGCCTTGTTGGTTCCAGTGCGCCTGTTTTGCACACTGGACTGTTTTGACGCTTTATTGCGTAACTCTGTTTTCCGGAATAAATCCTGTTATTCTGTGATTTACCCTCCTGCGCCTGACTCCTTCAACTCACCCATCACAACATGTTACATCTGTGTCAATCTAACAAGGTGTTCGCTGCTCTTACACAGAGTTAGGGCCTTATATGTCAATTTAGGATTTGAAGTCAGGATATGGTACTCAGTTAATATTGTTGTCGGGACAAGTATTTCTAAACATAATAACAAAACTCAATTTCTGATTAAAAATAATTTAATCATTGGCTTACAGCAAAGACATTCTCTTTTTTTGGAGCAGTTGACTTCTTGAATCTTTTCATTAAGCTTTGTTTTATATCTTTTGTCTTGAAACAGTATATCAGTGGATTGATCATAGGAGGGAGCAGGCTATACAACATGATAATAACAATACGTAAATCAGTGCTGAGTCTAATGCCGATATTGCTAGACAGATAAATAAAACACCTGGGGAGATAATACAGGGCAATGATGATCAGCTGACAACTGCAGGTAGAAAGGGTTTTGAGGCGGCCTTGGGTGCTCGCAATCTTAAGAACTGCCACAATAATAGAGCAATATGAGAATATAATAAAAGCAAGGGGTCCCAGTAATGTCACCATTGCTACAACAAAAGCAGATAAACCATAAGGGGCCCTGTCAGTGCATGCAAGCGTTGTTATAGCGATATGATCACAGTAGCACTGCATGATTTTGTTTGAATCACAGTAAGGAAGAGGAAAGGCCCTGATTACCATCATCAATGGGCCGGCTTTTGCAACAATCCACGCAGTGGCACTGAGAATATGAATAGTGGTGTTTTGGATAATCATTGGATATCTGAGCGGAAAACAGATTGAAACATATCGGTCTAAAGCCATTATAAATAGAATGTATGAATTTACAGTACCAAAATAGTGCACTAAGTACATCTGAACAAAACAACCTGTGAATGAAATGTCTCCTGCTTCAAACCAATACCTGGCAATAATCTTTGGTAATGTGGTGGTGCTAAAGAGAACATCAGAAACAACTAGATTTAAAATAATAAAATACATGGGTTTGTGGAGATCCCGGTCTGTTGCCAACAATACAAGAATAACAACATTTCCTATTAAAGTGCAAAAATATACCAAGAATAATACAGTTGAGGCAAGGCCGTAGAACTCTGGCTGAAGTCCAGGGAACCCAACAATTACAAACTCTGTCACAAAGCTGTGATTCCCCGCTGACATGATGATGGGCTCTTAGACAACCTGTGGAAATGATGGATTAATGAATTATTGAGTCCTTCGTTGCAATACAACTGAAAACATTGTGTTTCATTTTGAAAATTAGTTACACTGATGACCTAAAACGTGATGTTGTATGAAGTTCTAACACATTTTATTTTACCTAGTTTTGTCAACTCAATTTGATTTTACTTAGCTTACGTTACCAGGCTGCCTTTCATCTTTAAATTACAGTATGTCAACTCAGGAAATCAAGTTGAGTTAACAAAACTAGATAAAAACTAGGTAGCACAATGGTTGTATTATATTATAAGTTCATACAAATTCATACATTTTATATCAACTGACTATATTCCTTAAAGAATACCTGGAATACTATAACAGTAATCCTTCTACCCCCCATAAAAAAATAAATAATAATAATAATAATAATTTTAAAAAAATCATTAGATAAAAGATTTTTAAAAAATAAAACAAATAGAAAAAGTTAGGGTGGTTGTCCCACTGGCTAACCACCCTAACTTAAGTTAAGTTGAAGTTTATGTTGAATGGACCAATTTGTAAGTCGCTCTGGATAAGAGAGTCTGCTAAATGACTTAAATGTAAAATCTTTTTCTTGTTGACACTAAACTTTTTTCAGGGAAAAGTAGTAGGACGTCAATGCAATATGTATCATTATAGGTTAATGTACATATCTCTTCTAGCGTACCGGTATGTTTTAACATCACATTATCTTATTGATATTAAAAGTGATATAAAAGTATTGATCACATTATACACAGAGTATACAAAACATGCCCTTTCCATGACGTAGACTGACCAGGTGAATCCAGGTGAAAGCTATGATCCCTTATTAATGTCACTTGTTAAATCCACTTCAATCAGTGTATATGAAGGGGAGGAGACAGGTTAAAGAAGGATGTTTAAGCCTTGAGACAATTGAGACTGGATTGTGTATGCGTGCCATTCAGAGGGTGAATGGGCAAGACAAACGATTTAAGTGCCTTTGAGCGTTGTATGGTAGTAGGTGCCAGGCGCACCGGTTTGTGTCAACAACTGCAACGGTGCTAGGATTTTCACGCTCAACAGTTTTCTGTGTGTATCAAGAATGGTCCAATACCCAAAGGACATCCAACTTGACACAATTGTGGGAAGCATTGGAGTCAACAAGGGCCAGCATCCCTGTGGAACGCTTTCTACACCTTGTAGAGAATTGAGGCTGTTCTGAGGGCAAAAGGGGGTGAAACTCAATATTAGGAAGGTGTTGCTAATGTTTGGTATACTCAGTGTATGTCCCACTACATATGATTGTCAAGATATGAAGACATTCAAAGAATAATACAAAAATAATCAAATGACTGTTATTCAGCAATCTATTTTCACCCAATGTGTGGAATGTCAATACAAAAGCTGCACCTCACAATAAGCCTTTCAATGGAGTCTTGTATCATGAACTGAAGTTATCCAATGTTATCATCTGAAGATTAGAGAACATATTCCATCTCATTCATATTAAAAATATATTCAGAAAAACACATTAAGAAGATGCATAAAGTGAGCTATCAAGACATGCCATGTAACTCCAGATCTGCATAGTAGTAAATCAGGGCTTACCAAAGTCTGATGTCTGACATGGACACGGCAGTGTACAATTTATAATAAATGTTGATACCCGTGTGATATAATTATGCACCTGACCTTACTCCCTAAGGAAGTTATCCTCAAAGTGTTTGAGTTTTTTCTCTTGTTCTTTGTCATGTATTTATTTAAATCATGATGTAATAATGCAAAATATCTACACAAACACAAATTATTCAAAGACACATTTTTATTTCATCATACTTATCAATGAAAAGAGCTAGGTAGTTACATACACAGATATGGTTAGCTATCTTAATAAATAAATAATCTTTTTTTTTTTTTTAGCTTTTTTAACCCATTTGTTCCAAAGAAATATCCCAGACATGCCACTATGGAAATCGTACGCCATTAGTAACCCTAACATGTAATCCATATAAGCTTTTTTTAAATATTGAAAAGTTAAAAAGTTTGTTTTATTCACGGTCACTATTGTGACTGATGGGAACATACAGTGCTCTGCCTATAATAAAATGAAACCCACATTCATTAGCCCCAATATCTATATACCTCAGCCCACATACCCACACACCTAAACCCAATTAACCACACACCCCAGCCCTGTCACCCCCATGCCCTAACCCTAAAACCCATTTGCCAATACCCTATTGATACAATCAAGTACTACTCCCGATTCACCCATATCCTAGCCCTAAATACCCTATTTGTTACTCATAGACCCCAGTTTCTTTGCCAATACACTTCATCCCTGTTACTTGCCTGTCTCAGGCCAAAATACAGCAGGTTGGTCACCTGGGTCCCAATACATGGGTCACCAACAGGTTGGTCACCTGGGTCCCAACAAATGGTCAAAGTCCAGAGTACACAATCAATAAGAATGTTTACATAGTGTAATAATGTGTGTATGTTTTCCTCCTGGTCCAATAGCATCACTCCATGTTGATATTTCCCAGAAAACTCCATCAGTGCTGTCGGTGGCGGCAGCGGGACACAGATGCAAGGGCTCCGTCATTCCCGAAGGAGACAGTCCCCTGGATTATATTAATTATCTTGGAATGCCTATGGAATCCTGGAATGAGAGCAGCACAGGGAAAACTCTCACAGCGGTCCTGCTGTGACCCCAGTGTGTGTGTGTGTGTGTGTGTGTGTGTGTGTGTGTATGCGTACCTGTCTACATGCAGTGTGTGCATGCAGGCGTGTTGCGTGTATTTATGGATTGACCTGAGGGCAGGTTTAGCAGCAGATTTGTGATAACAACACTCTCCTTAAGCAGCTGTCGAATGTGTGGCTAACTGTGAGGTTAGCTGTTGTGACCTGTCACAAGTTAGCCTGTCAGTTATTGCAACAACTGTTGTTGTTTCTGAAAGGAATACTCCATGACAGTGTGTGAGATAAACTAATGTTCTTTCATTATTAACCAAAGGACTGTAACACTTAGATGGCAAACCAATCACCAAAGCACAACAACGTACATGATAAGTCACTATCAAAGTCAGTGTGCAAATGTTGCTCAATCGCAGCACTACTAAACATCCATAACAACCTTATATCAACTGGGTTGTTCCACCAATTAAGTGCCTTTTGAGTAGTGAATTTAAATAGTTTATTTAACCTAATTTTAACATTCTGTTATAAAGAGCTTGCAAGTTATACATGAAACTGTACTTGTGCATGTGACAATAAAACTTAAACTTGAACTAAAGAGCACATGTTCAACTTAATAAAGCTGTTGATAAAAAAATGACTATAGTAAGTGCCTATTAAATGGCAAATAAAGTAACAAGGTTGACCGTAACAGAGTTGACGACTTCATCTTAAATCAGCCATAAATCCCCCCGTGACAGGGGGAATGGAAGCTTGTTGTGTGCAACAGGATAGGGGCAATTGAAAACAAGCTTCACAAATTTCTTTTAAATTGTTAATACACCTCTAGCCTGTTTATCTATGGGTAACAGGATTGACGTGTTATACTCGACCCGCTCAGTTTTCCACCACAAAACACCAGAAAATGTTTAAAAAGAGTAAAACCAGTTCACCTGCTTTTAAACTATGATTTGCCTATCAGATGTTCAATGTCTCTTTGGATTTTTTTTTTTTAAAGGAATAATTTCACCATATTATTAATGAGAGTTCAGTTTATGTAACAGGGTTGACGTTAAAATGAGGTACAGGATTTGAATCACTAATAATTAATAATCTTCAGAAATGCAAGTCTTAATTCATATAAAAAATCAGATTTATTGAATTACAAGATGGTATATTTTAAAGGCCGCTTAATTTAATATAACAGGCTTTTAAAATGCAATGTTTCAGCGCAATTCCTACTTAGAGGATCAAATGGACGCAAAAGGCACTCATTTCGTGGAATGACCCACCTGCTTGAAGCGCTACGCTCATGAGCACCAGTAATGTATGCTATATAGGGACCAAGAAAATTACATTGCCCTTCACTGCAATGTTTTGTGTCTGCTTACATAGCTTTAGGGGGTTGGAATAAATGACCCAATGTCACGACTTCCGCCGAGGCTGCCTCTCCTCCTTGTTTGGGCAGGCTTCGGCGTTCGTCGTCACCGGCTTACTAGCCACTGCCGCTCCATTATTCATCATTCCATTTGTATTATCTTGTCAATCACACACACCTGGTTCTTATTCCCTCATTAGTCCGTGTATAAGTGTTCCCTCTGCCCCCCTTGTCCTTGTAGGTGATTGTTTATTCGTGAGAGTAGTGTAGCTCAGTGGAGCTACTCGTACCTTGTTATTGCCGGGTTAGATATTTCCCCTGTGCCTGTTATTGTTGGAACTACCGTTACCTTGTATTGCCAGGGTAGATATTCCCCTGTGCCTGTTTCGTTTGTCACTATCCAGCGCTATTTGTGTACGACGGAATAAACTCTGCATTTGGTGATTCTCCTCCTGCGCCTGACTCCTTGTATCACACTCATCAAAGAATCACCCACGCGCTATAGAGTCAGTGGGAGAAGAGCGCATGCCTGGAATCGTGGCACGGGTCCAGGAGCATTCCACGATGCTGGCCAGCTTGGGGGAAGTGATGGATCGGGTTCTACAGGTCGTCCAACGCCTGGAGAGGAGAGGACCCGATCTGTCGAGACCAGCTGGCCAACCGGATCCAGCCACCTACACCCCAGCACCCGGAGGGATCCAGATATCCCGACCACGGGCGTTCGACGGGACGGCGGCACTCTGCCAAGGATTCCTCCTACAACATTTACATTTACATTTACGTAATTTAGCAGACGCTCTTATCCAGAGCGACTTACAAATTGGTGCATTCACCTTATAGCCAGTGGGATAACCACTTTACAATAATTTGTTTTTCTTCTTCTTTGGGGTGGGGTAAGGGGGGGTAGAAGGATTACTTTATCCTATCCCAGGTATTCCTTAAAGAGGTGGGGTTTCAAGTGTCTCCGGAAGGTGGTGAGTGACTCCGCTGTCCTGGCGTCATGAGGGAGCTTGTTCCACCATTGGGGTGCCAGAGCAGCGAACAGTTTTGACTGGGCTGAGCGGGAACTGTGCTCCCGCAGAGGTAGGGGGGCCAGCAGGACAGAGGTGGATGAACGCGATGCCCTCGTTTGGGTGTAGGGACTGATCAGAGCCTGAAGGTACGGAGGTGCCATTCCCCTCACAGCTCCGTAGGCAAGCACCATGGTCTTGTAGCAGATGCAAGCTTCAACTGGAAGCCAGTGGAGTGTGCGGAGGAGCGGGGTGACGTGAGAGAACTTGGGAAGGTTGAACACCAGACGGGCTGCGGCATTCTGGATGAGTTGTAGGGGTTTAACGGCATAGGCAGGGAGCCCAGCCAACAGCGTGTTGCAGTAATCCAGACGAGATGACAAGTGCCTGGATTAGAACCTGTGCCGCTTCCTGTGTAAGGTAGGGTTGTACTCTCCGAATGTTGTAGAGCATGAACCTACAGGATCGGGTCACCGCCTTGATGTTAGCGGAGAACAACAGGGTGTTGTCCAGGGTCACGCCAAGGCTCTTCGCACTCTGGGAGGAGGACACAACGGAGTTGTCAACCGTGATGACGAGATCATGGAACGGGCAGTCCTTCCCCGGGAGGAAGAGCAGCTCTGTCTTGCCGAGGTTCAGCTTGAGGTGGTGATCCGTCATCCACATTGATATGTCTGCCAGACATGCAGAGATGCGATTCGCCACCTGGTTATCAGAAGGGGGAAAGGAGAAGATTAGTTGTGTGTCGTCTGCGTAGCAATGATAGGAGAGGCCATGTGAGGATATGACAGAGCCAAGTGACTTGGTGTATAGCGAGAATAGGAGAGGGCCTAGAACTGAGCCCTGGGGGACACCAGTGGTGAGAGCATGTGGTGCGGAGACAGCTTCTCGCCACGCCACTTGGTAGGAGCGACTGGTCAGGTAGGACGCAATCCAAGAGTGAGCCACGCCGGAGATGCCCAACTCGGAGAGGGTGGAGAGGAGGATCTGATGGTTCACAGTATGAAAGGCAGCAGACAGGTCTAGAAGGACAAGAGCAGAGGAGAGAGAGTTAGCTTTAGCAGTGCGGAGAGCCTCCGTGACACAGAGAAGAGCAGTCTCAGTTGAATGACCAGTCTTGAAACCTGACTGGTTTGGATCAAGAAGGTCATTCTGAGAGAGATAGCAAGAGAGTTGGCTAAAGACGGCACGCTCAAGAGTTTTGGAGAGAAAAGAAAGAAGGGATACTGGTCTGTAGTTGTTGACATCAGAGGGATCGAGTGTTGGATTTTTGAGAAGGGGTGCAACTCTTGCTCTCTTGGAGGCGGAAGGGACATAGCCAGCGGTCAAGGATGAGTTGATGAGCGAGGTCAGGTAAGGGAGAAGGTCACCGGAGATGGTTTGGAGAAGAGAGGAGGGGATAGGGTCAAGCGGGCAGGTTGTTGGGCGGCCGGCCGTCACAAGTCGCAAGATTTCATCTGGAGAGAGAGGGGAGAAAGAAGGCAAAGCATAGGGTAGGGCAGTGTGAGCAGGACCAGCAGTGTCATTTGACTTAACAAACGAGGATCGGATGTCGTCAACCTTCTTTTCAAAATGGTTGACGAAGTCATCCACAGAGAGGGAGGAGGGGGAGGGGGAGGAGGATTCAGCAGGGAGGAGAAGATGGCAAAGAGCTTCCTTGGGTTAGAGGCAGATGCTTGGAATTTAGAATGGTAGAAAGTGGCTTTAGCAGCAGAAAGAGATGAATAAAATGTAGAGAGGAGGGAGTGAAAAGATGCCAGGTCCGCAGGGAGTCTAGTTTTCCTCCATTTCCGCTCGGCTGCCCGGAGCCCTGTTCTGTGAGCTCGCAATGAGTCGTCAAGCCACGGAGCAGGAGGGGAGGACCGAGCCGGCCTGGAGGATAGGGGACATAGAGAGTCAAAGGATGCAGAAAGGGAGGAGAGGAGGGTTGAGGAGGCAGAATCAGGAGATTGGAGGGAGAAGGTTTGAGCAGAGGGAAGAGATGATAGGATGGAAGAGGAGAGAGTAGCGGGAGAGAGAGAGCGAAGGTTGCGACGGCGCATTACCATCTGAGTAGGGGCAGAGTGAGTAGTGTTGGAGGAGAGCGAGAGAGAAAAGGATACAAAGTAGTGGTCGGAGACATGAAGGGGAGTTGCAGTGAGATTAGTAGAAGAACAGCATCTAGTAAAGATGAGGTCAAGCGTATTGCCTGCCTTGTGAGTAGGGGGGGACGGTGAGAGGGTGAGGTCAAAAGAGGACAGGAGTGGAAAGAAGGAGGCAGAGAGAAATGAGTCAAAGGTAGACGAAGGGAGGTTAAAGTCACCCAGGACTGTGAGGGGTGAGCCATCATCAGGAAAGGAACTTATCAAGGCATCAAGCTCATTGATGAACTCTCCAAGGGAACCTGGAGGGCAATAAATGACAAGGATGTTAAGCTTGAATGGGCTAGTGACTGTGAGAGCATGGAATTCAAATGAGGAGAAAGACAGATGGGTCAGGGGAAAAAGAGAGAATGTCCACTTGGGAGAGATGAGGATTCCTGTGCCACCACCCCGCTGACCAGATGCTCTTGGGGTATGCGAGAACACATGGTCAGACGAGGAGAGAGCAGTAGGAGTAGCAGTGTTTTCAGTGGTAATCCATGTCTCCGTCAGCGCCAAGAAGTCGAGGGACTGGAGGGTAGCATAGGCTGAGATGAACTCTGCCTTGTTGGCCGCAGAACGGCAGTTCCAGAGGCTGCTGGAGACCTGGAACTCCACGTGGGTCGTGCGTGCAGGAACCACCATGTTAGAGAGGCAGCAGCCATGCGGTGTGAGGCGTTTGTATAGCCTTAATCCCTCCATCCCTCTCTGTCAACCTGGCCCTCTGTTTCTCCCAGTGAGACTGGGGGGGGCAGCGACGGTCTCCAGCATCAGGCCGCCGCCATCGGAGCGGGAGAAGGTGTCCGTCCTCGTTTCCTGCCTCTCTGGGAAAGCCCTGGAGTGGGCCAACACGGTTTGGAACAAAGGAGGAGCCACGTTGGAGGACTACGGGGAGTTTGCTTGCCTCTTTCGGGCAGTCTTCGAACACCCGCCCGAGGGTTGACAGGCGGGCGAGCGGCTGGTCCACCTGAGGCAGGGGACGAGAACCACACAGGACTTCATGTTGGAGTTTCTGAATCTGGCAGCGGGGTCCGGGTGGAACGAGCAGGCCCTGATCGACCATTTCCGGTGCCATCTGCGGGAGGACGTCAGACGGGAGCTAGCCTACCGGGACACCATGTTGTCTTTTTCAAAACTGGTGGACATGGCCATCCGTTTGGACTACCTGCTGGCAGCCAGAGGACGTCCTGGTAGGGGTCTGCCCGTTTCCACCCCGGACGACTCGGATCCCGAGCTGATGGAGCTGGGTGGAGCCGCCGTCCGAGAGAGCGGAGGAAGACAGCGACAGTGCCACTCTGGTGCACGAAGGGACAGTACACCACACGTCGTAGTCAACGCTCTTTTGGGCCTGGAGGCGGCAGGCAGGGCACTCTCGCATCACCCCAGGTATCGAACACGCACACTCGTTCAGAGCCCTCTGCTGCACACTGTACCCTACCTATCTACTTTCCCGATCACATGGTAGTTCCCCAGTGTAAGGCGCTAGTCAATTCAGGCGCAGCTGGGATCTTTATGGACAGGGCATTCTCACGCCGTCAACGCATTTCATTGGTTCCCCTATCCATTCCACTCCCCATCAGAGCACTTGATAGTCGACCATTAAGTTCCGGGTTTGTTAAGGAAGTTACTGTACCAGTCACCATGATCACCCAGGAGACTCATTGTGAGCAGGTTACTTTTTCAATTATTGAGTCTCCTGCTTTCCCTGTGGTATTAAGTATCCCTTGGCTAGCACTCCACAAGCCCACCTTCTCATGGCCGCAGAGGGTTCTCACGGTCGTGAGAGTGTCAGGGTAGGTGTCTAGGTGTTTCCGGTGGTGCAAACACGGTGGAAAGTCCAGACGGTACCTCCAACATGCACATTCCCCCCGAATACCTCGATCTGGCGCATGCGTTTTCAAAGTCGCAGGCGACTAAATTACCACCTCATCGGGCGGGGGATTGCGCAATAATCCTTTGGGTAGACGCTGTACCTCCCAGGAGTCATTTGTACCCCCCGTCGCAGGCTGAAACTATGGCTATGGAAACATACGTCACCGAGTCCCTGGGCCAGGGGTATATAAGTCCCTCCACTTTCTTTCTTCTTTGTGAAGAAGAAAGTTGGCGGTCTGCGCCCGTGCATTGATTATCGATCACTGAACAAGGAGACTATAAGATTTTGTTATCCTCTCCCCCGCATTCCTTCAGTGATTGAGTCATTGCATGGGGCGCGCTTCTTCACTAAACTAGATCTCAGGAGTGCGTACAACCTGGTACGTGTTCCGGAGGGGGATGAGTGGAATACAGCATTCAGCACAACCACGGGGTATTATGAATACCTGGTGATGCCCTACGGTTTGATGAATGCTCCATCCGTCTTCCATTCCTTTGTGAACAAGGTGTTTCGGGACATGCTTGGTCGCGGTGTGGTGGTCTACATCGATGACATCCTGGTGTATTCCGCTACGCGCGCCGAGCATGTGTCCCTGGTTCGCAAAGTGCTGGCCTGACTGTTGGAAAATGACCTTTATGCCAAGGCAGAGAAGTGTATGTTTTTCCAGCAGTCCGTCTCCTTCCTCGCATACCACATTACCACCTCAGGTGTGGAGATGGAGGGAGATTGCATTGCAGCCGTGCTTAATTGGCAGACTCCAACCATGGTTAAGGAGGTGCAGCGCTTCCTTGGCTTTGCCAACTACTATCGAAGGTTTATCCGGGGCTTTGGCTAGGTTGCAGCTCCCATTACATCCCTGTTGAAGGGTGGGTCGTCCCGGCTCCGCTGGTCTGCTGAGGCTGACCTGGCCTTCAGCAAACTGCGGGGTCTGTTCACCTCAGCACCGGTACTGACCCACCCCGATCTATCACTACTGTTCGTAGTGGAGGTGGATGCGTCCGAGGTTTGGATAGGCGCTGTCCTTTGCCAACGCTCGGGTACGCCACCCACGCTCCGCCCCTGTGCCTTCTTCTCTAAGAAGCTCAGCCCGGCGGAGCAGAACCACGACGTTGGTGATCGGGAGCTGTTGGCTGTTGTCCAAGCTTTGACCATGTGGAGGCATTGGCTCGAAGGGGCGAAACACTCTTTCCTCGTCTGGACGGACCACCGTAACCTGGAGTACATTCTGGCAGCGAGGAGGCTGAATCCTTGCCAGGCCAGGTGGGCCCTATTCTTCACTCGGTTTGATTTTACACTTTCATACATTCTGGGTACGAAGAACGTGAAGGCAGACGCACTGTCCCGGCTGTATGACACAGAGGAGAGGCCCAGAGACAACACCCCCATACTCCCTGCCTCCTGCATTGTGGCGCCGGTAGTGTGGGCGATGGACGCGGATATAGAGCAGGCATTACGCACAGATCTATCTCCACCTCAGTGTCCAGCTGGGCTGCAGTACGTGCCTGCTCTTATCTGTGATCGTATGATCTTCTGGGCACACACGTCACCCTCCTCTGGTCACCCAGGTATCGGTCGTACAGTGCACTGCCTGATCGGAAAGTACTGGTGGCCTACCTTGGCTAAGGACGTGAGGATGTACATTACATTTACATTTACATTTTAGTCATTTAGCAGACGCTCTTATCCAGAGCGACTTACAGTTAGTAAGTACATTGTATGTCTCCTCCTGCTCGGTGTGCGCCCAGAGTAAGGCACCTAAGCACCTCCCAGCAGGTAAGTTACAACCTTTACCAGTTCCAAAACGACCATGGTCTCACCTTAGTGTTGATTTCTTGACTGATCTTCCCCTCTCCCAAGGTAACACCACCATCCTGGTCGTTGTGGACCGCTTTTCCAAGTCCTGCCGCCTCCTTCCTCTGCCCGGTCTCCCCACGGCCCTGCAGACTGCGGAGACCCTATTTACTCCCGTCTTCCGGCACTACGGGGTACCAGAGGATATAGTGTCTGACCGAGGTCCCCAGTTCACGTCCAAGGTTTGGAAGGCGTTCATGGAACGTCTGGGGGTCTCGGTCAGCCTGACCTCTGGGTTCCACCCCAAGTCAAATGGACAGGTGTAACGGGTAAATCAGGATGTGGGTAGGTTCCTGCGGTCCTACTGCCAGGACTGGCTGGGGGAGTGGTCGTTGTTCTTGCCATGCTCAGAATATGCCCAGAACTCTCTCCGCCACTCCTCTACTAACCTAACACCATTCCAATGTGTTTTAGGTTACCAACTGGTTCTGGCACCGTGGCACTAGAGCCAGACCGAGGCTCCTGCGGTGGATGACTGGTTTCGGCGTGTGGAGGAGACGTGGGACGCTACCCACGTTCACCTCCAGCGCGCCGTGCGTCGTCAAAAGGCCAACGCTGAGGCTACCGTATTAACCCCTCGTTTCATGTGTCTCTCCTCAAGCCGGTGGTGGTTGGTCCGCTCCAGGAGTCTGAGGTGCGGGACGTTCCTCCACCTCCTCTGGACATCGAGGGGGCCCCAGCGTACTCTGTCCGTTCCATCCTGGATTTGAGGCATCGGGTGGGGGGCCTTCAGTACCTCGTGGAGTGGGCGGGGTAAGGTCCGGAGGAACGGTGCTGGGTCCCAATGAGGGATATCCTTAATCCCTCCATGATACGGGATTTCCACCGTCACCATCGGGCTCGCCCTGCTCCGCATCCTCCTGGCCGTCCCCGAGGCCGGGGTCGGCGCGCTGTTGGAGCTGCGCGTCAAGGGGGGGTACTGTCAACTTCCGCCGAGGCTGCCTCTCCTCCTTGTTCGGGCAGGCTTCGGCGTTCGTCGTCACCGGCTTACTAGCCACTGCCGCTCCATTATTCATCATTCCATTTGTCTTGTCTTGTCAATCACACACACCTGGTTCTTATCCCCTCATTAGTCTGTGTATAATAATAATAATATATAATAATAATATGCCATTTAGCAGACGCTTTTATCCAGAGCGACTTACAGTCAAGTGTGCATACATTTTGTGTATGGGTGGTCCCGGGGATCGAACCCACTACCTTGGCGTTACAAGCGCCGTGCTCTACCAGCTGAGCTACAGAGGACCACACCATATAAGTGTTCCCATATAAGTTCACCATATAAGTGTTCCCTCTGCTCCCCTTGTCCTTGTGGGTGATTGTTTATTCGTGAGAGTTGTGTAGCTCGGTGGAGCTACTCGTACCTTGTTATTGCCGGGGTAGATATTTCCTCTGTGCCTATTATTGTTGGAACTACCGTTACCTTGTATTGCCAGGGTAGATTTTCCCCTGTGCCTGTTTCGTTTGTCGCTATCCAGAGCTATTTGTGTATGACGGAATAAACTCTGCATTTGGTGATTCTCCTCCTGCGCCTGACTCCTTCTATCACACTCAACACACCCAATGGAAACAAGGACACTTTGTATGGCATGATTGTGTGTGGCATGTTTGCAGTGGATCGGCTGCCCATGTGGCCCACTAAAAGGATACAGGGAGTCATAGTTACAACCATTGGTTATTGTGTGAGGTGAATCCATACCCCAGCCATTGGTTATTGTGTCAGGTAAATCCATACTCCAGCTATTGGTTTAATACAGTGAGATGAATCCATAACCCAGAGATTGGTTACTATGTGTGGTGAATCCATAACCCAGCCATTGGTTATTGTGTGAGATGAATCCATATCCCAGCCAAAGCATGAGATGCATATTTTCCTAGCACACTTCATCTGTAATTTTTATTATTCAAATAATGAGTATTGTATTTAGAACTACTGTAATCCAGCTCAGACAATGGGCTTTTATAAATAACACTTGTCCCCCCCATCCCCTGGATCCTGCCCTCATCAGCAGAGGAGGTGTGTGTGAGTGTCCGCGTGTGCGCGCATGTCAGATTCCATTGTCAGGCTCCAGAGGGTTCGGCCCCACCCCACGGCCCAAACATCCACAAACTATATCTGAACCGTGGGCGGTCGATTGGCAGTGGGTTACTTTAGGTGTGGACCCTGGCCCTCAGGACTGTAGAAGACAGATGACAACTCTGAGACCCTGACCACAGGACCACAGGACTACAAAGGACCTCTACCTGTCACACCCACCACCAGACCCAGCCAGGTAAATGCCCAAGGGCTGATATTTTATACTGTCTAGATAGACACACTGTAGATAGGGAAGTGTCTGTCAAGTTACTTACTCTTCTATGTATCTGCAAATACAGAAAGGCAGGTTGATGTTTATTATCATTAATCTTGCCCTGGAGGCAGAACTGAGTGATTTCCACTAGATGGTCCAGCTGAAAAGTCAAAATTGGCTCTATTTTAAATATTGATGAAAACAAAAATGAACTTTTTGGTCTTAATTTCAGGTTAGGGTTAGACATTAGGGTTAGCGGTGTGGTTAAGGTTAGCGTTATGGTTAATCCAGCTCTCACAGTCTCACGTCACATTTACACATTCATCCATGTTTCTCAAATGTCAAATTTCAAAGTTGTTCCAAACGTCATATTTCGAAATGTTTTAAGGTTAAATTTAGACTTTCACTCAGAATCTTTAAGGTTAGGGTTAAATTTAGACGTTAATTCCGAAATCCTAAGTTTAGGCATTAAAAAAAATTGACATAAAAAAAAAACGTTCTATCAAAGGACTCAAACTTGCAACCTTTGGAATTAGAAGCAGATGCTTACACCCGTTTGCCATCCACCATCCACCGTCCACAACACTCTAGCAAAACCGAAACCTACTTGAAGGCAACAGCGCTCACTGTTGCCCCTAGTGGATGGTTTCCACATCATCTCTCTATGTCCTCAGACATGGATGGACGTCGAATACTGACTTGTATCATGGATGACCTGGCTGTAAGGTTAGGGTTAGGTTTAAAATCTGATTTTATGACTTTGTGGCTATGCCAGCTTCTGACCACTCTGCAGAGCTGCCTTCAGGGCAAGATTCATGACAATAAATGCCAACCTGCTACAGAAATGGTAGGAGCTAGAGGAAGGAGCAAGGTAGGGACAGACTGGTCATAGGGCATTTCTGGCCAAAATTCCAAATGGGCTAGTCCACCTTAAGCCTAGTGGGCCTGTCTAAATTCTAGGTTTGCACAAAATGTTTCATTATTCGGCTAATAATGGTGGCCTCAAGAGAAAGAATGGGCGTAAAAAGGCCTGGCCGTTTTCTGGTTCCAATCCGTCCCTGGAGCAAGGTGTTGTTTTCAGACCAGGCTTTTTTTCAGAGCAATGGGATACAGTTTTAATTTGTCACCAGAAAATTCAAGGTCAACCTCTTCCCCCACTTTCAGATTTCACCTTCAGAGACTTTGGCCTCCCTGACAGAGTGACCTGCCCTCCCAACCAAGGTGTAAGGACCCTCATCCTTTCTGTCTCGACACTCTCCTATTCTTCTTCTCCTCTCCTGCCACCCCTCTCAGGGCAGAATGGACCGGTCTGTGCAGGAGCTGTTTCTGAACTTCACAGTAGTCTTAATCACTGTGCTGCTCATGTGGATCCTGGTCAAGACCTACCAGGCCTGAACCACCAGGGGACAGATACAGGAGGAGAGAGATGAAGGTTCGAATCCTGGATCAGACGAGAAAATCTGGTGTGGCGTAAGCCGGCAACCGGAGTGTTGCTGACATCATCCTAGATTCCATCGCCTGCCGTTGTGCCCTTGAGCAAGGCACTTAACCCCTACAATTGCTCTGCGGCTGATCCATGCGTCTGACCCATTGCTTCCAGTCTCTCGGGTGTGTGTTTGTCTCGGGGGGGTTAGGGTGTGAGCATAAATACATATTTCCATTAATGGACAATAAAGTTAACGGACAATAAAGTTAATGGACAATAAAGTTAATGGACAATAGAGTTAATGGACAATAAAGTTAACTAACGGACAATAAAGTTAACGGACAATAAAGTAAAGTACATCTTATATTATCTTCATTCTGTAACATAGATGTTGCACATGGTCCCTGACAAATTAAGTGAATAAATGAAATTGAAATATATACACGCAGTTCCTCACTCCTGCCTCGTAGAGGTACTGTAGTGTTAGAGATGAGTTGGCAAGCATTCTGTTTACACGTTCTACAATAAAATAACTATTATTGTACCCAATATGTTTTCTGTTGTTTGATGCATCCAACATTATGTTTTAAATGATACATGTGCACACAAATCATGAAAGTAAGCAGAGTACACACCCTACCTACACAACCAGTCAAAAGTTTGAACACACCTACTCATTCAAGGGTTTTTATTTATTTGTACTATTTTTGACATTGTATAATAATAGTGAAGACATCAAAACTATTAAATAACACATATGGATTCATGTAGTAACCAAAAAAGTGTTAAACAAATCAAAATATATGTTATATGTGTGAATCCTCAAATAGCCACCCTTTGCCTTGATGACAGCTTTGCACACTCTTGGCATTCTCTCAACCAGCTTCATGAGGTAGTCACCTGGAATGCATTTCAATTAACAAGTGTGCCTTTTTAAATGTTAATTTGTGGAATTTCTATCCTTTTTAATGCGTTTGAGCCAATTAGTTGTGTTGTGACAAGGTAGGGGGGGTATACAGAAGATAGCCCTATTTGGTAAAAGACCAAGTCCATATTATGACAGTCCATCATTACTTTAAGACATGAAGGTCAGTCAATACAGAACATTTCAAGAACTTTGAAAGTTTCTTCAAGTGCAGTCGCAAAAACCATCAAGCGCTATGATGAAACTGGCTCTCATGAGGACCGCCACAGGAATGGAAGACCCAGAATTTCCTCTGCTGCAGAGGATAAGTTCATTAGAGTTACCAGCCTCAGGAATTGCAGCCCAAATAAAAGCTTCACAGAGTTCAAGTAATAGACACATCTCAACATCAACTGTTCAGAGGGGACTGTGTGAATCAGGCCTTCATGGTCGAATTGCTGCAAAGAAACCACTACTAAAGGACACCAATAAGAAGAAGAGACCTGCTTAGGCCAAGAAACACGAGCAATGGAAATTAGACTGGTGGAAATGTATCCTTTGGTCTGGAGTCCAAATTTGAGATTTTTGGTTCAAACCGCTGTGTATTTGTGAGACGCGGTGTGGGTGAATGGATGATCTCCGCATGTGTAGTTCCCACCGTAAGGCATGGAGGAGGAGGTGTTATGGGGTGGGGTGCTTTGCTGGTGACACTGTCTGTGATTTATATAGAATTCAAGGCACACTTAACCAGCATGGCTACCACCGCATTCTGCAGCGATATGACATCGCATCTGGTTTGGGCTTAGTGGGACTATCATTTGTTTTTCAACAGGACAATGACCCAACACACCTCCAGGCTGTGTAAGGGTTATTTTACCAAGAAGGAGAGTGATGGAGTGCTGCATCAGATGACCTGGCCTCCACAATCCCCGACCTCAACCAAATTGAGATGGTTTGGGATGAGTCGGACGGCAGAGTGAAGGAAAAGCAGCCAACAAGTGCTCAGCATATGTGGGAACTCCTTCAAGACTGTTGGAAAAGCATTCCAGGTGAAGCTGGTTGAGAGAATGCCAAGAGTGTGCAAAGCTGTCATCAAGGCAAAGGGTGGCTATTTGAAGAATCTCAAATCTCAAATATATTTTGATTTGTTTAACACTTTTTTTTGGTTACTACATGATTCTCTGTAGCTCAGCTGGTAGAGCACGGCGCTTGTAATGCCAAGGTAGTGGGTTCGATCCCCGGGACCACCCATACACAAAAAATGTATGCACGCATGACTGTAAGTCGCTTTGGATAAAAGCGTCTGCTAAATGGCATATTATTATTATTATTATTCCACATGTGTTATTTCATAGTTTTGATGTCTTCACTATTATTCTACAATGTAAAAAATAGTAAAAATTAAGAAAAACCCTTGAATGAGTAGGTGTGTCCAATCTTTTGACTGGTACTGTACATTCTTAGAAAAAAGGGTTCCAAAAGGTTTTTTCGGCTGTCCCCATAGGAGAACCCCTTTTTGGTTTCAGATAGAACCCTTTTGGGTTCCACGTAGAACCATTTTGGCTTCCATGTAGAACTCTCTGTGGAAAGTGTCCTACATGGAACCCAAAAGGGGTCTTCAAAGGGTTGTCCTATTGGGACAGTCGAAGAACCATTTAGGTTCTAGGTAGCACCTTTTTTTCTAAGAGAACTTCAGTTGGACTAACTGTTAATTGTGTGATGATGAAACAACAACAAACAAGCCTTTTGTTTTGGAGGCTAAACACCTTGTCTTTATGCTCACAGTTAGGCCATAGAAATCAGCGATGAAACACTTATAAAACACACGTGTTCACATACACAGTATAGTATTTTTATTTGATCGAACACAAAATAATATTAGTCCTATTCTCTCTTATTGAACACGCACTTGTGTTTTTCTAAATCGCTTGACCAAGATCTGTTTTATTTCCTCAGTTCTTAGACAGTATATCAGTGGATTGATCATAGGAGGGAGCAGGCTATACAACATGATAATAACAATACGTAAATCAGTGCTGAATCTAATGCCGATATTGCTAGACAGATACAGTGGGGAAAAAAAGTATTTAGTCAGCCACCAATTGTGCAAGTTCTCCCACTTAAAAAGATGAGAGAGGCCTGTAATTTTCATCATAGGTACACCTCAACTATGACAGACAAAATTAGAAAGAAAAATCCAGAAAATCACATTGTCGGATTTTTTATGAATTTATTTGCAAATTATGGTGGAAAATAAGTATTTGGTCAATAACAAAAGTTTCTCAATACTTTGTTATATACCCTTTGTTGGCAATGACACAGGTCAAACGTTTTCTGTAAGTCTTCACAAGGTTTTCACACACTGTTGCTGGTATTTTGGCCCATTCCTCCATGCAGATCTCCTCTAGAGCAGTGATGTTTTGGGGCTGTCGCTGGGCAACACGGACTTTCAACTCCCTCCAAAGATTTTCTATGGGGTTGAGATCTGGAGACTGTCTAGGCCACTCCAGGACCTTGAAATGCTTCTTACGAAGCCACTCCTTTGTTGCCCGGGCGGTGTGTTTGGGATCATTGTCATGCTGAAAGACCCAGCCACGTTTCATCTTCAACGCCCTTGCTGATGGAAGGAGGTTTTCACTCAAAATCTCACGATACATGGCCCCATTCATTCTTTCCTTTACACGGATCAGTCGTCCTGGTCCCTTTGCAGAAAAACAGCCCCAAAGCATGATGTTTCCACCCCCATGCTTCACAGTAGGTATGGTGTTCTTTGGATGCAACTCAGCATTCTTTGTCCTCCAAACACGAAGAGTTTAGTTTTTACCAAAAAGTTCTATTTTGGTTTCATCTGACCATATGACATTCTCCCAATCCTCTTCTGGATCATCCAAATGCACTCTAGCAAACTTCAGACGGGCCTGGACATGCACTGGCTTAAGCAGGGGGACACGTCTTGCACTGCAGGATTTGAGTCCCTGGCGGCGTAGTGTGTTACTGATGGTAGGCTTTGTTACTTTGGTCCCAGCTCTCTGCAGGTCATTCACTAGGTCCCCCTGTGTGGTTCTGGGATTTTTGCTAACCGTTCTTGTGATCATTTTGACCTCACGGTGTGAGATCTTGCGTGGAGCCCCAGATCGAGGGAGATTATCAGTGGTCTTGTATGTCTTCCATTTCCTAATAATTGCTCCCACAGTTGATTTCTTCAAACCAAGCTGCTTACCTATTGCAGATTCAGTCTTCCCAGCCTGGTGCAGGTCTACAATTTTGTTTCTGGTGTCCTTTGACAGCTCTTTGGTCTTGGCCAAAGTGGAGTTTGAAGTGTGACTGTTTGAGGTTGTGGACAGGTGTCTTTTATACTGATAACAAGTTCAAACAGGTGCCATTAATACAGGTAACGAGTGGAGGACAGAGGACCCTCTTAAATAAGAAGTTACAGGTCTGTGAGAGCCAGAAATCTTGCTTGTTTGTAGGTGACCAAATACTAATTTTCCACCATAATTTGCAAATAAATTCATCAAAAATCCTACAATGTGATTTTCTGGAAATTTTTTTCTCAATTTGTCTGTCATAGTTGACGTGTACCTATGATGAAAATTACAGGCCTCTCTCATCTTTTTAAGTGGGAGAACATGCACAATTGGTGGCTGACTAAATACTTTTTTTCCCCACTGTAAATAAAACATCTGGGGAGATAATACAGGGCAATGATGATCAGCTGACCACTGCAGGTAGAAAGGGTTTTGAGGCGGCCTTGGGTGCTCGCAATCTTAAGAACTGCCATAATAATAGAGCAATATGAGAATATAATAAAAGCAAGGGGTCCCAGTAATACCACCATTGCTACAACAAAAGCAGATAAACCATAAGGGGCCCTGTCAGTGCATGCAAGCGTTGTTATGGAAACATGATCACAGTAGCACTGCATGATTGTGTTTGAGTCACAGTAAGGAAGAGGATAGGCCCTGATTACCATAGCAAGAGAGGGAGGGTGTGCAAGCACCCACGCAGTGACATTGAATATATGAATGGTGGAGTTGTTGATAACCTTTGGGTATCTGAGTGGGTAACAGATTGACACATATCGGTCTAAAGCCATTATCAATAGGAGAAAGCTAGTTACGGATCCAAAATAGTGCACTAAGTACATTTGAAAAAAACAACCAAAGAAAGAAATTGCTCCCGCCTGAAACCAATACCTGGCAATAATCTTTGGTAAAGTGGTGGTGCTGAATAGTATGTCAGACACAACCAGATTCAAAATGATAAAATACATGGGTTTATGGAGAACGTTATGAGTTGCAAACAAGATAAGAACAACAACATTTCCTATTAAAATGCAACAATAAACCAAGAATAATACAGTTGAGACAAGGCCGTAGAACTCTGGCTGAAGTCCAGGGAACCCAACGATGACAAACTCTGTCACAAAGCTGTGATTCCCTGCTGACATGACCATATGTTCTCTTAGAACCAACACTCTGGAAAGTAATGAACATTTATGTTATAGTAAATTATCCATCATTACAACCTAGAGCAGTGTTTTTAAAGTGTTTTCATCAGGTTTTTGTCATATCAAATCAAACGGAATATTGCTCATATACTCTAGTGTCAAATCCTAAATTGACGTATGCACGTGTGACTTTCATGTAAATCATGCATATTGTCAGTGGAAGATTTGAACAAAGAAATGTTGTTATGCATGCAGATTTCAAGTAAGGATTTGGCCCATTGTGCATTTACCAATAATTATTACAGCTCACAGACGGAATTGTTTTACCATGTCAACAATCATTATAATATATATATATGTATTATTTTTGTTTGTAAATGAACATCAGTAAAACTTTGAAAATTGTAATGTGTTATTTGTTCATTGATATTATTAAATACATGTGAATGTATTGTCTTACATAATGTTTAACCAGGACCTGGAAAGCTACACTAATCATGAACAACAGGCTTTATGCATGGATTTACTAAATGTAGTAGTAAACTAACAAAGCAATAATGTGTGTAAGCAGTTTAAAAGCAGACATTAAAATAAGGTGCTGTCAAATCAAATGAGAAACTACCATTATCACTGATCATCCATGTTATCACAGTTTGATACACAAAACATAAAATCAATGCTGTTAGAAAAATGTCCTTACCTCGATTACAGTAAACTAAAATGTAAGTATCAAGACACTTCCTGAGAAGCTCTTCACCAATGACCTTTATGCTCACAATTTATCTATTTAGTGACCGAGTCATTTATGATGACGTTGACACGTTCTGTAGAGGGCAAAGCCACAAGGGGAAAACTACCCAGTGAGTTAACACAATACTCTTTCTACAACCATAAACCCTACATGCTGTGTCTGTGTCAATCAAACTAAATGTGTTCCCTACTGAGCAGGTTACACAGAATCATGGCCTTCCTTGTACTGTATGTCAGTTTTGGATTTCAAGGTAGGATTTGGTACTCAGTTGATATTGTTGTAGGGAATGCTGAATATAACAAAAAATCCTCTGATTCAAAACAAATGTAATCATTGGCTATACCTGGCAATACTCTTTGGTAATGTGGTGGTACTAAAGAGAATATCAGAAACAACCAGGTTTAAAATAACTAAATATATATTGCTCTTTGTACAACAACAAACACTACATGTGTCACGAATTCCTCCGTGTCACGGATTCAGCCGAGGCTGCTCCTCCTCCTTACTCGGGCAGGCTTCGGCGTTCGTCGTCCCCGGAGTACTAGCTGCCACCGTTCTATGTTTCGGTGTTTGACTTGTTTTGTCCTGATTGTGTATACCTGTTCCCCATTATGTTGTATTGTATTCCCTATTTAACCCTCTGTCGTTCATTGTGTGTTGTGTGTTATTGTATTCGTCATCGGCAGTGTTTCGTGTGCGGGTTGTTTATCCTCCTTATGTGGAGATAGTTTTTCTACTCTGGTTACTTTCGAGTAAAGTACGTTTCCAGTAAGCTCTGTGTCCTGCGTTTGACTTCGCCTACCGCATTTCACTGTCGCATTCTGACAGAATAACAACTTAATGGAATCAGCAGGATCGGCGGTGCCAAGGGGATCACTGGAGGAGCGCGTAATCCACCAAGAGGCCATGATCCAGCACCTGGGCACCACCATGCAAGGGGTGATGGACATCTTGAGGCGATGGGAGAGTGGAGGTTTGCCCACACCTCCTCCTACGATACCACCACCATCAGCCATCGTTCCATCTCCGGAGTCCAGTGGGATTCGGCTCTCGCTCCCGAGGGCTTATGATGGCACCGCGGCCGGGTGTCAGGGTTTCCAGGTTGAACTCTACCTAGCAACCATTCACCTGGCGCCCTCGGGATACGAGAGCGTGTCCGCCCTCATCTCCTGTCTGTCCGGCAAGGCGCTGGAGTGGGCCAACGCCGAATGGGGTGGGATAGACGCTGCTACGGTCAGCTATGCGGAGTTCACCCGCCGCTTCCGGGCAGTTTTCGATCATCCCCCAGAGGGTAAAGCGGCGGGTGAGCGTCTATTCCACCTTAGACCGGGGAGGAGGAGCGCGCAGGAGTTCGCGCTGGACTTCCGGACGCTAGCTGCCAACACGGGATGGAATGAGAGGGCCCTCATCGACCACTACAGATGCAGCCTGAGGGAGGAAGTGCGTCGGGAATTGGCCTGCAGGGACATCAACCTCAGCTTTGATCAACTGGTGGACATGTCGATTCGCCTGGATACCCTGTTGGCTACCCGCGGACGTCCGGATTCGGGGCCGTCCATTCCATCCCCCAGCACTTCCGAGCCGACCCCTATGGAGCTCGGGGGTGCTCGTGCTAGGGAGACCAGGAGGGAGACCAGGAGGGATGCCGTCCCCTGCACCAACTGTGGCCGCAGAGGACACACTGCTGGTCGGTGCTGGGGAGGGTCTCCTAGGAATCGAGGCAGTGGGCGACGCACTGATGAGTCATTCCAGGTGAGTAGGCACCCAACTCACCCAGAGCTCTCTGCTGATCATATGTGTATTAAAGTGGTGTTTCCCGAGGTTTCTCCTCACTCCCAGCATAAGGCGCTAGTAGATTCAGGCTTAGCTGGGAATTTTATCGATCGCCAGTTCACCTATAAATTATGGATTCCTATCGTAGCTGTTGATGTGCCCTTCCCCATTCATGCCCTAGATAGCCGCCCGTTGGGGTCAGGATTGATTAGGGAGGTCACGGCGCCTCTCCGGATGAAAACGCAGGAGGGTCATGAGGAGATAGTACGTTTTGTATTTTATTGATTCTCCTGCGTTTCCCGTGGTGTTGGGGCTTCCCTGGTTAACATCTCATGACCCCAACATTTCATGGCAGCAGAGAGCTCTCCAGGGATGGTCTGATCAGTGTACTGGGCGGTGTGTAGGCGTTTCCGTAGGGGCAATGACGGTGGAGAGCCCAAACCAAGTTCCCACCTTGCACATTCCACCTGAGTATGCCGATTTGGCTCTCGCCTTCAGTAAGAAGAAGGCGACTCAATTACCACCTCATCGGACAGGGGGATTGAGCGATAGACCTCCAGGTAGGCGCTGCGCTTCCACGTAGTCACGTGTATCCTCTGTCTCAGGAGGAGACGGCCGGTATGGAGACCTACGTCACCGAATCTTTGAGAGTGTGTTACATACGGCCGTCTACTTCCCCTGCATCCTCGAGTTTCTTTTTTGTGAAGAAGAAGGATGGGGGTTTACGCCCGTTTATTGATTACCGTGGTCTAAATCAGATCACCATCAAATACAGCTATCCTCTCCCTCTGATTGCTAGTATGACGGAGTCATTACACGGGGCGCGATTCTTCACAAAATTGGTTCTCAGGAGCGCGTACAACCTGGTGCTCATTAGGGAGGGAGATGAGTGGAAGACAGCATTCAGTACCACCTCGGGTCACTATGAGTACCTCGTCATGCCATACGGGTTAATGAATGCTCCTTCAGTCTTCCAATCATTTGTGGACGAGATTTATCCGGGACTTGCATGGACAGGGTGTTGTGGTATATATTGATGACATTCTAATATACTCCGCTACACGAGCCGAGCATGTGTCCCTGGTGCGTCAAGTGCTTGGTAGACTGTTGGAGCATGACCTGTATGCGAAGGCGGAGAAATGTCTGTTCTTCCAGGAGTCCATCTCCTTCCTGGGACATCGGTTGTCCGCGTCAGGGGTAGAGATGGAGATTGACCGCGTTTCTGCTGTGCGTAATTGGAAGACTCCCACCACGGTAAAGGAGGTGCAGCGCTTCTTGGGTTTTGCCAATTACTACCGGAGGTTTATCCGGGGCTTTGGACAGGTAGCAGCTCCCATCACCTCTCTGCTAAAGGGGGGTCCGGTGCGCCTGCAGTGGTCAGCTGAGGCGGACAGGGCATTTAAACGTCTGAAGGACCTGTTTACCTCGGCTCCGGTGCTGGCGCATCCGGATCCCTCTTTGGCATTCCAGGTGGAGGTGGACGCTTCCGAGGCTGGGATCGGCGCTGTGATGTCTCAGCGCTCGGGTACGCCACCTAAACTCCGCCCCTGTGCTTTCTATTCTAAGAAGCTCAGTCCGGCGGAGCGCAATTAGACGTGGGGTATAGGGAGCTGCTGGCTGTGGTTCAAGCCCTGAAAGTGTGTAGACATTGGCTTGAGGGGGCTAAACACCCTTTTCTCATTCTGACTGACCATCGTAACCTGGAGTACATCCAGGCAGCGAGGAGGCTGAATCCTTGCCAGGCAAGGTGGTCAATGTTTCTTTCCCGCTTTGTATTTAAGCTCACCTATAGACCAGGGTCCCAGAACGCTAAGGCAGACGCCCTGTCCCGACTATATGACACAGAGGAGAGGTCCATTGAGCCCACTCCCATACTCCCAGAGTCTTGTTTAGTGGCACCGGTGGTGTGGGAGGTGGATGCGGAAATAGAGCGGGCGTTACGTTCCGACCCTAATCCTCCACAGTGTCCAGAGGGTCGGAGGTACGTGCCACTCGAGGTTCGCGATCGTTTGATATACTGGGCTCACACGTCACCCTCCTCTGGTCATCCGGGTATTGGTCGGACAGTGCACTGCCTTAGTGAGAAGTACTGGTGGCCAACCTTAGCTAAGGACGTGAGGGTTTATGTTTCCTCCTGCTCGGTGTGCGCCCAGTGTAAGGCACCTAGACACCTGCCCAGGGGGAAGTTACAACCCCTACCCGTTCCACAATGGCCGTGGTCTCACCTATCGGTGGATTTTGTCACAACCTTCCCCCCTCCCAGGGGAACACTACGATCTTGGTCGTTTTGCATCGGTTTTCTAAAGCCTGCCGTCTCATTCCCCTGCCAGGTCTCCCTACTGCCCTACAAACTGCTGAGGCCCTGTTTACACACGTCTTCCGGCACAATGGGGTGCCTGAGGATATAGTGTCTGATCGGGGTCCCCAGTTCACCTCTAGAGTCTGGAGGGCATTTATGGAACATCTGGGGGTCTCGATTAGCCTTACCTCAGGTTTTCACCCCGAAAGTAATGGGCAGGTGGAGAGAGTTAACCAGGATGTGGGTAGGTTTCTGAGGTCATATTGCCAGGACCGGCAAGAGGAGTGGTCGGGATATATTCCCTGGGCAGAGATAGCTCAAAACTCCCTCCGCCATTCGTCCACTAACCTTACGCCTTTCCAGTGTGTGATAGGTTATCAGCCGGTTCTGGCACCTTGGCATCAGAGCCAGACCGAAGCCCCTGCGGTGGACGAGTGGTTTCGGCGCTCGGAAGAGACCTGGAACACTGCCCATGTACGCCTGCAGCGGGCCATCAGGCGGCAAAAGGCGAGCACCGATCGCCACCGCAGTGAGGCTCCGGTGTATGCACCGGGAGACCGGGTCTGGCTCTCGACCCGAAACCTGCCCCTTCGCCTGCCGTGCCGTAAGCTGGGTCGGTGGTTTGTGGGGCCCTTTAAAGTCCTGAGGAGATTGAACGAGGTATGTTATAGGTTACAACTGCCCATTAATTACCGCATTAATCCCTCGTTCCATGTGTCTCTCCTCAGGCCGGTGGTGGCTGGTCCACTCCAGGAGAGTGAGGTACGAGAGACTCCTCCGCCCCCGTTGGACATCGAGGAGGCTCCGGCGTACTCAGTCCGTTCCATCTTGGATTTGAGGCGTCGGACGGGGGGCCTGCAGTATCTCGTGGAGTGGGAGGGGTACGGTCCGGAGGAACGGTGCTAGGTCCCCAGGAGGGACATTCTAGATCCCTCCATGTTGAGGGACTTCCACTGGAGTCATCCAACTCGCCCTGCTCCGCGTCCTCCTGGCCGTCCCCGAGGCCGGGGTCGGCGCACGGCTGGAGCCGCGCGTCAAGGGGGGGGGGTACTGTCACGGAATTAGCCGAGGCTGCTCCTCCTCCTTGCTCGGGCAGGCTTCGGCGTTCGTCGTCCCCGGAGTACTAGCTGCCACCGATCTATGTTTGACTTGTTTTGTCCCGATTGTGTATACCTGTTCCCCATTATGTTGTATTGTATTCCCTATTTAACCCTCTGTCGTTCATTGTGTGTTGTGTGTTATTGTATTCGTCATCGGCAGTGTTTCGTGTGCGGGTTGTTTATCCTCCTTGTGTTGGAGATTGTTTTTCTACTCTGGTTACTTTCGAGTAAAGTACATTTCCAGTAAGCTCTGTGTCCTGCGTTTGACTTCGCCTACCGCATTTCACCGTCGCACTGTGACACTCCGAAGCTGCCACCTCTCCTTGTTCGGGTATGCTTCGGCGTTCATCGTCACCGGCCTTCTAGCCACTGCCGCTCCTCATTTCATCATTCCATTGCTTTTGTCTTGTTCATTACATAAGTGTTCCCTCTGCCCCCTTGTCTTTGTGTGTGATTGTTTATTGTGAGGAGAGTGAAGCTCGGTGGAGCTCCTTGTATTTTGTATCGCTGGGTTGTTTTCCCTGTGTGCCTTGTTGGTTCCAGTGCGCCTGTTTTGCACACTGGACTGTTTTGACGCTTTACTGCGTAACTCTGTTTTCCGGAATAAATCCTGTTATTCTGTGATTTACCCTACTGCGCCTGACTCATTCAACTCACCCATCACAACATGCTACATCTGTGTCAATCTAACAAGGTGTTCGCTGCTCTTACACAGAGTTAGGGCCTTATATGTCAATTTAGGATTTGAAGTCAGGATATGATACTCAGTTAATATTGTTGTCGGGACAAGTATTTCTAAACATAATAACAAAACTCAATTTCTGATTAAAAATAATTTAATCATTGGCTTACAGCAAATACATTCTCTTTTTTTGGAGCAGTTGACTTCTTGAATCTTTTCATTAAGCTTTGTTTTATATCTTTTGTCTTGAAACAGTATATCAGTGGATTGATCATAGGAGGGAGCAGGCTATACAACATGATAATAACAATACGTAAATCAGTGCTGAGTCTAATGCCGATATTGCTAGACAGATAAATAAAACACCTGGGGAGATAATACAGGGCAATGATGATCAGCTGACCACTGCAGGTAGAAAGGGTTTTGAGGCGGCCTTTCATCTTTAAATTACAGTATGTCAACTCAGGAAATCAAGTTGAGTTAACAAAACTAGGTAAAAACTAGGTAGCACAATTGTTGTATTATATTATAAGTTCATACAACTTCATACATTTTATATCAACTGAGTATATTCCTTAAAGAATACCTGGAATACTATAACAGTAATCCTTCTACCCCCCATAAAAAAAAACAAAAAAATTATAATAATAATTTTAAAAAAATCATTAGATAAAAGATTTAAAAATATATATATATATATTGAAAAAATTAGGGTGGTTGTCCCACTGGCTAACCACCCTAACTTAAGTTAAGTTGAAGTTTATGTTGAATGGACCAATTTGTAAGTTGCTCTGGATAAGAGAGTCTGCTAAATGACTTAAATGTAAATGTAAAATCTTTTTCTTGTTGACACTAAACTTTTTACAGGGAAAAGTAGTAGGACGTCAATGCAATATGTATCATTATAGGTTAAATATACATATCTCTTCTAGAGTACCGGTATGTTTTAACATCACATTATCTTATTGATATTACAAGTGATATAAAATTATTGATCACATTATACACAGAGTATACAAAACATGCCCTTTCCTTGATGTAGACTGACCAGGTGAATCCAGGTGAAAGCTATGATCCCTTATTAATGTCACTTGTTAAATCCACTTCAATCAGTGTAGATGAAGGGGAGGAGACAGGTTAAAGAAGGATGTTTAAGCCTTGAGACAATTGAGACTGGATTGTGTATGCGTGCCATTCAGAGGGTGAATGGGCAAGACAAAAGATTTAAGTGCCTTTGAGCGGGGTATGGTAGTAGGTGCCAGGCGCACCGGTTTGTGTCAAAAACTGCAACGGTGCTAGGATTTTCACGCTCAACAGTTTCCTGTGTGTATCAAGAATGGTCCAATACCAAAAGGACATCCAACTTGACACAATTGTGTGAAGCATTGGAGTCAACAAGGGCCAGCATCCCTGTGGAACGCTTTCTACACCTTGTAGAGAATTGAGGCTGTTCTGAGGGCAAAAGGGGGTGAAACTCAATATTAGGAAGGTGTTGCTAATGTTTGGTATACTCAGTGTATGTCCCACTACATATTACTGTCAAGATATGAAGACATTCAAAGAATAATACAAAAATAATCAATGACTGTTATTCAGCAATCTATTTTTGCCCAATGTGTGGAATGTCAATACAAAAGCTGCACCTCACAATAAGCCTTTCAATGGAGTCTTGTATCATGAACTGAAGTTATCCAATGTTATCATCTGAAGATTAGAGAACATATTCCATCTCATTCATATTACAAATATATTCAGAAAACACATTAAGAAGATGCATAAAGTGAGCTATCAAGACATTCCATGTAACTCCAGATCTGCATAGTAGTAAATCAGGGCTTACCAAAGTCTGATGTCTGACATGGACACGGCAGTGTACAATTTATAATAAATGTTGACACCCGTGTGATATAATTATGCACCTGACCTTACTCCCTAAGGAAGTTATCCTCAAAGTGTTTGAGTTTTTTCTCTTGTTCTTTGTCATGTATTTATTTAAATCATGATGTAATGATGCAAAATATCTACACAAAACATTTATTTTTGTTAGCTTTTTTAACCCATTTGTTCCAAAGAAATATCCCAGACATGCCACTATGGAAATCGGATGCCATGAGTAACCCTAACATGTCATCCATATAGCTTTTTTTAAATATTGAAAAGTTAAAAAGTATGTTTTATTCACGGTCACAATTGTGACTGATGGGAACATACAGTGCTCTGACTATAATAAATTTAAACCCACATTCCTTAGCCCCAATATCTACATACCTCAGCCCACATACCCACACACCTAAACCCAATTAACCACACACCACAGCCCTGTCACCCCCATGCCCTAACCCTAAAACCCATATGCCAACACCCTATTGAAGTGTATTGGCAAAGGAACTGGGGTCTATGAGTAACAAATAGGGTATTTTGGGCTAGGATATGGGTGAATCGGTATTAATACTTGATTGTATCAATTGGGTATTGGCAAATGGGTTTTAGGGTTAGGGCATGGGGGTGACAGGGCTGGGGTAGCAGGTAGTTTAGTGGTTATGAGCGTCGTGCCAGTAACCGAAAGGTCGCTGGTTCTAATCCCCAAGCCGACTAGGTGAAAAATCTGTTGATGTGCCCTTGAACAAGGCACTTAACCCTAATTGCTCCTGTATGTCGCACTGGATAATAGCGTCTGCTAAAGGACTAAAATGTAAATGTTAATTGGATGTGGGTATGTGGGCTGAGGTATATAAACTATCTTCATGTATGAGAAGAAAATCAGGACAAAATTAACCCATAATATAGCAGTCGCCACAGTAGAAGCTACGGTGAAATAATATGTAGGATTCACGCATGCTGCTCTTACTAAGGCGGCATTTTCACAAAGGCTGTACGGGAGTTTATTTGATCCACAGAATGGCAGATTGTTCACCAAGCCAGTCAACAAACCGGCAAACAAGCAGCCTGACACTCTGACCAGACTGGCATTGGATGTCTCTGAAATTATTACTTTCTTAAAGTGAATCAGCTTCTCTCAGCTACTTGAGGAAGCCCACGTCATGATTCTCATTAGACAACTACAGTACATGCTGATTGGTATCCAAAAACAGGTGCAAAAACTGCCCACTAGAACATGCATACATGCTGATTGGTATCCAAAAACAGGTGTAAAAACTGCCCACTAGAACATACATACATGCTGATTGGTATCCAAAAACAGGTGTAAAAACTGCCCACTAGAACATGCATACATGCTGATTGGTATCCAAAAACAGGTGTAAAAACTGCCCACTAGAACATGCATACATGCTGATTGGCTCAAAGGCCTATAAGTCACATAAAGACAGACATATTTTGAGTGACCCGCCCTGCAGTTTTCCTTGATCTGTAATTGGTTGAATTGGACCCTGCATCCTTTCATCTGTGAACTGTAATCACTGAGGGCCAAATCCCTAATTTGATAACCCAATCTCTCTCATGCTGTAAAGTCTTGCATTGATGACAATGGTGAATTCCATGTACAGATCTCAAGATAGGACCTAGTCCAGGCCAGTATGAAAAAGTATGAAAATGTATGCACTCACTAACTGTAAGACGCTCTGGATAAGAGGGTCTGCTAAATAACTAAAATGTA
Organism: Coregonus lavaretus; assembly: GCF_964263955.1. Classification (NCBI taxonomy): domain Eukaryota; kingdom Metazoa; phylum Chordata; class Actinopteri; order Salmoniformes; family Salmonidae; genus Coregonus; species Coregonus lavaretus. The sequence continues at coordinate 35,405,229 of NC_140017.1, read as the reverse complement.
AAATGTAGTCCTGTGGGGACATTCCTTCCTCCTCCACTTGATACAGTCGCGACCAAAATTATTGGCACCCTTTATAGAGATAAGCAAAAGTTACTCTATAAAATAAATAATACAAATACTGAGCTATATTGTATGCAATTTTTTTTTTTTAAAGTACATTATTTTATACCAAAACAGTTGCTCAGAGAAAAATATTTTCTTTAAAAAGTAATTTAAAAAATCTCTAAAAGATGGGTGTCAAAATTATTGGCACCCCTAACAATTCTTTAAAATATAATCAAGAATACCGTTTCTATTGTTAATCTCAGTTTAAGTAACTGTATTTTGGCCTTTCATGGCTTCCTGTTTCACTCGGGTATAAAAATGAGGTAACAAATGTAAAATCCATCTGTCATCCATCACATTTACAATATATTTACGTCATTTAGCAGACGCTCTTATCCAGAGCGACTTACAAATTGGTGCATTCACCTTATAGCCAGTGGGATAACCACTTTACAATTATATTTTTATTTATTTACTTTTTTCTTTTCTTTTTTAAAATGTATTTATATAAAAAAATTTAAATTGTTTTTTAAATGTATTAAAATGTTTTGGGGGTGGGGTGGGGTACGGGGGGGGGGGGGTTAAAGTATTACTTTATCCTATCCCAGGTGTTCCTTAAAGAGGTGGGGTTTCAAATGTCTTCGGAAGGTGGTGAGTGACTCCGCTGTCCTGAGTCGTGAGGGAGCTTGTTCCACCATTGGGGTGCCAGAGCAGCGAACAGTTTTGACTAGGCTGAGCGGGAACTGTGCTTCAGCAGAGGTAGGGGAGCCAGCAGGCCAGAGGTGGATGAACACAATGCCCTCGTTTGGGTGTAGGGACTGATCAGAGCCTGAAGGTATGGAGGTGCCGTTCCCCTCACAGCTCCGTAGGCAAGCACCATGGTCTTGTAGCAGATGCGAGCTTCAACTGGAAGCCAGTGTAGTGTGCGGAGGAGCGGGGTGACGTGAGAGAACTTGGGAAGGTTGAACACCAGACGGGCTGCGGCATTCTGGATGAGTCGTAGGGGTTTAATGGCACAGGCAGGGAGCCCAGCCAACAGCGAGTTGCAGTAATCCAGACGGGAGATGTTAAGTGCCTGGATTAGGACCTGTGCCGCTTCCTGTGTAAGGCAGGGTCGTACTCTCCGAATGTTGTAGAGCATGATCCTACAGGATCGGGTCACCACCTTGATGTTAGCGGAGAACGACAGGGTGTTGTCCAGGGTCACGCCAAGGCTCTTCGCACTCTGGGAGGAAGACACAACGGAGTTGTCAACCGTGATGGCGAGATCATGGAATGGGCAGTCCTTCCCCGGGAGGAAGAGCAGCTCCGTCTTGCCAAGGTTCAGGTTGAGGTGGTGATCCGTCATCCACACTGATATGTCTGCCAGACATGCAGAGATGCGATTCGCCACCTGGTTATCAGAAGGGGGAAAGGAGAAGATTAGTTGTGTGTCGTCTGCGTAGCAATGATAGGAGAGGCCATGTGAGGATATGACAGAGCCAAGTGACTTGGTGTATAGCGAGAATAGGAGAGGGCCTAGAACTGAGCCCTGGGGGACACCAGTGGTGAGAGCACGTGGTGCGGAGACAGCTTCTCACCACGCCACTTGGTAGGAGCGACCGGTCAGGTAGGACGCAATCCAAGAGTGAGCCGCGCCGGAGATGCCCAGCTCGGAGAGGGTGGAGAGGAGGATCTGATGGTTCACAGTATCAAAGGCAGCAGACAGGTCTAGGACAAGAGCAGAGGAGAGAGAGTTAGCTTTAGCAGTGCGGAGAGCCTCCGTGACACAGAGAAGAGCAGTCTCAGTTGAATGACCAGTCTTGAAACCTGACTGGTTTGGATCAAGAAGGTCATTCTGAGAGAGATAGCAAGAGAGTTGGCTAAAGACGGCACGCTCAATAGTTTTGGAGAGAAAGAAGGGATACTGGTCTGTAGTTGTTGACATCAGAGGGATTGAGTGTTGGATTTTTGAGAAGGGGTGCAACTCTCGCTCTCTTGAAGACGGAAGGGACATAGCCAGCAGTCAAGGATGAGTTGATCAGCGAGGTGAGGTAAGGGAGAAGGTCACTGGAGATGGTCTGGAGAAGAGAGGAGGGGATAGGGTCAAGCGGGCAGGTTGTTGGGCGGCCGGCCGTCACAAGTCGCAAGATTTCATCTGGAGAGAGAGGGGAGAAAGAAGTCAAAGCATAGGGTAGGGCAGTGTGAGCAGGACCAGCAGTGTCATTTGACTTAACAAACGAGGATCGGATGTCGTCTACTTTCTTTTCAAAATGGTTGACGAATTCATTCACAGAGAGGGAGGAGGGGGGGGGGGGGGGGGGGGGTGGGGGAGGATTCAGCAGGAAGGAGAAAGTGGCAAAGAGCTTCCTAGGGCTAGAGGCAGATGCTTGGAATTTAGAGTGGTAGAAAGTGGCCTTAGCAGCAGAAACAGATGAAGAAAATGTAGAGATTAGGGAGTGAAAAGATGCCAGGTCCACAGGGAGTCTAGTTTTCCTCCATTTCCGCTCGGCTGCCCGGAGCCCTGTTCTGTGAGCTCACAATGAGTCATCAAGCCATGGAGCTGGAGGGGAGGACCGAGCCGGCCGGGAGGATAGGGGACATAGAGAGTCAAAGGATGCAGAAAGGGCGGAGAGGAGGGTTGAAGAGGCAGAATCAGGAGATTGGAGGGAGAAGGATTGAGAAGAGGGAAGAGATGATAGGATGGAAGAGGAGAGATTAGCGGGAGAGAGAGAGCGAAGGTTGCGACGGCGCATTACCATCTGAGTAGGGGCAGAGTGAGTAGTGTTGGAGGAGAGCGAGAGAGAAAAGGATACAAAGTAGTGATCGGAGACATGGAGGGGAGTTGCAGTGAGATTAGTAGAAGAACAGCATCTAGTAAAGATGAGGTCAAGCGTATTGCCTGCCTTGTGAGTAGGGGGGGACGGTGAGAGGGTGAGAGGGTGAGGTCAAAAGAGGACAGGAGTGGAAAGAAGGAGGCAGAGAGAAATGAGTCAAAGGTAGACGTAGGGAGGTTGAAGTCCCCCAGAACTGTGAAGGGTGAGCCATCCTCAGGAAAGGAACTTATCAAGGCGTCAAGCTCATTGATGAACTCTCCAAGGGAACCTGGAGGGCGATAAATGACAAGGATATTAAGCTTATATGGGCTAGTGACTGTGACAGCATGGAATTCAAATGAGGAGATAGACAGATGGGTCAGGGGAAAAATAGAGAATGTCCACTTGGGAGAGATGAGGATTCCTGTGCCACCACCCCGCTGACCAGATGCTCTCGGGGTATGCGAGAACACATGGTCAGACGAGGAGAGAGCAGTAGGAGTAGCAGTGTTTTCAGTGATAATCCATGTTTCCGTCAGCGCCAAGAAGTCGAGGGACTGGAGGGTAGCATAGGCCATGGGGAAAGGCAACGAACTCACAAATGAAAAGAGAATTATGGTTGTTGACTTTCATAAATCAACAATTAAGAAATGTAAGACTACTGGGACAGTGGAAAACTTCCTGGAAAAGGACCAAAGTGTATCTTGTCCCCACGCACGTGAGGAAGATGTTTCGGGAGGCAAAGAGAAGTCCAAGTGCCACAGTTGGAGAATTACAGAACTTGGTCGCATCTTCGGTTCACCAAGTCTCCATATCTTCAATTAGACGCAACCTCCATACCAATAGGCTATTTTGAAGGGTTGCCATAAAAAAAAGCCTTTATTGATAACAACCAACACATGTAAATGCCTGGAGTTCCAGCTTTGCTATTTGGATTGGAACCAGGTGCTATGGTCAGATTAGACGAAAACAGAGCTCTTAGAAGGATGCATATGTAGAGCTCGAAAGAAGGATGCATATGTAGAAAATAACCTTGTACCTACTGTAAACATGGTGGTGGATCTTTGATGTTATGGGACTGTTTTGCTTCTACTAGTCCTGGGGCCAATGTTAAGGTCAACAGCATCATGATCTTTACCAAGTACCAGGACATTTGAGCCAAAAACCTGGTTGCCTCTGCCAGGAGGCTGAAACTCGGCCGCAAGTGGATCTTCCAGCAAGACAATGACCCCAAGCACACATCAAAATCCACAAATAAATGGTTAATTGACCACAAAGTCAACATCTCTGAACTTGAATCCCATTAAAAACCTGTGGTTTGAATTGAAGAGGGCAGTCCATAAGCGTAGATCGAAGGAGATCAATGATCTGGAAAGATTCTGTAAAGAGGAAAGGTCCCCTCCCAATGTGTTCTTCAATCCCATAAAACATTATAGAAAAAGGCTAAGTACACAAAGTATGGAAAACAGGGGTGCCAATAATTTTGACACCCATATCTATTTGAGATGTATTTGTATTACTTGTTAAACAAAATATCTTTCTCTGAGCAATTGTATTAGTATAAAATACTATAATTTTCGAAAGAAATTGAGCATACAATATAGCTCAGTATATTTTTGCTAATCTTTGTCAAGGGTGACAATAATTTCGGTCATGACTGTATGTTATTTGATTATGTCTTTGGCTCCTACCATTTTAATGTTGCATTCCCTTGAGCTCCCCTCTCTCTCCAACCTTTCATTCTCTGTGAGTAGGTTTGGACAAGTTGAAGTTATTCATTAGTGTAGCCAACCTGTCACAGACAGCGCAGTGCCAGGGGATCGCTAAGGGTCAATGGGGAAGTGTACGATGTAATCCCAAGGCACAGCTTGTCTAATGATATTAGTAAAGCGTTTATAAATCCCCTGGGAAGAACAGGCAGCAGCAGGGGTTCCAGCATTAACCCACAGGGGTTCCAGCATTAATAATTTGATAGAGTAGCTAATATCCCCAGCGACTGTTCTGAGGTGTAAACAGACCAAGACAAGAAAGTGTCTATGAGCTTTCACAATCAGCTTTCATAGCCCATTCATAACCATAATGGGCTACACTAGAAAAAGGCCAACACCATGATTTGCTTACCTTATCTTTCAACATGAAACGTCAGACGCTGGTCAAATAAGGAAAGGAGGACATTCTATTAAAAAGAGAATGCAATTATTATTTTCACTTCATAGTATACAGTATAATGTTCTGTATAAAAATAAAAATAAATGTTTATTTCACCTTTATTTAACCAGGTAAGCCAGTTGAGAACAAGTTCTCATTTACAACTGCGACCTGGCCAAGATAAAGCAAAACAGTGTGATAACAACAACAACAACACAGAGTTACACATGGGATAAACAAAACATACAGTCAAAAACACAATATAAAATCAATATACAGTGTGTGCAAATATGGTAAGTTATGGAGGTAAGGCAATAAATAGGCCATAGTGCAAAATAATTACAATTTAGTATTAACACTTGAGTGATAGATGTGCAGAATATGATGTGCAAATAGAGATACTGGGGATGAGGTAGTTGGGTGGGCTAATTACAGATGGGCTGTGTACAGGTGCAGTGATCGGTAAGCTGCTCTGACAACTGATGCGGGAGATAAGAGTCTCCAGCTTCAGAGATTTTTGCAGTTCGTTCCAGTCATTGGCAGCAGAGAACTGGAAGGAATAGCGGCCAAAGGAGGTGTTGGCTTTGGGAATGACCAGTGAGATATACCTGCTAGAGCGCATACTACGGGTGGGTGTTGCTATGGTGACCATTGAGCTAAGATAAGACAGGGATTTGCCTAACAGTGATTTATAGATGACCTGGAGCCAGTGGGTTTGGCGACGAATATGTATTGAGGGCCAGCCAACGAGAGCGTACAGGTCACAATGGTGGGTAGTATATGGGGCTTGGTGACAAAGCGAAGGCTATTTTGTAAATGACATCGCCGAAGTCAAGGATCGGTAGGACAGTCAGTTTTACGAGGGCATGTTTGGCAGCATGAGTGAAGGAGGCTTTGTTTTTGCGAAATAGGAAGCAGATTCTAGATTTAACTTTGGATTGGACATGCTTAATGTGAGTCTGGAAGGAGAGTTTACGGTCTAACCAGACACCTAGGTAATTGTAGTTGTCCACATATTCTAAGTCAGACCCGCCGAGGGTAGTGATTTTAGTCGGGCGAGCGGGTGCAAGCAGCGTTCGATTGAAGAGCATGCATTTAGTTTTACTAGCATTTAAGAGCAGTTGGAGTCTACGGAAGGAGTGTTGTATGGCATTGAAGCTCGTTTGGAGGTTTGTTAACACAGTGTCCAATGAAGGGCCAGATGTATACAAAATGGTGTCGTCTGCGTAGAGGTGGATCTGAGAGTCACCAGCAGCAAGAGAGACATCATTGATATACACAGAGAATAGAGTCAGCCCGAGAATTTGCATGGGCAAGTTGCAGCGAAGGGTGCAGAGCTGGTGGCCGGGGTAGGGGTAGCCAGGTGGAAAGCATGGCCAGCCGTAGCAAAATGCTTGTTGAAATTTTCGATTAACGTAGATTTATCGGTGGTGACAGTGTTTCCTAGCCTCAGTGCAGTGGGCAGCTGGGAGGAGGTGCTCTTATTCTCCATGGACTTTACAGTGTCCCAAAACTTTTTGGAGTTAGTGCTACAGGATGCAAATTTCTGTTTGAATAAGCTAGCCTTTGCTTTCCTAACTGATTGTGTATATGGGTTCCTGACTTCCCTGAAAAGTTGCATATCGCGGGGGTTGTTCGATGCTAATGCAGTACGCCACAGGATGTTTTTGTGCTGGTCAAGGGCAGTCAAGTCTGGGGTGAACCAGGGGCTATGTCTGTTCTTAGGTCTGAATTTTTTGAATGGGGCTTGCTTATTTAAGATGGAGAGGAAAGCACTTTTAAAGAACAACCAGGCATCCTCTACTGACGGAATGAGGTCAATATCCATCCAGGATAGCCGGGCCAGGTCAATTAGAAAGGCCTACACAGTTATTTATAACATAAAAAAATATAAATCCTATTATTTGAGAATCCTTGGGCCTGGCAAAAGTGGTTGAAAGTGTGATTGCAATGAAGACACACCATTAGGCTGGGTTTCTGTACAGCACTTCGAGATATTAGCTGATGTAAGAAGGGCTATATAAAATAAAATTGATTGATTGATTGATTGATAGAAGAAATACATTACAGCTAAACAAAAACAGACAAAATGTAGCTTCGTTATTATGATATGTGTATAAAGTATGAATATAATTTGTTGAGAGAAGGCCAAAGACCATTGTTTGCACATGCATAGTGAACACATAACAGCAAAACAGGAACACACACACACACACAGTACACACACACACACACACACACACACACACACACACACACACACACACACACACACACACACACACACAGTACACACACACGCACACTCCTCACTAATCACACACAAGGGAACATAGACACTAATTACACAGTAATCCTTAAAGACTTAATTTGTTGTATGTTGTTGAAAGACAGGGGTTGCCTCTGAGAATCATATACACTACTAACAAACTTCTCTAAGTCTTACAAGAACATGACACAACACTTCAGTCACATGTACCCAATACGCAATAGCTACTTATGTTTTATATTCAGTATTTTTGATTGAAATGTGTTTTTGTTTGGATAAATCATCAGAGGAACTAGAAAATGAAGTGACTACTTTTCAACCAGTAGGCATAGATGCCTGACGTTCACAAAAGCATTAACCGCTTATGAACGGTAGACATATACCTCTCAGAGCTGTAGGTAGAGCACTGGTTATCCATAATGTGGTCCTTCGTAGCGCAGTTGGTAGGTTATGGCGCTCGTAATGCTAGGAAAGTGGGATCAATTCCCGGGACCACCCATACCTAACATATATGCACGCATGAATAAGTCGCTTTGGATAAAAGTGTCTGCTAAATGATATAAAGGTATATTTTATTTGTTTTCACATGATCAACCTAGTGTCCACGCAAAAGTCATGAAATGTGACAATGAGTGACATGAGAGTACTGACTGGATTGACTGCCTGCCCCCAGAATGACTGCATCTGGTCACTCCATTTAGTCACATGCAGAGCAATACAATTAAGCAATAAGTCCAGAGGAGGTGTGGTATATGGCCAATATACTACGGCTAAGGGCTGTTCTTATGCACGACCCAACGCGGAGTGCCTGGATACAGCCCTTAGCCGTGGTATAATGGCCATATACCTCAACCCCCCGAGGTGCCTTATTATAAACGGGTTACTAACATAATTAGACCAGTAAAAGGTATTTTTTTGTGATACCCATAGTATACGGTCTGATATACCACGGCTTTCAGCCAATCAGCATTCAGGGCTCAAACCACCCGGTTTATAAGTAAGCAATAAGGCCCGAGGGGGTGGGGTATTTAAGTGATAATGGCCTCAAAGCCGGTGTTTGGAGGATATGTTGACAATATATCCTCCAAATACCAGCTTCTACGGCATTATCACTTAATTGGGCCAACTTTTAGAATTCTGAATATTGTTTTAATTCTAGACATTCATTTACATAGCATTGTTTAAATATTTCCTGCTTATATGTAATGTTAATTAGGCGCTGACATGGCTGCCATAGAATTTTGAAGTGTCATGTAAATGCTCATAAACCTCATTCAATTCCAGGGATGGGCAACTTTGATGGGGTGGGAGCCACAAAAAATGCCACAGTGGCTTGCGGGTCTGCGTACCCACATCCATAACCACACATGCATATAGAATTGAGGGGGGGGGGGGGGATTAAGCAGGCCAGAACGAGCTGCTATCTCATTGGTGCCTATGAGAGAGCCCAACTCTCTAAATACATGGCTCTGGTCAAATATAACATGTGTAATACCCTCAGTGCCATCATATTGCAATCATTCAGAATAGTTTGGTTTAGCAACCACTGAAAGCCTAGCATTTTCTTTCTTCATTACGGACATTATCCATCCATTTTCATGTTTTGGACGTTAGGAAAATTATTATTATGTGGATGTATTCTAATCTCAGTTTAATATCAAGGATAGGGTTGGTTGTTGGGTCTCTACCCAGGAAGTTCTCAGGTGAACTAACCAGGTATAAATATCCCATGCCATCATAGAGAGGAGGATAGCCATTGGATTTCCAGATGAGCTCATCCAAAGGAATGATGTAGATGTCTTAGAGGTCCAGATATACTACTGTATCATCTCACTGTGTGCCTATACAGTACATGCAGTATCCAGATGGCGTCAGGATTGTTGATATGAAAACATTCAATGAGTAGTATATAAAACAGGATGATGATACTTTATGTACATATTACAAATTATGATTCTGTATGAAGAGATAAACACGATTCAATATCATCTATCATAGTATTATTGTCTGTTTGGTGTACACTGTTTTCTCATTGTTTTGACTGTATTTAATTCATGACCACTTTTTCTGATTTGAAAATGAAAAAAACGTAAGAGAATGAGAATTGAGCGTATGTTTAGCTTTTTTGTGTTTAAATGGTGTAATATTGATTTCTAACAGCTATTCAGTAATGCAGGACTCTTAATCACATAATAAGTGCATGTTCAGAATTCACATTGAATGACACCTATTTCTTACCTTGTACAGTGCCTTGCAAAAGTATTCATCCCCCTTGGCGTTTTTCCTATTTTGTTGCATTACAACCTGTAATTTAAATGGATTTTTATTTGGATTTCATGTAATGGACGTACACAAAATAGTCCAAATTGGTGAAGTGAAATGAAAAAAATAACTTTTTTCAAAAACTTCTAAAAAATAAATAACGAAAAAGTGGTGCTTGCAGATGTATTCACCCCCTTTGATATGAAACCCCTAAATAAGATCTGGTGCAACCAATTACCTTCAGAAGTCACATAATTAGTTAAATAAAGTCCACCTGTGTGCAATCTAAGTGTCAAATGATCTGTCACATGATCTCAATATATATACACCTGTTCTGAAATGCCCCAGAGTCTGCAACACCACTAAGCAAGAAGCACCACCAAGCAAACGGCACCATGAAGACCAAGGAGCTCTCCAAACAGGTCAGGGACAAAGTTGTGGAGAAGTAAGGATCAGGGTTGGGTTATAAAAAAATATCTGAAACTTTGAACATCCCACAGAGCGCCATTAAATGCATTATTAAAAAATTGAAAGAATATGGCACCACAACAAACCTGCCAAGAGAGGGCCGCCCACCAAAACTCACAGACCAGGCAAGGAGGGCATTAATCAGAGAGGCAGCAAAGAGACCAAAGATAACACTGAAGGAGCTGCAAAGCTCCACAGTGGAGATTGGAGTATCTGTCCATAGGACCACTTTAAGCTGTAACTCCACAGAGCTGGGCTTTACGGAAGAGTGGCCAGAAAAAAGCCATTGCTTAAAGAAAAAAATAAGCAAACACGTTTGGTGTTCGCCAAAAGCCATGTGGGAGACTCCCCAAACATATGGAAGAAGGTACTCTGTTCAGATAAGACTAAAATTAAGCTTTTTGGCCATCAAGGAAAACGCTATGTCTGGCACAAACCCAACACCTCTCATCACCCCGAGAACACCATCCCCACAGTGAAGCATGGTGGTGGCAGCATCATGTTGTGGGGGATGTTTTTCATCGGCAGGGACTGGGAAACTGGTCAGAATAGAAAGAATGATGGATGGCGCTAAATACAGGGAAATTCTTGAGGGAAATCTGTTTCAGTCTTCCAGAGATTTGAGACTGGGACGGAGGTTCACCTTCCAGCAGGACAATGACCCTCAGCATACTGCTAAAGCAACAATCGAGTGGTTTAAGGGGAAACATTTAAGTGTCTTGGAATGGCCTAGTCAAAGCCTAGACCTCAATCCAATTGGGAATCTGTGGTATGACTTAAAGATTGCTGTACACCAGCGGAACCCATCCAACTTGAAGGAGCTGGAGCAGTTTTGCCTTGAAGAATGGGCAAAAATCCCAGTGGCTAGATGTGCCAAGCTTATAGAGACATACCCAAAGAGACTTGCAGCTGTAAATGCTGCAAAAGATGGCTCTACAAAGTATTGACTATGGGGGGATGAATAGTTATGCACGCTCAAGTTTTCTGTATTTTTTGTCTTATTTCTTGTTTGTTTCACACAAAAAAATTATTTTGCATCTTCAAAGTGGTAGGCATGTTGTGTAAATCAAATGAAACAAACCCCCCAAAAATCCATTTTATTTCCAGGTTGTAAGGCAACAAAATAGGAAAAATGCCAAGGGGGGTGAATACTTTCGCAAGCCACTGTATATTTTGTATCGCTGGATTATTTTCCCTGTGTGCCTTGTTGGTTCCAGTGCGCCTGTTTTGCACACTGGACTGTTTTGACGCTTTACTGCGTAACTCTGTTTTCCGGAATAAATCCTGTTATTCTGTGAGTTACCCTCCTGCGCCTGACTCCTTCAACTCACCCATCACAACATGCTACATCTGTGTCAATCTAACAAGGTGTTCGCTGCTCTTACACAGAGTTAGGGCCTTATATGTCAATTTAGGATTTGAAGTCAGGATATGATACTCAGTTAATATTGTTGTCGGGACAAGTATTTCTAAACATAATAACAAAACTCAATTTCTGATTAAAAATAATTTAATCATTGGCTTACAGCAAAGACATTCTCTTGTTTTGGAGCAGTTGACTTCTTGAATCTTTTCATTAAGCTTTGTTTTACATCTTTTGTCTTGAAACAGTATATCAGTGGATTGATCATAGGAGGGAGCAGGCTATACAACATGATAATAACAATACGTAAATCAGTGCTGAGTCTAATGCCGATATTGCTAGACAGATAAATAAAACACCTGGGGAGATAATACAGGGCAATGATGATCAGCTGACAACTGCAGGTAGAAAGGGTTTTGAGGCGGCCTTGGGTGCTCGCAATCTTAAGAACTGCCACAATAATAGAGCAATATGAGAATATAATAAAAGCAAGGGGTCCCAGTAATGTCACCATTGCTACAACAAAAGCAGGAAAACTATAAAGGGCCCTGTCAGTGCATGCAAGCGTTGTTATAGCGATATGATCACAGTAGCACTGCATGATTTTGTTTGAATCACAGTAAGGAAGAGGATAGGCCCTTATTACCATCATCAATGGTCCGGCTTTTGCAACAATCCACGCAGTGGCACTGAGAATATGAATAGTGGTGTTTTGGATAATCATTGGATATCTGAGCGGAAAACAGATTGAAACATATCGGTCTAAAGCCATTATAAATAGAATGTATGAATTTACAGTACCAAAATAGTGCACTAAGTACATCTGAACAAAACAACCTGTGAATGAAATGTCTCCTGCTTCAAACCAATACCTGGCAATAATCTTTGGTAATGTGGTGGTGCTAAAGAGAACATCAGAAACAACTAGATTTAAAATAATAAAATACATGGGTTTGTGGAGATCCCGGTCTGTTGCCAACAATACAAGAATAACAACATTTCCTATTAAAGTGCAAAAATATACCAAGAATAATACAGTTGATGCAAGGCCGTAGAACTCTGGCTGAAGTCCAGGGAACCCAACGATGACAAACTCTGTCACAAAGCTGTGATTCCCCGCTGACATGATGATGGGCTCTTAGACAACCTGTGGAAATTATGGATTAATGAATTATTGAGTCCTTCGTTGCAATACAACTGAAAACATTGTGTTTCATTTTGAAAATGAGTTACACTGATGACCTAAAACGTGATGTTGTATGAAGTTGTAACACATTTTATTTTACCTAGTTTTGTCAACTCAATTTGATTTTACTTAGCTTACGTTACCAGGCTGCCTTTCATCTTTAAATTACAGTATGTCAACTCAGGAAATCAAGTTGAGTTAACAAAACTAGGTAAAAACTAGGTAGCACAATGGTTGTATTATATTATAAGTTCATACAACTTCATACATTTTATATCAACTGAGTATATTCCTTAAAGAATACCTGGAATACTATAACAGTAACCCCCCATAAAAAAATTAATAATAATAATAATAATACTTTTTTAAAAATCATTTTATGTTGAATGGACCAATTTGTAAGTCGCTCTGGATAAGAGAGTCTGCTAAATGACTTAAATGTAAAATCTTTTTCTTGTTGACACTAAACTTTTTACAGGGAAAAGTAGTAGGACGTCAATGCAATATGTATCATTATAGGTTAATGTACATATATCTTCTAGCGTACCGGTATGTTTTAACATCACATTATCTTATTGATATTAAAAGTGATATAAAAGTATTGATCACATTATACACAGAGTATACAAAACATGCCCTTTCCATGACGTAGACTGACCAGGTGAATCCAGGTGAAAGCTATGATCCCTTATTAATGTCACTTGTTAAATCCACTTCAATCAGTGTATATGAAGGGGAGGAGACAGGTTAAAGAAGGATGTTCAAGCCTTGAGACAATTGAGACTGGATTGTGTATGCGTGCCATTCAGAGGGTGAATGGGCAAGACAAACGATTTAAGTGCCTTTGAGCGGGGTATGGTAGTAGGTGCCAGGCGCACCGGTTTGTGTCAACAACTGCAACGGTGCTAGGATTTTCACGCTCAACAGTTTTCTGTGAGTATCAAGAATGGTCCACCACCCAAAGGACATCCAACTTGACACAATTGTGGGAAGCATTGGAGTCAAGAAGGGCCAGCATCCCTGTGGAACGCTTTCGACACCTTGTAGAGAATTGAGGCTGCTCTGAGGGCAAAAGGGGGTGAAACTCAATATTAGGAAGGTGTTGCTAATGTTTGGTATACTCAGTGTATGTCCCACTACATATTACTGTCAAGATATGAAGACATTCAAAGAATAATACAAAAATAATCAATGACTGTTATTCAGCAATCTATTTTCGCCCAATGTGTGGAATGTCAATACAAAAGCTGCACCTCACAATAAGCCTTTCAATGGAGTCTTGTATCATGAACTGAAGTTATCCAATGTTATCATCTGAAGATTAGAGAACATATTCCATCTCATTCATATGAAAAATATATTCAGAAAAACACATTAAGAAGATGCATAAAGTGAGCTATCAAGACATGCCATGTAACTCCAGATCTGCAGAGTAGTAAATCAGGGCTTACCAAAGTCTGATGTCTGACATGGACACAGCAGTGTACAATTTATAATAAATGTTGATACCCGTGTGATATAATTATGCACCTGACCTTACTCCCTAAGGAAGTTATCCTCAAAGTGTTTGAGTTTTTTCTCTTGTTCTTTGTCATGTATTTATTTAAATCATGATGTAATGATGAGATCAGATGAGACCAAAATGGAGCTCTTTGGCATCAACTCAACTCGCCGTGTTTGGAGGAGGAGGAATGCTGCCTATGACCCAAGAACACCATCCCCACCGTCAAACATGGAGATGGAAATATTATGCTTTGGGAGTGTTTTTCTGCTAAGGGGACAGGACAACTTCACCGCATCAAAGGGACGATGGACGGGGCCATGTACCGTCCAATCTTGGGGGAGATCCTCCTTCCCTCAGCCAGGGCATTGAAAATGGGTCGTGGATGGATATTCCAGCATGACAATGACCCAAAACACACGGCCAAGGCAACAAAGGAGTGGCTCAAGAAGAAGCACATTAAGGTCCTGGAGTGGCCTAGCCAGTCTCCAGATCTTAATCCCATAGAAAATCTGTGTAGGGAGCTGAAGGTTCGAGTTGCCAAACGTCAGCCTCGAAACCTTAATTACTTGGAGAAGATCTGCAAAGAGGAGTGGGACAAAATCCCTCCTGAGATGTGTGCAAACCTTGTGGCCAACAACAAGAAACGTCTGACCTCTGTGATTGCCAACAAGGGTTTTGCCATCAAGTACTAAGTCATGTTTTGCAGAGGGGTCAAATACTTATTTCCCTCATTAAAATGGAAATCAGTTTATAACATTTTTGACATGTGTTTTTCTCGATTTTTTTGTTGTTATTCTGTCTCTCACTGTTCAAATAAACCTACCATTAAAATTAAAGACTGATAATTTCTTTGTCAGTGGGCAAACGTACAAAATCAGCAGGGGATCAAATACTTTTTTCCCTCACTGTATTTAGATTGTAGGTAGGTAGTTTATTTAGGTAGTTATTTTAGGTTTCCGTAGGCAATTATTGTAGGAAAGTATTGTTTACGTATTGTTTAAGTATTGTTACGGCGGAGCCCGACGAAGCACGAGGCTAGCTAGCTAGCGGGTAGCTACTGGTAACGTTTATTGGTTATTATCTGTTTAGTGCAATGGTGGAGAGTGGTTTCCAATGTTGATGTGCTAGCTAATGTGCTAGCTAGCTAGCCAACGTTAAATTTTTTTGCTGCGTTATGAAAGGAACTTGACACGGACATGAATGATCTGTTTTGTGTGTTAACACACTCTTGGTATGCTAGCTAGCTAGCGGGTAGCTACTGGTAACGTTTATTGGTAATTATCTGTTTAGTGCAACGGTGGAGAGTTGTTTCCAATGTTAATGTGCTAGCTAACCAACGCTTAATTTTTTGCTGCGTTACGAAAGAAACTAGACACGGACATGAATTATCTGTTTAGTGTGTTAACACACTCTTGGTGGTTTGTTGTAACCAAGTATTGGTGCTAAACTGTGTGTTATTGGATGCTAGCATGCTAGTTAGCTATGGCGTCATAGCTAGGCATCGTGGGCTGTTGTGGTTAGTTACTGTGGGTTGGCATTGTTGTTCGGCGGTGCCGGGGGTAGCACGAAGCTAGCTAGCTAGCCGTTCTTCAAACAAGGTCAACACAGTGGCCATTGCTAGCTAGCCAACAGACACGGACACGAATTATCTGCTTAGTGTGTTAACACACTATTGGTGGTTTGTTGTGACCAAGTGTTGGCGCTAAACTGTGTGTTTTTGGATGCAAGTGTTGGTGCTAAACTGTGTGTTTTTGGATGCTAGCATGCTAGTTAGCTATGGTGTCATAGTTAGCTAGCTGAATAAAGTGGGTTGAGTCTATTCCTTTAAACATTGAACCGCTGTGGTTCACAACAATTCTGATTTCTAAAGGTGGAAGTTGGTAGAGTTTTTGTTCGGGTGGTTCAGTGAAACAATTATAGTTGTTAGAAGTAGAAGTTCTTGGTGAGGGAGGCCCTGCTCTCTACTGTCCCAGATGTTTAGTTCATTTCATTCCGATCTCCTCTGCATTATTGTAGCCATTTGCTACAGCCTGTCAGCTATGCCTCTGCCTATCCCTGTTCTCTCCTCTCTGCACAGGCTACACAAACGCCCCACACCGCGTGGCTGCTGCCTCTCTAACCTGGTGGTCCCTGCACGCACCCCACACCTGGAGTTCCAGGTCTCAGGCAGCCTCTGGAACTGCCGTTCTGCTGCCAACAAAGCTGACTTCATCCCAGCCTATGCTAATCTCCAGTCCCTCGACTTCCTGGCGCTGACGGAAACATGGATTACCACTGAAAACACTGCTACTCCTACTGCTCTCTCCTCGTCTGACCATGTGTTCTCGCATACCCCGAGAGCATCTGGTCAGAGGGGTGGTGGCACAGGAATCCTCATCTCTCCCAAGTGGACATTCTCAATTTTTCCCCTAACCCATCTGTCTATCTCCTCATTTGAATTCCATGCTGTCACAGTCACTAGCCCATTTAAGCTTAATATCCTTGTCATCTATCGCCCTCCAGGTTCCCTTGGAGAGTTCATCAATGAGCTTGACGCCTTGATAAGTTCCTTTCCTGAGGATGGCTCACCCCTCACAGTTTTGGGGGATTTCAACCTCCCTATGTCCACATTTGACTCATTTCTCTCTGCCTCCTTCTTTCCACTTCTCTCCTCTTTTGACCTCACCCTCTCACCGTCCCCCCCTACTCACAAGGCAGGCAATACGCTTGACCTAATCTTTACTAGATGCTGCTCTTCTACTAATCTCACTGCAACTCCCCTCCATGTCTCCGACCACTACTTTGTTTCCTTTTCTCTCTCGCTCTCCTCCCACACTACTCACTCTGCCCCTACACAGATGGTAATGCGCCGCCGCAACCTTCGCTCTCTCTCTCCCACTACTCTCTCCTCTTCCATCCTATCATCTCTTCCCTCTGCTCAAACCTTCTCCCTCCAATCTCCTGATTCTGCCTCCTCAACCCTCCTCTCCTCCCTTTCTGCATCCTTTGACTCTCTGTGTCCCCTATCCTCCCGGCCGGCTCGGTCCTCCCCTCCAGCTCCGTGGCTTGACGACTCATTGCGAGCTCACAGAACAGAGCTCCGGGCAGCGGAGCGGAAATGGAAGAAAACTAAACTCCCTGCCGACCTGGCATCTTTTCACTCCCTCCTCTCTACATTTTCTTCATCTGTTTCTGCTGCTAAGGCCACTTTCTACCACTCTAAATTCCAAGCATCTGCCTCTAACCCTAGGAAGCTCTTTGCCACATTTTCCTCCCTCCTGAATCCACCCCCCCCCCGCCCCCCCCTCCTCTCTCTCTGTGGATGACTTCGTCAACCACTTTGAAAAGAAGGTTGACGACATTCGATCCTCGTTTGTTAAGTCTAATGACACTGCTGGTCCTACTCACACTGCCCTACCCTATGCTTTGACTTCTTTCTCCCCTCTCTCTCCAGATAAAATCCTGCGACTTGTGACTGCAGGCCGCCCAACAACCTGCCCGCTTGACCCCATCCCCTCCTCTCTTCTCCAGACCATCTCCGGTGACCTTCTCCCCTACCTCACCTCGCTGATCAACTCATCCTTGACCGCTGGCCATGTCCCTTCCGTCTTCAAGAGAGCGAGAGTTGCTCCCCTTCTCAAGAAACCAACACTCGATCCCACTGATGTCAACAACTACAGACCAGTATCCCTTCTTTCTTTTCTTTCCAAAACTATTGAGCGTGCCGTCTTTAGCCAACTCTCTTGCTATCTCTCTCAGAATGACCTCCTTGATCCAAACCAGTCAGGTTTCAGGACTGGTCATTCAACTGAGACTGCTCTTCTATGTGTCACGGAGGCTCTCCGCACTGCTAAAGCTAACTCTCTCTCCTCTGCTCTTGTCCTTCTAGACCTGTCTGCTGCCTTTGATACTGTGAACCATCAGATCCTCCTCTCCACCCTCTCCGAGCTGGGCATCTCCGGCGCGGCTCACTCCTGGATTGCGTCCTACCTGACCGGTCGCTCCTACCAAGTGGCGTGGCGAGAAGCTGTCTCCGCACCACGTGCTCTCACCACTGGTGTCCCCCAGGGCTCAGTTCTAGGCCCTCTCCTTTTGTCCCTATACACCAAGTCACTTGGCTCTGTCATATCCTCACATGGCCTCTCCTATCATTGCTACGCTGACGATACACAACTAATCTTCTCCTTTCCCCCTTCTGATAACCAGGTGGCGAATCGCATCTCTGCATGTCTGGCAGACATAATAGTATGGATGACGGATCACCACCTCAAGCTGAACCCTTGCAAGACGGAGCTGCTCTTCCTCCCGGGGAAGGACTGCCCGTTCCATGATCTCGCCATCACGGTTGACAACTCCGCTGTGTCCTCCTCCCAGAGTGCGAAGAGCCTAGGCGTGACCCTGGACAACACCCTGTCGTTCTCCGCCAACATCAAGGCGGTGACCCGATCCTGCAGGTTCATGCTCTACAACATTCGGAGAGTACGACCCTGCCTTACACAGGAAGCGGCACAGGTCCTAATCCAGGCACTTGTCATCTCCCGTCTGGACTACTGCAACTCGCTGTTGGCTGGCCTCCCTGCCTGTGCCATTAAACCCCTACAACTCATCCAGAATGCCGCAGCCCGTCTGGTGTTCAACCTTCCCAAGTTCTCTCACGTCACCCCCCTCTTCCGCACACTCCACTGGCTTCCAATTGAAGCTCGCATCCGCTACAAGACCATGGTGCTTGCCTATGGAGCAGTGAGGGGAACGGCACCTCTGTACCTTCGGGCTCTGATCAGTCCCTACACCCAAACGAGGGCATTGCGTTCATCCACCTCTGGCCTGCTGGCTCCCCTTCCTCTGCGGAAGCATAGTTCCCGCTCAGCCCAGTCAAAACTGTTCGCTGCTCTGGCACCCCAATGGTGGAACAAGCTCCCTCACGACGCCAGGACAGCGGAGTCACTCACCACCTTCCGGAGACATTTGAAACCCCACATCTTTAAGGAATACCTGGGATAGGATAAAGTAATCCTTCTACCCCCCCCCCCCCCAAAAAAAAATTGTAAAGTGGTTATCCCACTGGCTATAGGGTGAACGCACCAATTGGTGAGTCGCTCTGGATAAGAGCGTCTGCTAAATGACGTAAATGTGCCCTTGAGCAAGGCACTTAACCCTAATTGCTCCTGTAAGTCGCTCTGGATAAGAGCGTCTGCTAAATGACTAAAATGTAAATGTAAATGTATCAATTGGGTATTGGCAAATGGGTTTTAGGGTTAGGGCATGGGGGTGACAGGGCTGGGGTAGCAGGTAGTTTAGTGGTTATGAGCGTCGTGCCAGTAACCGAAAGGTCGCTGGTTCTAATCCCCAAGCCGTCTAGGTGAAAAATCTGTTGATGTGCCCTTGAACAAGGCACTTAACCCTAATTGCTCCTGTAAGTCGCACTGGATAATAGCGTCTGCTAAATGACTAAAATGTAAATGTTAATTGGATGTGGGTATCTGGGCTGAGGTATATAAACTATATATATATATAATTGTAAAGTGGTTATCCCACTGGCTATAGGGTGAACGCACCAATTGGTGAGTCGCTCTGGATAAGAGCGTCTGCTAAATGACGTAAATGTGCCCTTGAGCAAGGCACTTAACCCTAATTGCTCCTGTAAGTCGCTCTGGATAAGAGCGTCTGCTAAATGACTAAAATGTAAATGTAAATGTATCAATTGGGTATTGGCAAATGGGTTTTAGGGTTAGGGCATGGGGGTGACAGGGCTGGGGTAGCAGGTAGTTTAGTGGTTATGAGCGTCGTGCCAGTAACCGAAAGGTCGCTGGTTCTAATCCCCAAGCCGACTAGGTGAAAAATCTGTTGATGTGCCCTTGAACAAGGCACTTAACCCTAATTGCTCCTGTAAGTCGCACTGGATAATAGCGTCTGCTAAATGACTAAAATGTAAATGTTAATTGGATGTGGGTATCTGGGCTGAGGTATATAAACTATCTTCATGTATGAGAAGAAAATCAGGACAAAATTAACCCATAATATAGCAGTCGCCACAGTAGAAGCTACGGTGAAATAATATGTAGGATTCACGCATGCTGCTCTTACTAAGGCAGCATATTCACAAAGGCTGTACGGGAGTTTATTTGATCCACAGAATGGCAGATTGTTCACCAAGCCAGTCCACAAACCGGCAAATAAGCAGCCTACTGCCCAAGTAGCTATTATAAGCAAACAAATAGTTGTCTTTTTGACTCTGACCAGACTGGCATTGGAAGTCTCTGAAAGTATTACTTTCTTAAAGTGAACCAGCTTCTCTCAGCTACTTGAGGAAGCCCACGTCATGATTCTCATTAGACAAATACAGTACATGCTGATTGGTATCCAAAAACAGGTGCAAAATCTGCCCACTAGAACATGCATACATGCTGATTGGCTCAAAGGCCTGCCTAGAAGACACATAAAGACAGACATACTTTG
Source organism: Coregonus lavaretus (assembly GCF_964263955.1). Lineage (NCBI taxonomy): Eukaryota > Metazoa > Chordata > Actinopteri > Salmoniformes > Salmonidae > Coregonus > Coregonus lavaretus. Next base: position 35,384,754 of record NC_140017.1, on the reverse strand, counting down.
AGTGACCCGCCCTGCAGTTTTCCTTGATCTGTAATTGATTGAATTGGACCCTGCGTCCTTTCATGGGTGAACTGTAATCACTGAGGGCCAAATCCCTAATTTGATAACCCAATCTCTGTCATGCTGTAAGTCTTGCATTGATGACAATGGTGAATTCCATGTACAGATCTCAAGATAGGACCTAGTCCAGGCCAGTATGAAAAAGTGTGAAAATGTATGCACTCACTAACTGTATGACGCTCTGGATAAGAGCGTCTGCTAAATGACTAAAATGTAAAATGTAGTCCTGTGGGGACATTCCTTCCTCCTCCACTTGATACAGTCGCGACCAAAATTATTGGCACCCTTGATAGAGATAAGCAAAAGTTACTTTATAAAATAAATAATACAAATACTGATCTATATTGTATGCAATTAAAAAAAAAAAGTATATTATTTTATACCAAAAAAATAGTAATTAAAAAAATCTCTAAAAGATGGGTGTCAAAATTATTGGCACCCCTAACAATTCTTTAAAATATAATCAAGAATACCGTTTCTATTGTTAATCTCAGTTTAAGTAACTGTATTTTGGCCTTTCATGGCTTCCTGTTTTACTCGGGTATAAAAATGTAAAATACATCTGTCATCATCACATTTACATTGCATTTACATCATTTAGCAGACGCTCTTATCCAGAGCGACTTACAAATTGGTGCAATCACCTTATAGCTAGTGGGATAACCACTTTACAATTATATATATATTTTTAAATTTAATGATTTTTAAAAAAAAATATATATATATTATAAATTTGTAAAAATTGTTTATTTTTATTTATTTTTCAATTTTTTTTCTCTATTTCTGCTTTTCCTCCCGGGGAAGGACTGCCCGTTCCATGATCTCGCCATCACGGTTGACAACTCCGTTGTGTCCTCCTCCCAGAGTGCGAAGAGTCTTTTAGTTGACCCTGGACAACACCCTGTCGTTCTCCGCTAACATCAAGGCGGTGACCCGATCCTGTAGGATCATGCTCTACAATATTCGGAGAGTACGACCCTGCCTTACACAGGAAGCGGCACAGGTCCTAATCCAGGCACTTGTCATCTCCCGTCTGGATTACTGCAACTCGCTGTTGGCTGGGCTCCCTGCCTGTGCCATTAACCCCCTACAACTCATCCAGAATGCCGCAGCCTGTCTGGTGTTCAACCTTCCCAAGTTCTCTCACGTCACCCCGCTCCTCCGCACACTCCACTGGCTTCCAGTTGATGCTCGCATCTGCTACAAGACCATGGTGCTTGCCTACGGAGCTATGAGGGGAACGGCACCTCCGTACCTTCAGGCTCTGATCAGTCCCTACACCCAAACGAGGGCATTGCGTTCATCCACCTCTGGCCTGCTGGCTCCCCTACCTCTGCGGAAGCATAGTTCCCACTCAGCCCAGTCAAAGCTGTTCGCTGCTCTGGCACCCCAATGGTGGAACAAGCTCCCTCACGACGCCAGGACAGCGGAGTCACTCACCAACTTCCGGAGACATTTGAAAGCCCACCTCTTTAAGGAATACCTGGGATAGGATAAAGTAATCCTTCTACCCCCCTTACCCCCCCCCCCCCAAAAAAAATATATATAAAATAAATAAATAAAATAATAATAATAATAAAAATTGTAAAGTGGTTATCCCACTGGCTATAAGGTGAATGCACCTATTTGTAAGTCACTCTGGATAAGAGCGTCTGCTAAATGACGTAAATGTAAATGTAAATGTAAAGAGGGCAAAGAGCTTCCTTGGGTTAGAGGCAGATGCTTGGAATTTAGAATGGTAGAAAGTGGCCTTAGCAGCAGAAACAGATGAAGAAAATGTAGAGAGGAGGGAATGAAAAGATGCCAGGTCCGCAGGGAGTCTAGTTTTCCTCCATTTCCGCTCGGCTGCCCGGAGCCCTGTTCTGTGAGCTTGCAATGAGTCATCAAGCCACGGAGCTGGAGGGGAGGACCGAGCCGGCCGGGAGGATAGGCGACATAGAGAGTCAAAGGATGCTGAAAGGGAGGAGAGGAGGGTTGAGGAGGCAGAATCAGGAGATTGGAGGGAGAAGGATTGAGCAGAGGGAAGAGATGATAGGATGGAAGAGGAGAGAGTAGCGGGAGAGAGAGAGCGAAGGTTGCGACGGCGCATTACCATCTGAGTAGGGGCAGAGTGAGTAGTTTTTGGAGGAGAGCGAGAGAGAAAAGGATACAAAGTAGTGGTCGGAGACATGGAGGGGAGTTGCAGTGAGATTAGTAGAAGAACAGCATCTAGTAAAGATGAGGTCAAGCGTATTGCCTGCCTTGTGAGTAGGGGGGGACGGTGAGAGGGTGAGGTCAAAAGAGGAGAGGAGTGGAAAGAAGGAGGCAGAGAGAAATGAGTCAAAGGTAGACGTAGGGAGGTTGAAGTCCCCCTGAACTGTGAGGGGTGAGCCATCCTCAGGAAAGGAACTTATCAAGGCGTCAAGCTCATTGATGAACTCTCCAAGGGAACCTGGAGGGCGATAGATGACAAGGATATTAAGCTTAAATGGGCTAGTGACTGTGACAGCATGGAATTCAAATGAGGAGATAGACAGATGGGTCAAGGGAAAAATAGAGAATGTCCACTTGGGAGAGATGAGGATTCCTGTGCCACCACCCCGCTGACCAGATGCTCTCGGGGTATGCGAGAACACATGGTCAGACGAGGAGAGAGCAGTAGGAGTAGCAGTGTTTTCAGTGGTAATCCATGTTTCCTTCAGCGCCAAGAAGTCGAGGGACTGGAGGGTAGCATAGGCCATGGGGAAAGGCAACGAACTCACAAACGAAAAGAGAATTTGGTTGTTGACTTTCATAAATCAGGCAATGGGTACAAAAAAACATCTTAAAAAAACAAATATACTGCTTACCACTATTAGAGCAACAATTCAGAAGTTTAAGACTACTGGGACAGTGGAAAACTTGCCTGGAAAAGGACCCAAGTGTATCTTGTCCCCACGCACGTGAGGAAGATGGTTCGGGAGGTAAAGAGAAGTCCAAGTGCCACAGTTGGTGAATTACAGAACTTGGTCGCATCTTCGGTTCACCAAGTCTCCATATCTTCAATTAGACGCAACCTCCATACCAATAGGCTATTTGGAAGGGTTGCCATAAAAAAAAAGCCTTTATTGATAACAACCAACACATGTAAATGCCTGGAGTTCCAGCATTGCCATTTGGATTGGAACCAGGTGCTATGGTCAGATTAGACGAAAACAGAGCTCTTAGGCCAAACACACCAGTGGTGGGTTTGGCCTCGAAAGAAGGATGCATATGTAGAAAATAACCTTGTACCTACTGTAAACATGGTGGTGGATCTTTGATGTAATGGGACTGTTTTGTTTCTACTGGTCCTGGGGCCAATGTTAAGGTCAACGGCATCATGATCTCTACCAAGTACCAGGACATTTGAGCCAAAAACCTGGTTGCCTCTGCCAGGAGGCTGAAACTCGGCCGCAAGTGGATCGTCCATCAAGACAATGACCCCAAGCACACATCAAATCCACAAATAAATGGTTAATTGACCACAACGTCAACATCTCTGAACTTGAATCCCATTAAAAACCTGTGGTTTGAATTGAAGAGGGCAGTCCATAAGCATAGATCGAAGGAGATCAATGATCTGGAAATATTCTGTAAAGAGGAAAGGTCCCCTCCCAATGTGTTCTTCAATCTCATAAAACATTATAGAAAAAGGCTAAGTACACAAAGTATGGAAAACAGGGGTGCCAATAATTTTGACACCCATATCTATTTGAGATTTATTTGTATTACTTGTTAAACAAAAAACATTTATCTGAGCAATTGTATTAGTATAAAATACTATAATTTTCGAAAGAAATTGAGCATACAATATAGCTCAGTATATTTTTGCTAATCTTTATCAAGGGTGACAATAATGTCGGTCGTGACTGTATGTTATTTGATTATGTCTTTGGCTCCTACCTTTTTAATATTGCATTCCCTTGAGCTCCCCTCTCTCTCCAACCTTTCATTCTCTGTGAGTAGGTTTGGACAAGTTGAAGTTATTCATTAGTGTAGCCACCCTGTCACAGACAGCGCAGTGCCAGTGGATCGCTAAGGGTCAATGGGGAAGTGTACGATGTAATCCTAAGGCACAGCTTGTCTAATGATATTAGTACACCGTTTATAAATCCCCTAGGAAGAACAGGCAACAGCAGTCTGTTAAACGACCCCACAGGGGTTCCAGCATTAATAATTTGATAGAGTAGCTAATATCCCCAGCGACTGTTCTGAGGTGTAAACAGACCAAGACAAGAAAGTGTGCATGAGCTTTCACAATCAGCTTTCATAGCCCATTCATAACCATAATGGGCTACACTAGAAAAAGGCCAACACCATGATTTGCTTACCTTATCTTTCAACATGAAACGTCAGACCCTGGTCAAATAAGGAAAGGAGGACATTCTATTAAAAAGAGAATGAAATTATTATTTTCACTTCATAGTATACAGTATAATGTTCTGTAATTAGCACAGTTCTTTAATACATAAAATATAAATCCTATTATTTGAGAATCCTTGGGCCTGGCAAAAGTGGGTGAAAGTCTGTGGTGTGATTGCAATGAAGACACACCATTAGAATAAATACATTTCAGCTAAACAAAAACAGACAAAATGTAGCTTCGTTATTATGATATGTGTATAAAGTATGAATATAATTTGTTGAGAGAAGGCCAAAGACCATTGTTTGCACATGCATAGTGAACTCATAACAGCAAAACAGGAACACACACACACACAGTACACACACACACACACACACACACACACACACACAGTACACACACACACACACACAGTACACACACACACACACTCCTCACTAATCACACACAAGGGAACATAGTGTATGAGAGAGACACTAATTAGACAGTAATCCTTAAAGACTTAATTTGTTGTATGTTGTTGAAAGACAGGGGTTGCCTCTGAGAATCATATACACTACTAACAAACTTCTCTAAGTCTTACAAGAACATGACACAACACTTCAGTCACATGTACACAATACGCAATAGCTACTGTCACGCCCTGACTCTGGGGACTCTTATTTGTTGAGTCAGGGTGTGATTTTCTATGTGGTGTAGATCTATGTTTATAGTCTCGTATGTCTAGATCTATGTTGGCCGGTGTGGTTCCCAATCAGAGGCAGCTGTCGCTCGTTGTCTCTGATTGGGGTCCATACTTAGGCAGCCTATTGGCACTAGTGGGTTGTGGGATCTTGTTCCGTGTGAGGTATGTTGTTTGTGTACCGTGGACTTCACGTTTCGTTTAGTTTGTTGTTTTGTCGTTGTTTATTCGTTTCAAATAAACATGTACGCATATCACGCTGCGCCTTGGTTCGACCAGTCTGTAAACAAACGTGACAGAAGATCCCACCAAATGAGGACCGAGCAGCGTGTCCAGGAGCAGACAGCCTGGACATGGGAGGAGATCCTGGAAGGAAAGGGATCCTGGACATGGGAGGAGATTCAGGCCGGGATGGATCGCCGTCCTTGGGAGGAGACAGTGGAGGCCCGGTATAGAGAGGAGCAGCGGCAACGCAGAATGCGCCGGCCGAGGAAGAAGCCCGAGAGACAGCCCCAATACATTTTTTTTGGGGGGGGCTAAAAGGGTGGTTGGTGGAGCCTAGTGTTAGAGCAGAGCCAACTCCCCGTACTCACGCGAGGAGGCGTGTGACTGGGCAGGCTCCGTGTTATCCGGAGCTACGTACTGTGTCACCAGTGTGCCGGCACAGTCCTGTACGTCCTGTGCTAGCACCACGCACGTGCCGTGCGAAGATGGGCATCCAGCCAGGACGGGGTGTGCCGGCTCAACGCTGCTGGTCTCCATTACGCCTCCTCGGTCCCGCATATCCTGCGCTGGTTCTACGTACTGTATCGCCAGTGCGCGTGCACAGTCCTGTGCGTCCTGTGCTAATGCCTCACACATACTGTGCGGAAGTAGGCATCCAGCCAGGACGGGTTGTGCCAGCTCTCCGCTTCAGACCTCCAGTCCGCCTCCACAGTCCGGTATGGCCTGTTCCTGCTCCTCGCACCAAGCCAGTGGTGCGCGTCGCCAGCCCGGTCCGGCATGTTCCTGCTCCTCGCACCAAACCAGTGGTGCGTGTTCCCAGCCCGGTCCGGCCTGTTCCTGCTCCTCGCACCAAACCAGTGGTGCGTGTTCCCAGCCCGGCCTGTTCCTGCTCCTCGCACCAAGCCAGTGGTGCGCGTCGCCAGCCCGGCCCGGCCTGTTCCTGCTCCTCGCACCAAGCCAGTGGTGCGTGTCACCAGCCCGGCCTGGCCTGTTCCTGCTCCTCGCACCAAGCCAGTGGTGCGCGTCGCCAGTCCGGCCCGGCCTGTTCCCGCTCCTCGCACCAACGAAGTGGTGCATGATCCTAGTCCGGTTCGGCCTGTGCCTGCTCCTCGCACCAGACCAGTGGTGAGTGTGCCCAGTCCGGCACGGCCCGTGCCCGTGCCCGTTCCACCGGTGCCTGATCCAGCTCCGTTCAGCTGCTCCAGTCTGGAGCCAGAGCAGTCCGCTCCACCGGTGCCTGATCCAGCTCCGGTCAGCTGCTCCACTCCGGAGCCAGAGCAGTCCACTCCACCGGGGTCCAGTCCAGCTCCGGTCAGCGGCTCCACTCCGGAGCCAGAGCAGTCCGCTCCACCGGTGCCTGATCCAGCTCCGGTCAGCGGCTCCACTCCGGAGACAGAGCAGTCCGCTCCACCGGGGTCCAGTCCAGATCTGGTCAGCGGCTCCAGTCCGGAGCCTGAGCAGTCCACTCCACCGGTGCCCGGTCCAGCTCCGGTCAGCGGCTCCAGTCCAGACCCAGACGTCAGCCCCTCTCCAGGTTCGGGGTCTCCCACACCAGGGTCCAGACAGGGCTTGGAGTATAGTGGGAGGAAGGAGAGGGGAAGCAGCGCGCCGAGGTCCAGACCAGATCAGGGGCGCAACAGGGAGGCAGAGAATAGGTGGTTGTCACGCCCGGAGCCGGATCCGCCTCCGAGGCGGAATGATCACCCGGCTCCTACCCTGTTAAGTAAAGGTTGTGCGGTCGGAGTCCGCACCTTTGGAGGGGGGGTACTGTCACGCCCTGACTCTGGGGACTCTTATTTGTTGAGTCAGGGTGTGATTTTCTATGTGGTGTAGATCTATGTTTATAGTCTCGTATGTCTAGATCTATGTTGGCCGGTGTGGTTCCCAATCAGAGGCAGCTGTCGCTCGTTGTCTCTGATTGGGGACCATACTTAGGCAGCCTATTGGCACTAGTGGGTTGTGGGATCTTGTTCCGTGTGAGGTATGTTGTTTGTGTACCGTGGACTTCACGTTTCGTTTAGTTTGTTGTTTTGTCGTTGTTTATTCGTTTCAAATAAACATGTATGCATATCACTCTGCGCCTTGGTTCGACCACTCTGTAATCGAACGTGACAGCTACTTATGTTTTATATTCAGTATTTTTGATTGAAATGTGTTTTTGTTTGAATAAATCATCAGAGGACGTTTTAAGGGAACTAGAAAATTAAGTGACTACTTTTCAACCAGTAGGCATAGATGCCTGACGTTCACAAAAGCATTAACCGCTTATGAACGGTAGACATATACCTCTCAGAGCTGTAGGTAGAGCACTGGTTATCCATAATGTGGTCCTTCGTAGCGCAGTTGGTAGGTTATGGCGCTCGTAACGCTAGAAAAGTGGGATCAATTCCCGGGACCACCCATACCTAACATATATGCACGCATGAATAAGTCGCTTTGGATAAAAGTGTCTGCTAAATGATATAAAGGTATATTTTATTTGTTTTCACATGATCAACCTAGTGTCCACGCAAAAGTCATGAAATGTGACAATGAGTGACATTGAGAGTACTGACTGGATTGACTGCCTGCCCCCAGAATGACTGCATCTGGTCACTCCATTCAGTCACATGCAGAGCAATACAATTAAGCAATAAGACCCGAGGAGGTGTGGTATATGGCCAATATACTACGGCTAAGGGCTGTTCTTATGCACGACCCAACGCGGAGTGCCTGGATACAGCCCTTAGCCGTGATATATTGGCCATATACCTCAACCCCCCGAGGTGCCTTATTATAAATAGGTTACTAACATAAATAGACCAGTAAAAGGTATTATTTTGTGATACCCATAGTATACGGTCTGATATACCACGGCTTTCAGCCAATCAGCATTCAGGGCTCAAACCACCCGGTTTATAAGTAAGCAATAAGGCCCGAGGGGGTGTGGTATTTCAGTTATAATGGCCTCGAAGCCGGTGTTTGGAGGATATATTGACAATATATCCTCCAAATACCAGCTTCTACGGCATTATCACTTAATTGGGCCAACTTTTAGAATTCTGAATATTGTTCTAATTCTAGACATTCATTTACATAGCATTGTTTAAATATTTCCTGCATATATGTAATGTTAATTAGGCGCTAACATGGCTGCCATATAATTAAGTTGTGGCAGGGCTTGAAAACTATTACAGACTACAAAGGGAAGCAGAGCCGCGAGCTCCCCAGTAACACAAGAATTCCAGACGAGCTAAACCACTTCTATGCTCGCTTCGAGGCAAGCAACACTGAAGCATGCATGAGAGCACCAGCTGTTCTGGATGACTATGTGATCACGCTCTCCGTAGCCGATGTGAGTAAGACGTTTAAGCAGGTCAACATTCACAAGGCTGCAGGGCCAGACAGATTACCAGGACGTGTACTCCAAGCATGTGCTGACCAACTGGCAAGTGTCTTCACTGACATTTTCAACATGTCCCTGACTGAGTCTGTAATACCAACATGTTTCAAGCAGACCACCATAGTCCCCATGCCAAAGGACTCTAAGATAACCTGCCTAAATGACTACTGACCCGTAGCACTGACGTCTGTAGCCATGAAGTGCTTTGAAAGGCTGGTCATGGCTCACATCAACACCATTATCCCAGAAACCCTAGACCCTCTCCAATTTGCATACCGCCCCAACATATCCACAGATGACGCAATCTCTATTGCACTCCACACTGCCCTTTCCCACCTGAACAAGAGGAACACCTACGTGAGAATGCTATTCATTGACTACAGCTCAGCATTCAACACCATAGTGCCCGCAAAGCTCATCACTAAGCTAAGGATCCTGGGACTAAACACCTCCCTCTGCAACTGGATCCTGGACTTCCTGACGGGCCGCCCCCAGGTGGTAAGGGTAGGTAACAACACATCTGCCACACTGATCCTCAACATGGGGGCCCCTCAGGGGTGCGTGCTCAGTCCCCTCCTGTACTCCCTGTTCACCCATGACTGCATGGCCAGGCACGACTCCAACACCATCCTTAAGTTTGCCGACGACACAACAGTGGTAGGCCTGATCACCGACAATGATGAGACAGCCTATAGGGAGGAGGTCAGAGACCTGGCCGTGTGGTGCCAGGATAACAACCTCTCCCTCAACGTGACCAAGACAAAGGAGATGATTGTGGACTACAGGAAAAAAAAGAGGACTGAGCACGCCCCCATTCTCATCGACGGGGCTGTAGTGGAACAGGTTGAGAGCTTCAAGTTCCTTGGTGTCCACATCACCAACTAACTATCATGGTCCAAACACACCAAGACAGTCGTGAAGAGGGCACGACAAAGCCTATTCCCCCTCAGGAGACTGAAAAGATTTGGCATGGGTCCTCAGATCCTCAAAAAATTATACAGCTGCACCATCGAGAGCATCCTGACTGGTTGCATCACCGCCTGGTATGGCAACTGCTTGGCCTCCGACCGCAAGGCACTACAGAGGGTAGTGTGTACGGCCCAGTACATCACTGGGGCCAAGCTTCCTGCCATCCAGGACCTCTATACCAGGCGGTGTCAGAGGAAGGCCCTCAAAATTGTCAAAGACTCCAGCCACCCTAGTCATAGACTGTTCTCTCTGGTACCGCACGTCAAGCGGTACCGGAGTGCCAAGTCTAGGTCCAAAAGACTTCTCAACAGCTTCTACCCCCAAGCCATAAGACTCCTGAACAGCTAATCATGGCTACCCAGACTATTTGCACTGCCCCCCCCCCCCCACCCCATCTTTTTACGCTGCTGCTACTCTGTTAATTATTTATGCATAGTCACTTTAACTCTACCCACATGTACATATTACTTCAACTACCTCAACTAGCCGGTGCCCCCGCACATTGACTCTGCACCGGTACCCCCCTGTATACATAGCCTCCCTACTGTTATTATATTTTACTTCTGCTCTTTTTTTCTCAACACTTTTTTGTTGTTTTATTCTACTTTTTTATTAAAAATAAATGCACTGTTGGTTAAGGGCTGTAAGTAAGCATTTCACTGTAATGTCTGCACCTGTTGTATTCGGCGCATGTGGCCAATACATTTTGATTTGATTTGATTTGATTAAGTAGGCCAGAACCAGCTGCTATCGCATTGGTGCCTATGAGAGAGCCCAACTCTCTAAATACATGGCTCTGGACAAATATAATGTGTAATACCCTCAGTGCCATCATATTCCAATCATTCAGAATAGTTTGATTTAGCAACCACTGAAAGCCTAGCATTTTCTTTCTTCATTAGGGACAATATCCATCCATTTTCATGTTTTGGACGGTAGGAAAATTATTATTATGTGGATGTATTCAAATCTCAGTTTGATATCAAGGATAGGGTTGGTTGTTGGGTCTCTACCCAGGAAGTTCTCAGGTGAACTAACCAGGTATAAATATCCCATGCCATCATAGAGAGGAGGATAGCCATTGGATTTCCAGATGAGCTCATCCAAAGGAATGATGTAGCTGTCTTAGAGGTCCAGATATACAACTGTATCATCTCACTGTGTGCCTATACAGTACATGCAGTACTGCTGGTGTACAGCAATCTTTAAGTCATACCACAGATTCTTAATTGGATTGAGATCTGGGCTTTGACTAGGCCATTCCAAGACATTTAAATGTTTCCCCTTAAACCACTCGAGTGTTGCTTTAGCAGTATGCTTAGGGTCATTGTCCTGCTGGAAGGTGAACCTCCGTCCCAGTCTCAAATCTCTGGAAGACTGAAACAGCTTTCCCTCAAGAATTTCCCTGTATTTAGCGCCATCCATCAGTCCCAGTCCCTGCCGATGAAAAACATCCCCACAGCATGATGCTGCCACCACCATACTTCACTGTGGGGATGGTGTTCTCGGGGTGATGAGAGGTGTTTGGTTTGCGCCAGACATAGCGTTTTCCTTGATGGCCAAAAAGCTCAATTTTAGTCTTATCTGACCAGAGTACCTTCTTTCATATGTTTGGGGAGTCTCCCACATGGCTTTTGGCGAACACCAAACTTGTTTGCTTATTTTTTCTTTAAGCAATGACTTTTTTCTGGCCACTCTTCCGTAAAAAGCCCAGCTCTGTGTAGTGTACGGCTTAAAGTGGTCCTATGGACAGATACTCCAATCTCCGCTGTGGAGCTTTGCAGCTCATTCAGGGTTATCTTTGATCTCTTTGTTGCCTCTCTGATTGATGCTCTCCTTGCCTGGTCCGTGGGTTTTAGTGGGCGGCCCTCTCTTGGCAGGTTTGTTGTGGTGCGATATTCTTTCAATTTTTTTATAATGGATTTAATGGTGCTCCGTGGGATGTTCAATGTTTCTGATATTTTTTTATATCCCAACACTGATCTGTACTTCTCCACAACTTTGTCCCTGACCTGTTTGGAGAGCTCCTTGGTCTTCATGGTGCCACTTGCTTGGTGGTGCCCGTTGCTTAGTGGTGTTGCAGACTCTGGGGCCTTTCAGAACAGGTGTATATATACTGAGATCATGTGACAGATCATGTGACACTTAAATTGCACACAGGTGGACTTTATTTAACTAATTATGTGACTTCGGAAGGTAATTGGTTGCACCAGATCTTATTTAGGGGCTTCATAGCAAAGGGGGTGAATACATATGCACACACCACTTTTCCGTTATTTATTATTTAGATTTTTTTTTATTTCACTTCACCAATTTGGACTATTTTGTGTACAGTGGGGAAAAAAAGTATTTAGTCAGCCACCAATTGTGCAAGTTCTCCCACTTAAAAAGATGAGAGAGGCCTGTAATTTTCATCATAGGTACACGTCAACTATGACAGACAAATTGAGGAAAAAAATTCCAGACAATCACATTGTAGGATTTTTAATGAATTTATTTGCAAATTGTGGTGGAAAATAAGTATTTGGTCACCTACAAACAAGCAAGATTTCTGGCTCTCACAGACCTGTAACTTCTTCTTTAAGAGGCTCCTCTGTCCTCCACTTGTTACCTGTATTAATGGCACCTGTTTGAACTTGTTATCAGTATAAAAGACACCTGTTCACAACCTCAAACAGTCACACTCCAAACTCCACTATGGCGAAGACCAAAGAGCTGTCAAAGGACACCAGAAACAAAATTGTAGACCTGCACCAGGCTGGGAAGACTGAATCTGCAATAGGTAAGCAGCTTGGTTTGAAGAAATCAACTGTGGGAGCAATTATTAGGAAATGGAAGACATACAAGACCACTGATAATCTCCCTCAATCTGGGGCTCCACGCAAGATCTCACCCCGTGGGGTCAAAATTATCACAAGAACGGTGAGCAAAAATCCCAGAACCACACGGGGGGACCTAGTGAATGACCTGCAGAGAGCTGGGACCAAAGTAACAAAGCCTACCATCAGTAACACACTACGCCGCCAGGGACTCAAATCCTGCAGTGCAAGACGTATCCCCCTGCTTAAGCCAGTACATGTCCAGGCCCGTCTGAAGTTTGCTAGAGTGCATTTGGATGATCCAGAAGAGGATTGGGAGAATGTCATATGAAACCAAAATAGAACTTTTTGGTAAAAACTCAACTCGTCGTGTTTGGAGGACAAAGAATGCTGAGTTGCATCCAAAGAACACCATACCTACTGTGAAGCATGGGGGTGGAAACATCATGCTTTGGGGCTGTTTTTCTGCAAAGGGACCAGGACGACTGATCCGTGTAAAGGAAAGAATGAATGGGGCCATGTATCGTGAGATTTTGAGTGAAAACCTCCTTCCGTCAGCAAGGGCATTGAAGATGAAACGTGGCTGAGTCTTTCAGCATGACAATGATCCCAAACACACCGCCCGGGCAACGAAGGAGTGGCTTCGTACGAAGCATTTCAATGTCCTGGAGTGGCCTAGCCAGTCTCCAGATCTCAACCCCATAGAAAATCTTGGAGGGAGTTGAAAGTCTGTGTTGCCCAGCGACAGCCCCAAAACATCACTGCTCTAGAGGAGATCTGCATGGAGGAATGGGCCAAAATACCAGCAACAGTGTGTGACAACCTTGTGAAGACTTACAGAAAACGTTTGACCTGTGTCATTGCCAACAAAGGGTATATAACAAAGTATTGAGAAACTTTTGTTATTGACTAAATACTTATTTTCCACCATAATTTGTAAATCAATTCATTAAAAATCCTACAATGTGATTTTCTGGAATTTTTTTCCTCATTTTGTCTATCCTAGTTGACTTGTACCTATGATGAAAATTACAGGCCTCTCTCATCTTTTTAAGTGGGAGAACTTGCACAATTGGTGGCTGACTAAATACTTTTTTTCCCCACTGTATGTCCATTACATGAAATCCAAATAAAAATCTATTTAAATTACTGGTTGTAATACAACAAAATAGGAAAAACACCTAGGGGGATGAATACTTTTCCAAGGCACTGTACCTTCTGATTTGCAACCTTGCTGTAGTTGATATTCTGTACAGCTCCAGTGCCAGTCCAACTATGATTGGTGTGCTGGTAGCTGGTTCTAAAACCATAGCTCATGTGCCATGCTTCATTCAGATGTTTGTTTTCCACCTCAGGGGCGTAATGGAGATGTTTGCTATCTCTGTCATGGATTTTGATCATTTTATTGCTATCTCTAGTCCACTTAGGTGTCAAAGTATCCTCACCAATGTTGGTACTCTGGTTGTGACCTGTGCTCTGTGGGTGGTTGCCTTTGCCTTTGTGACTGCTATTCCTCTCCCTTACTCCCAATCAACCCTTAAATACACCTTCTGTGATTATGCTGCTTTAGTTAGAGCCACTTGTGTCAATCCCAGCTACTATTTCAATATGATAACCATCGTCACCTTCTTTCTCGTGTTTGGCACATTCTGTTTTATTTGGCTGTCCTACGTATGGATAATATTTAGTGGTAGTTTGCTCTTACGTTCCTTTATTTGTACGTATGGTCTTGACCAGGTTAAGTGTGGTACTGACCCTGGAAGAGTGTCATGGCTTGATGATCGGGGCTATTCTTGGGCCCTCTCTTGTGAATCCCTTTGTGTACTGTTTAAGAACCAAAGAGATCAAAAACAAAATGTTGAAGATGTTTAACAAAGTTCAGCCCACTGAATAAAAAAAAGGTTTATTTAAGTTATCTCTTTGTTGTGTAGGTTACTGTATGAGTGAATGTGTAGAAACGTGTCTGTTACCGTGCTCTGCAGAAGCATGCTGGCCTATGTTTTCATTGCACGCTTACTATATTCTCTATTGGCAAGAGCAGACATGAGCTATAACTCAATACAAATCGGATGTCAAATCCCCTGTTAATATATTAAAATGTAAGAAAAATATCAATATTAATTATAGATAGGCTGTGTTAGAGAAACAATTCACAGCATATTGAGTATGTTCTAACCCGTGCTCAATATGTGCACTATGGACACTGCGCTCGAAAAACAATAGGAACACAACCAAAAGGAGACCAGTCACTTATAACCCAAGCTACTATTTCACCCACATTATCAGTAGTGGGAGAATAACACTGCATATTAACTCCACATGAAAAGTAGGAGCATGTATCCTCTTGACCGGTCCAGTATCAGCCCCTTCACTTGCTTTCATGTTTGCGTCAGCCTTCTGTCAGGTGGCCTAACTCGGATGAATGATGTTGGGACATCTGTCTCTTCAGATTACACTCAAAATCGTCAACACATCATTAACCTAGCTCAATTAGCTGTGGGAACACCTGAGCAGTGCTACGGTGCTAGCCGTCACTCCTACAGTATCTGTGGTTTCATTTCAGACTAACATGTTTACTCTCACAACTGAATGATGGATGCAACACTGCACACTTATTTTGTAGTATACTTTATAAAGAGTAAATAAATGCCACTTACGATTTAGTTTATTCAACCTAGGCATTACACATAGATTGTGTGATATCTTAGATTTTTTCTGAGAAACTATTAAATTGCAATATCATATAATATATGCCTTTTAGCAGATGCTTTTACCGAACTCACTGTCCTGGCGTTGCAGCGTTCCATGCTCTACCAACTGAGCTACAGTGGAATGGTGTTCATTTTCTTACAATAAATGACCAGTTTTATTTTGTTTTTATACATCACATTACATCTACTGTAAGTCATTTAGCAGACACAATATCCTGTATGACTGGCTAAAATGAAAATCCTCCCTGTCTCGGCCTAGTCCCTGCCCCTGGAGTGATTGAAGGAGTCATTAGTCAGTTAATATTCCATTATCTCATGTGTAATTGAAAATCTCAGGACACTAACGGCATGGGCTGCTTTTAGGCCTGACAGCATTAGTCTAATTATTTACTTTGGGAGGAATTGATGCATATAGTAAAACAAAGCAGGACTGTTCTTTCTGACCTGCAAACAACTTAATATGACATGGTGGCCATAATTCAGACTTCAATACATTGTTGTGGTCATGATAAAGACATCTTAATCTGGTTGTAAATTGGTTACCTGAAGTCACATGCCATTTTTTATCAGAAAATAATGTAATTATAATGTTGCAAAAGCTGACTGCAGCACAAATGTTTTTACACTCACATAGTTTGGATATTAGTTATCAATGTAAAATTAGTGTTCCCCATTGACATTGGTTCTCTTTCAATTATTCGTTTAGATATCTCACATGTGGGGGTCTGCTAGGATCGCCTCTTCTCTCGGAAGTACGTATCTTAAGAGTCTGTTGGAGACAGACAGGTAGAATGGCGAATGAGGTGAGAACCTCACTTCCATAAAAGTAGCCACTCTCCCGCTGTCACACCCTGGCTATGGGACTCTAGTTGTTGAGCCAGGGTGTGTTTGTTCTATGTGGTGTGTTTCTATGTTGGGGGTTCTAGTTCGTCTATTTCTATGTTTTGCCTGAGTGACTCCCAATCAGAGGCAACGAGTGTCAGCTGTTGGCTGGTTGTCTCTGATTGGGAGCCATATTTAAACTGTCTGTTTTCCCTTTGTGTTTGTGGGTTTTTGTTCCGTGTCGGTATTTGTTACCGTTGGACGTTACGAGTCGTTTGTTGTATTGGTCGTGCTTTATTAAATAAAGTCTAACATGTTCGTTCAACACGCTGCGCATTGGTCTACTTCTCTCCCTGACGGTCGTGACACCCGCCCTCTTGTTATTCTCGGTTCTCTTCCTCACGAAGATACCTCTTTGCCTGCTTAACTGCTCACAAGTGAACTGTGAAGGATATTGCTGCTGAGCGTAGGTGTTCAGACCCTGTCGAGAAGTTGAGTTCTAACCGGAAGGTTTTTGCTTGCGTGTAGAAATGACTTTTCTACTTCTCAGTCTCCGTTGGTAGCTAGCAATTGAGACTTGGTGAGCCATGCTGCAAGGCTTAAGCTAAGAAACAAGCTAACCTCAACACGGTAGCATTAATGGCTCCCTTCTCTCATCTAGTTTAACCTACGTACACCCATTGTGTTAACTAGCCTTCACGTTGCCATCGGTCGTGGGAGCATCACGATGCCATCGGTCGCGGGAGCACTCTTTCTGTAGGCGAACTCGGTCACATGGTTTCTTTCAACCAGCACTAAGCTAGTCACAGCATACCTTCACCACGAGGTCGCATTCACCATGAGGTCATTGCTAGCTAGCTAGCTAACAACCCACAAGCCTCGCTATATAGCGTTTTACGGTGCTCAATATTGGTAGCTGTTAGCTGCAATGCTTTTAACTAGCTAGATTGGTATGCTGTTTACACAAGCCAGTATTTGCTAGCCACCAGCCGCAAGGCTTCTAACTAGCTAGCCTACGCCGTCTACACATTGTTCTCACAACAGGCTTTGCTCGGTGCCCCTTGCAAGCCTTGTCCCTCGCAATGGCCACCGCTATCCCATCCCAGGACGAACCTATCGCAGCACGCGAATCCTCACGTTCTTGTGCTTGCGGCTCCCTGATTGTGGGGAAATATTACCACCCTCTATGCTACAGGAAAAAAAAGAGGACTGAGCACGCCCCCATTCTCATCGACGGGGCTGTAGTGGAACAGGTTGAGAGCTTCAAGTTCCTTGGTGTCCACATCACCAACGAACTATCATGGTCCAAACACACCAAGACAGTCGTGAAGAGGGCACGACAAAGCCTATTCCCCATCAGGAGACTGAAAATATTTGGCATGGGTCCTCAGATCCTCAAAAAAAATCTACAGCTGCACCATTCGAGAGCATCCTGACCGGTTGCATCACCGCCTGGCATGGCAACTGCTTGGCCTCCGACCGCAAGGCACTACAGAGGGTAGTGCGTACGGCCCAGTACATCACTGGGGCCAAGCTTCCTGCCATCCAGGACCTCTATACCAGGCGGTGTCAGAGGAAGGCCCTCAAAATTGTCAAAGACTTCAGCCACCCTAGTCATAGACTGTTCTCTCTGCTACCGCACGGCAAGCGGTACCGGAGTTCCAAGTCTAGGTCCAAAAGTCTTCTCAACAGACTCCTGAACAGCTAATCATGGCTACCCGGACTATTTGCACTGCCCCCCACCCCCACCCACACCCCCCACCCCATCTTTTTACGCTGTTGCTACTCTGTTAATTATTTATGCATAGTCACTTTAACTCTACCCACATGTACATATAACTTCAACTACCTCAACTAGCCGGTGCCCCCGCACATTGAATTTGTACCTTTACCCCCCTGTATATATAGCCTCCCTACTGTTATTTTATTTTACTTCTGCTCTTTTTTTCTCAACACTTTTTTGTTGTTGTTTTATTTTACTTTTTTTATAAAAAAGAAATGCACTGTTGGTTAAGGGCTGTAGGTAAGCATTTCACTGTAATGTCTGCACCTGTTGTATTCGGCGCATGTGGCCAATAAAATGTAATTTGATTTGATTTGATTTGATCAATTGCTTGGGTATGGAACATCCTCAGGAGGCGATCGAGGACCCAGAGTCCTGTGAGCACTGCTGACTGCTGATGAGCGCAGGCCTGAAGAAGAGGCTTAAATGTGATTCTATCTCGATAGCCCCTCTTGCCTCCGAGCCAACAGCGATAGATGAGGCTCAGCTCAACGCAACTGAGCCCAGTTAGGGTGAGGTTATGGATAGCCTCGACTCCCTCCCCTCCCTGTCTGACGACGTAGTGTCAGGGGAAGGTGAGTTAGGGGATGACGAGGATGACGGTGGGATTAATCTCACGGAGATCCTCAAGATTGCGTAGGAGATTGGTACTGACGACCCCGTTCTCCCACCCTTTCAGCTCTGCAGACCTGATGGCCCCGACAGCAGTGGCTCTGCCCTTCATGTCTGCATGCGGGCCGCGGCTGTTGGTTCCTGCATCTCGCCCCAGCCTCACAGCTGGGAGGAGGCAACAAGCTGGTTTTGCGGGACTGATTTTTCCGGCGACACAGCAGTCTGCCAAAACTCAGCCTGGGCCTGAACCAGGCCAAACCTGTAGGGAAGCAGTCTTACGCTGCAGCCGCAGCAAGGATCCGGCTCTCTATCCCTCCTAAAGGAGGTAAGAAGGGTCGGCCAACCTAGGGTGCAGCCCTGGTGGCTGAGTTGGATAGTGTGCATGGACAAGGGCTCTCTGCCCTACCCTCTCTCTTCGGGTTTAAAGGTTGCTACTCCTACGGTTGCTACTCCTACGGTTGCTACTCCTGCGGTTGCTACTCCTACGGTTGCTACTCCTTCGCAGTAGTGGGAAGGCAGGGCTGTATTAAGCCTAAACCCTACACACTTTTTGTTCCCTCCGAGTGCCTCCCTTCCTCAGGCTCTCCCCCCGGCGCCTTCTCAGGTTTTCAGCCAGGGGCAGAAGTCAGCATGTCAGCCATTCCTCCGGTCTCACCGACACCAGGAGCAGGACGGCTATCTGTATTTCGCCATCCACCGTGGCCCTTTTCTCCCTGCCTATGGTCTTTTTTCCTCTGACTGCAATGGCACGAGCTATCACAGTCAAGCCAGTTATGGTGTGCGGCGCTCCGGTTTTCCCACCAGAGGGCGCTGCTACTCTGTACGACAGGCAGGGGAACCCTAACCACTCCGCTCCCCCGTTCTACAGGAGGACAGGTTTCCAGGTTTCACTGGGAAATTCCCTCAGCCCTTTTTAGGATTCTGAAGGGCATTTTGTTCCTCTACTTAGCAAAGACAAATTGGCTCTGTTATAGAGAACAATCTCCATTGAGCAAGAGATCAGTCTGTATAGTTATGCCTTACTTTACTTTCTGGATCTTAGGGAAAAGGGGGGAGGGGAGTGGAGTTTATTTTACTGCAATTCATGCAACCGGTCTTCTGCCTGCTCTACCTCCCCATCTTAAGGGAGCGAGTGGCTGAGGAACTCTCCTTGCTCTTGACAACCATCCACCATGGAGCACTGCCAAGACAATGAAAAATTCACACCTGTCAGGTGGATGGGTTATCTTGACAAAGGATAAAATGCTCCCTAACAAATTTGTGCATAACATTTGAGAGAAATTAGCTTTTTGTGCGAATGGAATATTTCTGGGATCTTTTATTTCAGCACATGAAACATGGGACCAGCACTTTACATGTTGGGTTTATATTGTTGTTCAGTACAGTTGCTGTTTGTGGGAACTTAATCAGGTTAAGAATGAGTTGCTGTTTGTGGGAACTGTTTGCGGTAGCTGACTTAGGTGAGAGCAATGCACTAATTCCTAACCTGATTAAGACCTTTATTGTTTATTCACAATACATGGCCTATGAAGCATGTCTGGCCAATATGTTCTCTGTGTTCCTCTTTACTACTTTGCCCTTGTTGTTCTGGCATGTGATTGGTTTGTTGCCTCTGAGATGTGATTGGTTTGTTGCCTCTGAGATGTGATTGGTTTGTTGCCTCTGAGATGTGATTGGTTGCTGCCTCTCACACTCTGCTCACTAACACCACCATGTCTGTCATGATTACAGGGATGTGGGTCGTCGATGAGGTCATTGTTAGCACAACCATGGTGCTGGTCACTAGACTGTCTTACTGTAAAGCCATAGTTATTGACAGTTATTTCTGTGATCATTGGCCTTTGTACAGAATGGCCTGCAATGCCAATTCAGCCAATTCCATTATGGCAAAAGTGAATACAGAACCATTCCTTCACGTACCATTAGTTTATATAGTCCTGTCTTATGTGTGTGTTTTACTTACCCTGTATAAAAATGGCTAACTGAAGACTTGTATATCACACCTTCTAGTTGTAGTTATTTTATTTATTTCATTTGTATACATTGCTGCATTGACCTACTCTCTTCACCCCAATGCCAGGATTATCGGTTTGGCTCTAGCTTCGGCGATCCCTCCCATGCTGAATCCAGTCATTTATTTTTTGAATGCTGAGTAAATCAAATGGTTTTGAAGAAAATGCTCAAACAAAACACCTCTAGCATAATACTAATAAATGGATCACATACTGGTACAGTACACAGTACATTTATATATGATGCTATTCACCAGTGTATCTCCAGTGGTAATTGTACATGTTAGCATTCATCACTGTCATAACAGAGTTGCATGTTGTGTAACCAAAACTAATAAGTGAATCAGAGGCTGGATAATGTATGTTTTGGATGTATGATCATATATGGTAATGTATGTTTGGGATGTACGACAATTAATGATAATCTATGTTTTTGTATGTATGATAATGTACGACTATGTACAGTACCAGTCAAAAGTTTGGACACACCTACTCATTCAAAGGTTTTTCTTTATTTTTTACTATTTTCTACATTGTAAAATTCAAAAAAATAAATCACGGAAAAGTTGTGCGTGCATATGTATTCACCCCCTTTGCTATGAAGCCCCTAAATAAGATCTGGTGCAACCAATTACCTTCAGAAGTCACATAATTAGTTAAATAAAGTCCACCTGTGTGCAATCTAAGTGTCTGATCTGTCACATGATATCAGTACACAGTTTGTCTGTGTTTACATACACCTTAGCCAAATACATTTAAACTAAGTTTTTCACAATTCCTGACATTTAATCCTAGTAAAAATTCCCTGTCTTAGGTCAGTTAGGATCACCACTTTATTTTAAGAATGTGAAATGTCAGAATAATAGTAGAGAGAATTATTTATTTCAGCTTTTATTTCTTTCATCACATTCCCGGTGGGTCAGAAGTTTACATACACTCAATTAGTATTTGGTAGGATTGCCTTTAAATTGTTTAACTTGGGTCAAACGTTTCGGGTAGCCTTCCACAAGCTTCCCACAATAAGTTGGGTGAATTTTGGCCCATTCCTCCTGACAGAGCTGGTGAAACTGAGTCAGGTTTCCAGGCCTCCTTGCTCGCACACGCTTTTTCTGTTCTGCCCACACATTTTCTGTAGGATTGAGGTCAGGGCTTTGTGATGGCCACTCCAATGCCTTGACTTTGTTGTCATTAAGCCATTTTATCACAACTTTGGAAGTATGCTTGGGGTCATTGTTCATTTGGAAGACACATTTGCGACCAAGCTTTAACTTCCTGACTGATGTCTTTAGATGTTGCTTCAATATATCCACTTAATTTTCCTTCCTCATGATACCATCTATTTTGTGAAGTGCACCAGTCCCTCCTACAGCAAAGCACCCCCAAAGCATGATGCTGCCACCCCCGTGCTTCACGGTTGGGATGGTGTTCCTCGGCTTGCAAGCATTACCCTTTTTCCTCCAAACATAACGATGGTCATTATGGCCAAACAGTTCTATTTTTGTTTCATCAGACCACAGGACATTTCTCCAGAAAGTACGATCTTTGTCCCCATGTGCAGTTCCAAACCGTAGTCTGGCTTTTTTATGGCGGTTTTGGCCTTGCTGAGCGGCCTTTCAGGTTATGTCGATATAGAACTAATTTTACTGTGGATATAGATACTTTTGCACCTGTTTCCTCCAGCATCTTCACAAGGTCCTTTGCTGTTGTTCTGGGATAGATTTGCACTTTTCACATCAAAATACGTTCATCTCTAGGAGACAGAACGTGTCTCCTTCAAATCAAATTTTATTTGCCAAATGCGCCGAATATAACAGGTGTAGACATTACAGTGAAATGCTTCCTGACAAGCCCTTAACCAACAATGCATATTTTTTTATATAAAAAAGTAAAATACAAAAAAGTGTTAAGTAAAAAACTAAAAGCAAATAACTAAAGAGCAGCAGTAAAATAAAATAACAGTAGGGAGGCTATATACAGGGGTGTATCGGTGCAGAGTAAATGTGCGGGGGCACCGGCTAGTCGAGGTAATTGAGCGGTATGACGGCTGCGTGGTCCCATGTTGTTTATACTTGCTTACTATTGTTTGTACAGATGAACGTGGTACCTTCAGGCATTTGGAAATTGCTTCCAACGATGAACCAGACTTGTGGAGGTCTACAATGTTTTTTCTGAGGTCTTGGCTGATTTCTTTTGATTTTCCCATGATGTCAAGCAAAGAGGCACTGAGTTTGAAGGTAGGCCTTGAAATACATCCACAGGTACACCTCCAATTGACTCAAATAATGTCAATTAGCCTATCAGAAGCTTCTAAAGCCATGACATCATTTTCTGGAATTTTCCAAGCTGTTTAAAGGCGCAGTCAACTTAGTGTATGTAAACTTCTGACCCACTGGAATTGTGATACAGTGAATTATAAGTGAAATAATCTGTCTGTATACAATTGTTGGAAAAATTACTTGTGTCATTCACAAAGTAGATGTCCTAACCGACTTGCCAAAACTATAGTTTGTTAACAAGCAATTTGTGGAGTGGTTGAAAAACGAGTTTTAATGACTCCAACATAAGTGTATGTAAACTTCCAACTTCAACTGTATATATGTATGCATGTATGTGTATGTATGTCTATATATATATATATATGAGCTCCTGAGTGGCGCAGTGCTAACTGTGCCACTAGAGATCCTGGTTCGAATCCAGGCTCTGTCGCAGCCGGCCGCGACCGGGAGACTCATGGGCGCGGCCTGTAAATCACTAACTGTAAGTCGCTCTGGATAAGAGCGTCTGCTAAATGACTAAAATGTAAATGTAATATATATATATATTTGCGGGGAAAAAACAACATATGGGGGATTGGAAGTGATGCAGACAATTGCATTGATGGAAGTTACAATCTATCTGCAATATTAAAGCTCTTCTACCCCCTAAAAAAAATAAAAGAGACCTAGAGAACCTTGGGCTCAAATAGGACTGGCCAATGGTATGGAACAATATTTCTTCTTCATCTAAAAACGTTTCCCATCAGCTGGACCTATTTCACTCCTGAGTGTAAATTTTAAACTCCATGTTACAAATGCTCTTGTTCTGAAATAGGACACTTTCTGCATATGTTTTGGCACTGTCTAACTGTGGATCTCGTTGGAAACATGTCTTTGACGTTTTAGGAAAAATCCTAAATAAGATCCTTCCAATATGCCCTGCTCTAATGCTGTGTCCCCAAACGTGTAACTACACTGCTCTTTGTAGTAGTTCTGTTTATTCACCACAGAAGACAAGAACTGCAGCACTTTGTGTTTTGTTTTTTCTTTTAGATCCTTTAATTGATTTATTTTATTTTGATGTTTTGCCCCCTGCATACTGCTTGTATGTTACCTTATACTAAATATATTAAAAATAAATAAATAATTATTCACAAAAATATATATAAATTGTAGTGATTATAATGCCTATACATGCTTACGAATGCTTAAAAATGTTTACAAATATGTATTCATTAAATGTGTATAGATAATGTATGAATTCTTATTTATGAAATGTATTATAAAGTGTTACTCATTTTACCTGTGAACAGAGCCCTACAGTATGGCTCTGCCTGTGAATATGTGTTAGTGCCATCTACTGGAACTAATGAATGTAAGTTATTTGATTAGAGTTTAACTCTTTCAACGTAAATACCATATCTAGATACTTTGCATTTAAAACTTTACCTCTATACCATAATTGTATGTGATGATCACTGTATGTGACAAATACCTGTACCCACTTATCATGCCCTGCACTGTCAGTTATCAGAATGATTTTACCTGGATATGCTGTACCTTTCTGTTAACAGCTCTATGGTGGTTGCAACATTAATCCTTCCAATAATTAATGTTATTATAATATATAAACACTCCATATTACAGCTGTGGTATATAAACATACATCTGAAAAGCACAAAAAAAAATACATATTTGAAATGAGAAGTTAGAATTGTATTTATTTACCACAATAAAGTATGTTAAATATATTATATGCAAATATGAAGTGTTCAACAGAAGAATAGACAGAAATTGTTTTATTGCAATTATCTTAAGAGTTGGAGTGTTTATAAAACAGTATCAACAAAAAAAATGCTGAAATTAAATAGATACAAAATGTAAGGGGTATGTTGCCTAACTTGGAAACATTTCTTATATCTAGAGTTCTTGAGTTTTTGCTGCAGATTTGAATCCAAACTAAAGATCTGAAAACATAAGATCAACAACTCCACGTAAGGTCTCATTGGTGAGGAGTAACTTTTGTCTTTATGAACAGTTTGACGATTTTCTCCCGCAGTTCCTCTGTCTTTAGGCTGTAGATGATAGGGTTGAGCATGGGTGGCAGGGTAACAGACACAGTGAGGATGGCAGTCAGGAGGTCTGAGGACTGCACCAAGCGCAGGTTACCTAGGAGGGAGGGGACAAACATACACACATCCAGTGGCTTTGAGAAGATTATGAATATTATTAACAGTAAATGATCATATTCAGCAAAAAATAACAAGGAAATTGTGCACTGCGAAATGCTGTATGCTCCCACGTGTCATCTTTTCTTTATTGCATTATTCCCACGTACCTGCAACGAGATAACTCAGATGTGCGGCAGGTAGCCTAGCGGTTAAGAGTTTTGGGCCAGTAACTGAAAGGTTGCTGGTTTGAATCCCCCGAGCTGACTAGGTGAAAAATCTGTCAATGTGCCCTTGAGCAAGGCACTTAGCATCTACTAAAATGCAATGTGCGAGTGCTATTTTGAATTACAATTTCTACAGTACAATATACACACACTTGGGGGCAAATTGTTTCAGAGTCCTCCGTTATACCTGTCCTACACTTAGGGAGCATACAGTTTCCATCAGGTATAAAAGGTGTGGCGAAGAGCACACTAACATTTCGCTGAACCTTTTATACCTGCTGGAAACTGTGAATGTGACGAATACATTTGATTTGATTTCGAAGTGTACAGTCATCCCTGTGTTTACCTAGGACGTAGGCCAGGATGACAGGGAGGTAGTACACCAGGACCAGCAGCAGGTGGGTGAGACAGGTGTGGAAGGCTTTGCCCCGCTGGGTGGTCGAGGCAATCTTCATCACTGCCACCACCACCACAGCATAGGTGAAGATGATGAAGAACAAGGGGCCTAACAGGACAGCCAGAGTTTTCGCTGTCGCTAGTTTCCTGTTGAAAGAGATGTCAGAGCAGGCCAGTCTGTATACAGGGCCGTGCTCACAGCAGCAGCTCCGCACCACCCTGGAGGCACAGTAAGACAGCCTAGAGGCCAGGGCGACAGGGAAGACCTCCAGGAAGAAGGCCAGGGTCCAGATCCCTAGCAGGATGAGCAGCATCCTCAGGTTGGTGTTGATAGTGAGGTAACGCAGAGGGAAACAGATGGCTATCACACGATCGTACGCTAAGAGAGCCAGGGAGAAGGACTCCATGTCACCAAATAAATGCATGAAGAACATCTGAGAAAAACAGGTCCCAAAGGAGACATAGTTCAGATTGAACACAAACACCGGCACCATCTGGGGGATGATAACACTGTTCAAAGAGATGTCCACCACGGCTAAATTGCACACTGCAATATATTTTGGATTTTGAAGGCTTGGGTTCATAATGAAGACTGCTAACAGAACAAAGTTACCCATTAGAGTGATTATGTATATTATAGATAGAGCTAGGATGAGGTAGTTCTTATTGCCCAGTGTGTGGAAAGCTGTGATGTAGAATCCATCATCTGATGATTCCGTTCCATTGTAAAGGAGCACAGAAAAACCCATTTGAGGGGCCTCTGTGTGTCTGTAAAAGAAAACATACAGATTACTGAAATGGAAAATCTATCAAAATCCATACATTTTCCGAAGATACAAAATTAAGTTCTAAACCAAACATTCACCAAGGCAAGACCATCTCAAACTAAATAACCTTCCTGGTCATTTTACACCTTCCTGAAACTATTTTACAATAATACTGAACACCAATTGTACCTCTGCTTTTAACAACGTTTTGTAAGCAGTCTCTGTGTGAATTGAAGGACAATTAGACAAATCCACCGTTATAAAGAGTTGTGGTAAAGAATGTAATCGTCATTTGGGTTTAATTAAAGTGAGAAAACAAGTACATATTTATGTACTAACAACTCATTAAAGGTAATGTTGTTAATAGATGAGGACCTAATTATTGCAATCTTATTTGATCATATCAGGGCCTAATGATCTCTTTTGACTAATGTTTACACTCATTAGCTTCTCTGTTATTATGACAACAACAATTAAGGATCATCTAGTGGAAACCGATCAGTTCTACCTCCCAGGGAAAGGTTCATGTTCAATAAACGCCAACCTGCGCCTTTTGCTCTGGCCTTCCCATTTGACTTTTCTACCTCTTGCTCTGATCTCCCTGTAAGAACATTTCATTGTCTTCTAAACCCATACCCTATCCCTGACCTTTGGAAGCACATTTTTGGATTCAAAAAATTGATGTGTGCACTTACAACACAAATGTCTGAGTTGATCAAACAACCAGTTAAAATACTGTGTTGGCTTAAAATACATCTGTTCTCCATAACCCATAAGTTGTATTTTACTTTTACTTTTATTCAATGTACTTGTCAGGGACCAGTTTACAACTTAAACATATATTTCAGAGGCTGAAGTATAATGCATTAAACCAGATGTAGCAACAAAGTACAGTGCCTTCAGAAAGTATTCATACCCCTTGATTTATTCCACATTTTGTTGTGTTACAGCCTGAATTCAAAATGGATTAAATTGTAATTTTTTTCTATACCATCTACATACAATATCCCATAATGACAAAGTAATAACATGTTTTTAGAAATGTTTGCAAATTGATTGAAAATTAAATAGAGAAAACTCTAATTTATATAAGTATTCACACCCCTGAGTCAATACTTTGTAGAAGCACATTTGGCAGCAATCATAGCTGTGACTTTGTTCAACACTGGATTGTGCAACATTTGCCCATGATTATTTTCTAAATTCTTCAAGCTATGTAAAAAAATTAAAAATAATTTGGATCAGCTTTAATATTGCAGATAGATTGCAACTTCCATTAATGTAATTGTCTGCATCACTTCCAATCCCCCATATGTTTTTTTTCTTTCGCAAATATATATATATATATGGTGTTTCCCAGATTTTCCATAGTGTTCTATTGTTTCCAGTACTTGCCTTATATTATCTCCAATGTATCTTCCATGTAAAAAACCTGTCTGATTTGAATGAATAATATCCGACAATACCTTTTTAATTCTATGCGCTATACATTTTGCTAGAAGTTTTGCATCACAACACTGAAGTGTAAGGGAACTCAAATGTTTTAAATGGACTGGATCTTTATATTCTCCATCTCTTTATTGAGTGTTCTTCAGCTCTCCTCACAGTCAGCACACCCGGACCACTGTGAACACTGGTCTCAGACCTACATCTGTATCTACACAGGGGCGGCCTGTTCAATAGGGCGATATGGGCGACACACTGCCAAACGGGAAAAGGAAGGGATTTTTTTTCTAATCAATTATATCACGGCAACAGTAGTTATCAGTGTTGTAATCTAGACGTCTGGTCTGATCTGCCACTAAATGTCCAATCAGGCTAAAGTCGTGCTTCAAATGGCCCCCCCCCCTTTTGGGGCGATTTCAGTCAGGTTGAAAATCGCCCAGAAGTCTGTCATAGACTCCCATGTAAAATCTATTTTTTTCAAATATCAGAGCTTTCAATACAATCTCTATGGGTTTCTGAGGGCTTGCACTTACGCGCTTTCGTCATACGTAACGTAACCATGAACGTAACTAAGAAAAGAGCGGGTAGCAGCGTCAATCAATTCACGTACTACTGGTAAGATTGCTATAGCGTTCAGTGCAACTCGATTGTCTCTTTGAAATAAGTTACTTTTTGTCGGCGAACAAATCAAGATAAATTGGCAACGAAACAATTAGGACCTCCCAGACCAAATTTAATAATTCAACAGGTTTCTACTAAAGGCGGAAAGTCCTACACCCGAGGATTTTCCAAAAATTAGTACGAACGAAAAACCTGGCTAGCAGGCTACGATGTAGCTAATGCAGTCTTCTGCTACCCCCCACTCTTTCACCCTGAAGGCGGCACGGCAGACAGCACCGCTTGGACAGCGACTGGTGTGTAACGGACATGCACCATCTTTCAGGAAAGATTAAGAAACATGAGCTGTCAAAGACCCACATGGATAGCTGTTTGAGATGGTCTGCTTTGGGGAGTGAACATTGCCACTCAACTGGATGAGGGATACAGGCTAGCTGTCCGCCGCCACAATGATGAGGTTAGTGTTGATAATCACAAGTTTACTGGAGAACTGAGACCAAGTAGAGACTTTGGACAGGGTGGATATGGTATAATAAAGGCAGTTTATTCAGAGGTAAAGATATCTGGAATCACGTGCACGGACCCGTTCGTTATCTGAAGACAATGTTTCATTGTGTGCAGACATTTTATGCAATAAATGAAGTAAGTTGAATCTAGTAGTTCTGATCTTCTGATTGGTCCTGATGAGTTGGGCGAGGTCACCTCCAGGCTAGTGTCACTGTTGCATTGGCTCTGAGTCGGGTTCTCTGTCTTCAAATGTTCAGCCTAAGAGAGAGGATTTGTGTGTGTGTGTGTGTGTGTGTGTGTGTTTAACAGTGATGATGTGTGTGTGTGTGTGTGTGTGTTTAACAGTGATGATGTGTGTGTGTGTGTGTTTGTGTGTGTGTGTGTGTGTGTGTGTGTCCTCAGAGCAAGAACTCGTGAGTTGGAAGAACTGAGAGGCCTATGGCGTGGGTGTTGTCCTTGGCCACCTGCTGACAAGGCTGACAAGATAGGACCCTTTTGTCCATTGTTATTGGATAGGAACAGAACTTATAACCAGCTCCTGACCTAAATAGATCTTAGCACAACATTTTACTCAACATATCATATTCCATATTCACTATAACAAATATATTTACTACGACATTAGCAAGAACCGCCACATCCTCAGCCGGCTAATCCAGTGTGTGAAGTTTTGCGGAGTGTTTGAGTTAGCTTTGCGAGGCAAAGATGAAACTGAGGGCTCCACCAACCCTGGTAAGCCAACACTTTTGAGATCAGTCAATAAATGCTTCTGGTATTGACTTATATGCTGCCCCTGTCTTCATGTTGTTGCTGGACATATCTTTTTTAAAATGTGTGTAGGTCACCTAAATCATCAGAAAAATTGCCCCCCCTGAGAATTATTTCAGGAGCCGCCACTGCATCTACATACAATTGCCTCATACCCCTGCACATCAACTCGGTACTGATACCCCGTGCCAAGCTATCGTTTCTCATTGTGGATTTATTACTTGTGTTATTATTAATTTTGTCTATCATTTCTCTATTTTTATCTCTGCATTGCTGGGAAGGGCCCGTAACAAAGCATTTTACCAATAGTCTACACCTGTTTTGTAAGAAGCATGTGAAAAATAAAATTTGATTTGAGTCCTTGGTAGGTGGAAGGGTCAGATACAGTTGAAGTCGGAAGTTTGCATACACTTAAGTTGGAGTCATTAAAACTAGTTTTTCAACCATTATTTCACTTATAATTCACTGTATCACAATTCCAGTGGGTCAGAAGTTTACATACACTAAGTTGACTGTGCCTTTAAACAGCTTCTGATAGGCTAATTGACATTATTTGAGTCAGTTGGAGGTGTACCTGTGGATGTATTTCAAGGCCTACCTTCAAACTGAGTGCCTCTTTGCTTGACATCATGAACGTAGTTTGGTGCAAAAAAGTGCAAATCAATTCCAGAACAACAGCAAAGGACCTTGTGAAGATACTGGAGGAAACAGGTACAAAAGTATCTATATTCACAGTAAAACAAGTCCTATATCGACATAAACTGAAAGGCAGCTCAGCAAGGAAGAAGCCACTGCTCCAAAACCGCCATATAAAAGCCAGACTACGGTTTGCAACTGCACATGGGGACAAATATCTTACTTTTTGGAGAAATGTCCTCTGGTCTGATGAAACAAAAATATAACTGTTTGGCCATAATGACCATCGTTATGTTTGGAGGAAAAAGGGGATAGCTTGCAAGCAGAAGAACACCATCCCAACCGTGAAGCACTGTGGGGGTGCTTTGCTGCAGGAGGGACTGGTGCACTTCACAAAATAGATGGCATCACGAGGAAGGCAAATTATGTGGATATATTGAAGCAACATCTCAAGACATCAGTCAGGAAGTTAAAGCTTGGTCGCAAATGACCCCAAGCATTCTTCCAAAGTTGTGGCAAAATGGCTTAAGGACAACAAAGTCAAGGTATTAGAGTGGCCATCACAAATCCCTGACCTCAATCCTATAGAAAATATGTGGGCAGAACTGAAAAAGCGTGTGCGAGCAAGGAGCCCTACAAACCTGACTCAGTTGCACCAGCTCTGTCAGGATGTCAGAGTGTCAGTGTGATGCGGTAGGACGAAGTCAGGCACAGGACACAGAGCTAATCGAAAATGTACTTTACTCGTAGGTAATGTCAAATAAACATAACCTCCACGCAGGGAGGAAACAAACCCACTCACCAGACGACAACCAAACATGAACAAACACGCACAACATACAGTGGGAGCCAGAGGGTTAAAAAGGGAAGTAATCAATACCTAATGGGAACCAGGTGTGAACAATAAAGACAAGAAACATAGATCGGTAGCAGCTAGTACTCCGGTGACGACGAACGCCGAAGCCTGCCCGAGCAAGGAGGAGGAGCAGCCTCGGCTGAATCCGTGACACAGGAGGAATGGGCCAAAATTCACCCAACTTATTGTGGGAAGCTTGTGGAAGGCTACCCGAAACGTTTGACCCAAGTTAAACAATTTAAAGGCAATGCTACCAAATACTAATTGAGGCGAAGGGGCAGGTTTCGGGTCGAGAGCCAGACCCGGTCCCCCGGTGCATACACCGGGGCCTCACTGCGGTGGTGGTCGGCGCTCGCCTTTTGTCGCCTGATGGCCCGCTGCAGGCGTACATGGGCAGCGTTCCAGGTCTCTTCTGAGCGCCGAAACCACTCATCCACCGCAGGAGCCTCGATCTGGCTCTGATGCCAAGGTGCCAGGACCGGCTGATAACCTATCACACACTGAAAGGAGAAAGGTTAGTGGATGAGTGGCGGAGTGAGTTTTGGGCCATCTCTGCCCAGGGGATAAAACCCGACCACTCCCCCGGCCGGTCCTGGCAATAGGACCGCAGAAACCTACCCACATCCTGGTTAACTCTCTCCACCTGCCCATTACTCTCGGGATGAAAACCTGAGGTCAGGATGATCGAGACCCCCAGACGTTCCACGAACGCCCTCCAGACCCTTGAGGTGAACTGGGGACCCTGATCTGATACAATATCCTCAGGCACCCCGTAGTGCCGGAAGACGTGTGTAAATAGGGCCTCAGCAGTTTGTAGGGCTGTAGGGAGACCTGGCATAGGAATGAGACGGCAGGACTTAGAAAACCGATCCACATCGACCAGGTGGTGTTCCCTTGTGAGGGGGGAAGGTCCGTAACAAAATCTACGGCCGTTGTGGAATGGGTAGGGGTTGTAATTTCCCTCTGGGCAGGTGTCTAGGTGCCTTACACTGGGCGCACACCGAGCAGGAGTAAACGTAAACCCTTACGTCATTGGCTAAAGTGGGCCACCAGTACTTCCCACTAAGACAGTGCACTGTCCGACCGATGCCAGGATGACCAGAGGAGGGTGACGTGTGAGCCCAATAGATCAATCGATCACGAACCTCGAGCGGCACGTACATACGACCATCTGGACACTGGGGGGAATGGGCTCGGTACGTAACGCTCGCTCAATGTCCGCGTCAATCTCCCACACTACCGGTGCCACCAGACACGACGCCGGAAGTATGGGAGTGGGCTCAATGGACCTCTCCTCTGTGTCATACAGTCGGGACAGGGCGTCTGCCTTAGCGTTCTGGGAACCTGGTCTGTAAGTAAGGGTAAACACAAAACGAGTGAAGAACATGGCCCAACTTGCCTGGCAAGGGTTCAATCTCCTCGCCGCCCGGATGTACTCCAGATTGCGATGGTCAGTCAAAATGAGGAAAGGGTGTTTAGCCCCCTCAAGCCAATGCTTCCACACTTTCAGAGCCTTAACCACAGCTAAAAGCTCCCGGTCCCCCACATCATAGTTGCGCTCCGCCGGACTGAGCTTCTTAGAAAAGAAAGCACAGGGGCGGAGCTTTGGTGGCGTACCCGAGCGCTGAGACAGTACAGCTTCTATCCCAGCCTCGGACGCGTCCACCTCAACCTGGAATGCTAAGGAGGGATCCGGATGAGCCAGCACTGGAGCCGAGGTAAACAGGTCCTTCAGATGACCAAAAGCCCTGTCCGCCTTAGCTGACCACTGCAGTCGCACTGGTCCCCCCTTCAGCAAGGAGGTAATGGGAGCCGCTACCTGACCAAAGCCCCGGATAAACCTCCGGTAGTAGTTGGCAAAACCCAAAAATCGCTGCACCTCCTTCACCGTGGTTGGAGTCGCACGGCCGAAATGCGGTCAATCTCCATCTCCACCCCTGACGCGGACAGGTGGTGCCCTAGGAAGGAGATGGACTCTTGGAAGAACAGACATTTCTCCGCCTTCACATACAGGTCATGCTCCAACAGTCGACCAAACACTTGACGCACCAGGGACACATGCTTGGCCCGTGCAGCGGATAATATGAGAATGTCATCAATAAACACCACTACACCCTGTCCGTGCAAGTCCCTGAAAATCTCATCAACAAAGGATTGAAGGACTGATGGAGAATTCATCAACCCGTGTGGCATGACGAGGTACTCATAGTGCCCAGAGGTGGTACTGAATGCTGTCTTCCACTCAACCCCCTCCCGGATACGCACCAGGTTGTACGCGCTCCTGATATCCAATTTTGTGAAGAAGCACGCTCCGTGCAATGACTCCGTCATACTAGCAATGAGCGGTAGTGGATAACTGTCCTTGATAGTGATCTGATTGAGACCCCGGTAGTCAATGCACGGGCGTAAACCTCCATCCTTCTTCTTCACAAAAAATCAACTAGAGGAGACAGGTGAAGTGGATGGTCGAATGTATCCCTGCCCCAGAGATTCAGAGACATATGTTTCCATAGCCGCCGTCTCTTCCTGTGACAGGGGATACACGTGACTCC
The DNA here is from genome assembly GCF_964263955.1 of Coregonus lavaretus. Classification (NCBI taxonomy): domain Eukaryota; kingdom Metazoa; phylum Chordata; class Actinopteri; order Salmoniformes; family Salmonidae; genus Coregonus; species Coregonus lavaretus. The sequence continues at coordinate 35,351,115 of NC_140017.1, read as the reverse complement.
AGGGAAATGCAGCGCCTACCTGGAGATTTATCGCACAATCCCCCTGTCAATGGGGTGGTAATTGAGTCGCCTTCTTTTTACAGAAGGTGAGAGACAAATCGCCATATTCGGAGGGAATGTGCATGGTGGAGACCTGGTTTGGACTTTCCACTGTAGTTGCCCCTATGGAAACACCTACACACCTCCCCGAGCACTGACTTGACCATCCCTTGAGAGCCCTCTGTTGCCATGAAATCGTGGGGTCATGAGAAGTAAACCAGGGAAGCCCCAACACCACTGGAAACGCAGGAGAATCAATCAGATAGAGACTAATTTTCTCCTCATGACCCTCCTGCGTTTTCATCCAGAGTGGAGCTGTGACCTCCCTAATCAGGCCTGACCCTAAAGGGTGACTATCTAAGGTGTGTACAGGGAAGGGCACATCAACAGGAACAATAGGAATCCCTAAACAACGGGAAAACTGACGAACAATAAAGTTCCCAGCTGCACCTGAATCTATGAGTGCCTTATGCTGGGAATGAGGGGAAAACTCTGGAAATACAATACCAATACACATATGCGCAACAGGGAGCTCTGGGTGAGTCGGGTGCCTACTCACCTGAGACGGTCCACCAGTGCTCTGCCTACCGCCTCGACTCCTGAAAGACCCTCCCCAGCACCGACCAGCAGTGTGTCCTCCGCGGCCACAGTTGGTGCATGAGATGGCCCTCCTTCCAGTCTCCCTAAGTGCAGCACCTCCAAGCTCCATAGGAGTAAGGTCGGAGGTGCTGGGGGATGGAATGGACGGCCCCTGATCTGGACTTCCGCGGGTTGCTACAGTGGGGGAAAAAAGTATTTAGTCAGCCACCAATTGTGCAAGTTCTCCCACTTAAAAAGATGAGAGAGGCCTGTAATTTTCATCATAGGAACACGTCAACTATGACAGACAAATTGAGAAAAAAAAAAAAATCCAGAAAATTACATTGTAGGATTTTTAATGAATTTATTTGCAAATTATGGTGGAAAATAAGTATTTGGTCACCTACAAACAAGCAAGATTTCTGGCTCTCACAGACTTGTAACTTCTTCTTTAAGCGGCTCCTCTGTCCTCCACTCGTTACCTGTATTAATGGCACCTGTTTGAACTTGTTATCAGTATAAAAGACACCTGTCCAAACTCCACTATGGCCAAGACCAAAGAGCTGTCAAAGGACACCAGAAACAAAATTGTAGACCTGCACCAGGCTGGGAAGACTGAATCTGCAATAGGTTAGCAGCTTGGTTTGAAGAAATCAACTGTGGGAGCAATTATTAGGAAATGGAAGACATACAAGACCACTGATAATCTCCCTCGATCTGGGGCTCCACGCAAGATCTCACCCCGTGGGGTCAAAATGATCACAAGAACGGTGAGCAAAAATCCCAGAACCACACGGAGGGACCTAGTGAATGACCTGCAGAGAGCTGGGACCAAAGTAACAAAGCCTACCATCAGTAACACACTACGCCGCCAGGGACTTAAATCCTGCAGTGCCAGACGTGTCCCCCTGCTTAAGCCCGTACATGTCCAGGCCCGTCTGAAGTTTGCTAGAGTGCATTTGGATGATCCAGAAGAGGATTGGGAGAATGTCATATGGTCAGATGAAACCAAAATAGAACTTTTTGATAAAAACTCAACTTGTCATGTTTGGAGGACAAAGAATGCTGAGTTGCATCCAAAGAACACCATACCTACTGTGAAGCATGGGGGTGGAAACATCACGCTTTGGGGCTGTTTTTCTGCAAAGGGACCAGGACGACTGATCCGTGTAAAGGAAAGAATGAATGGGGCCATGTATCGTGAGATTTTGAGTGAAAAACTCCTTCCATCAGCAAGGGCATTGAAAATGAAACGTGGCTGGGTCTTTCAGCATGACAATGATCCCAAACACACCGCCCGGGCAACGAAGGAGTGGCTTCGTAAGAAGCATTTCAAGGTCCTGGAGTGGCCTAGCCAGTCTCCAGAGCTCAACCCCATAGAAAATCTTTGGAGGGAGTTGAAAGTCCGTGTTGCCCAGCAACAGCCCCAAAACATCACTGCTCTAGAGGAGATCTGCATGGAGGAATGGGCCAAAATACCAGCAACAGTGTGTGAAAACCTTGTGAGGACTTACAGAAAACGTTTGACCTGTGTCATTGGCAACAAAGGGTATATAACAAAGTATTGAGAAACTTTTGTTATTTACCAAATACTTTTTTATTTGCAAATAAATTCATAAAAAATCCTACAATGTGATTTTCTGGAATTTTTTTTCTCATTTTGTCTGTCATAGTTGACGTGTACCTATGATGAAAATTACAGGCCTCTCTCATCTTTTTAAGTGGGAGGACTTGCACAATTGGTGGCTGACTAAATACTTTTTTCCCCCACTGTAACAGGTTATGCAGCCTGATCGACATGTCCACCAGTTTGTCCAGGTTAAGGGTGGTGTCCCTGCAGGCCAGTTCCCGACGAACGTCCTCCCGGAGGCTGCATCGGTAGTGGTTGATCAGGGCCCTCTCATTCCATCCTGCGCTGGCAGCCAGAGTCCTGAAGTCCAGTGCAAAGTCCTGTGCGCGCCTCCTCCCCTGTTTGAGGTGGAATGGACGTTCCCCCGCCGCTCTCCCCTCCGGTGGATGATCGAATACCGCCCGACAGCGGCGGGTGAAATCCTCATAGCGTACTGACGCTGCGTCTATACCTCCCCACTCGGCGTTGGCCCACACGAGCGCTCTCCCAGACAGACAGGAGATGAGGGCGGACACGCTCTCGTATCCCGAGGGAGCCGGGTGGATGGTAGCCAGGTAGAGCACTACCTGGAGCAGAAAACCCTGGCACCCGGCAGCTGTACCATCGTATGCCCTCGGGAGCGAGAGCCGAATCCCAATGGACCCAGGTGACGAAGGGGTGGACAGCGGTGTGGGTGGTTGTGTAGTTGGAGGAGGTGTAGGACCACCACCTCTCTCCCATCGCTCCATAGTGTTCAACACGCGCTCCATTGCAGTGCCGAGAGTCTGGATCATGGTCGCCTGTTGTTGGACACGTTCCTCCATTGATCCGGACGAAACGAATGTACCTGCTGACTCCATTTTATGGTGCGTGTTTCTATCAGGATGTCAGTGTGATGCGGTAGGACGAAGTCAGGCCTAATCGAAAACGTACTTTACTCGTAGGTAATGTCAAATAAACATAACCTCCACGCAGGGAGGAAACAAACCCGCTCACCAGACGACAACCAAACATGAACAAACACGCACAACATACAGTGGGAGCCAGAGGGTTAAATAGGGAAGTAATCAATGTCATAATATGTCATAACAGCTGATATAACTTGTAAAAACCTGTCACAATATGGTCATAACACTGTCATGACACATACTGTGTATTTAGACCTGTTGTGATATATAATGCGTTATTTTATGGCTGGTTATGACACCTACATAAGAGTGTCAAAACCCACAAAACCTACCACACAAGGCAAAACATTCCAATACACCATAGCCTACGTGTCAACAGTATGTTTATGTTACATAACATTTTCTGAAATGGACCATATTATATTATCATTGTAATTGTGCACAAATTGATGTCAGACATGCACCTACCCCAATGCTATGTTGCTGATGACTGGGATGAATGCAGGAGCAGATTTCAGGAGCAGGATAAGACACCCTCTTTTAGACTGATGACTGACATAAGGGAATGAACGTGATAGACCTATCTGGCTTATATGATCATGATGGTCATAATGCTTCTTGACAGTGTCATAACGTGCATTTTCTTAGTCCAAGTAAAGTGACACAGGATGGTCATAATGCTTCATGACATTGTCATACAGTGTATTTTCTGCAAGTTATTTAAAGTATAATGGAAAAAAATTATGACTGTAAAGAATGAATTACAACAACAACAAAGGACTTAAGAAACAAACTTTCAAATGAAAGGGAACTTCTTGGCAGGGAAAAAACACATTTGAATAAATGTGGGTTTTGACACTCTTCTGTAGGTGTCATAACCAGCCATAAAATAACGCATTATATATCACAACAGGTGTAAATATATGGGTCATGACAGTGTTATGACCAAGTCATGTCAGCTGTTATGACATATTATGATATGATTATGACCGTGTCATAACGTGTTATGACGCTGGGTGTCAAGTAAAGTGTTACCATTAAACTTTCCCCCAACTTGTCTCATTGAGTCAGAACAAAGTTTTGGCCAACTCAAAAAGTGTATTTCATGCAACACTTTGCCCAGAAAAGTGGGTGAACTCAAAAAGGCTGTGGAACTAGTTACTTTTTGAGTTAGGCCACCTAAAAAACAAAGTACAGTGTAACCAAAGCCATTCCAGCTGAGTTGAAGCCAGCTGAAGTTGGTCAAGTGTTGCCACTCTTTCACAGATGGCTGCCTCAATAACCTGAGGCTATTACTGTCAGCCATTCTCTAGAGGTCCATTACCAGTGCTAAGAAAGAGGTAGAAGGACCCAGGAGAGTACGTGTGCCGCACCCTTCCTATCAACACTTCTGTAAACAAAGCAGTCATTAACCTAATGAGCAAAGTTTCAAAGAAAGTAAACATTGTGGTTGCTACAGTATACACATGGTTGGTAAATGTACTCTTCAATAACAAGGCCTAAGGTGAGGAGAGACCCTCCAATGACACATGTTCACCGAGGCAGCCATTGAGGTTCAAGTTATGATGACACCACTGTGTCGTCTAATTCCATTGGGTGCTTTGTCGGAGTAACATCTCTGAGCTTCATTTCAGTTGTAACATAGGAGACAGACAGAGAGGACCTCACACTACAGAGCTCATTACAGAAATGTATCCACAGTTATATGTACAGTGGCTTGCGAAAGTATTCACCCCCCTTGGCATTTTTCGTATTTTGTTGCCTTACAACCTGGAATGAAAATAGATTTTTTCAGGGTTTGTATAATTAGATTTACACAATATGCCTACCACTTTGAAGATACAAAATATTTTTTATTGTGAAACAAACAAGAAATAAGACAAAAAAACTGAAAACTTGAGCGTGCATAACTATTCAACCCCCCCAAAGTCAATACTTTGTAGAGACACCTTTTGCAGCAATTCGGGGTATGTCTCTATAAGCTTGGCACATCTAAACAGCTAATCTAAACTAAACTAAACAGCTAATCATGGCTACCCGGACTATTTGCACTGCCCCCCCACCCCATCCTTTTTACGCTGCTGCTACTCTGTTAAGTATTTATGCATAGTCACTTTAACTCTACCCACATGTACATATTACCTCAACTACCTCAACTAGCCGGTGCCCCCGCACATTGACTCTGCAACGGTACCCCCCTGTATATATAGCCTCCCTACTGTCACTTTATTTTACTGTATATATAGCCTCCCTACTGTCACTTTATTTTACTTCTGCTCTTTTTTTCTCAACACTTTTTTTGTTGTTGTTTTATTCTTACTTTTTTTGTTTAAAATAAATGCACTGTTGGTTAAGGGCTGTAAGTAAGCATTTCACTGTAATGTCTGCACCTGTTGTATTCGGCGCATGTGACCAATAAAATTTGATTTGATTTGCTTTGATTTGCTTTGATTTGATCTAGCCACTGGGATTTTTGCCCATTCTTCAAGGCAAAACTGCTCCAGTTCCTTCAAGTTGGATGGGTTCCGCTGGTGTACAGCAATCTTTAAGTCATACCACAGATTCTCAATTGGATTGAGTTCTGGGCTTTGACCAGGCCATTCCAAGACATTTCAATGTTTCCCCTTAAACCACTCAAGTGTTGCTTTAAAACTATGCTTAGCGTCATTGTCCTGCTGGAAGGTGAACCTCCGTCCCAGTCTCAAATCTCTGGAAGACTGAAACAGGTTTCCCTCAAGAATTTCCCTGTATTTAGCGCCATCCATCATTCCTTCAATTCTGACCAGTTTCCCAGTCCCTGCCGATGAAAAACATCCCCACAGCATGATGCTGCCACCACCATGCTTCACTGTGGGGATGGTGTTCTTGGGGTGATGAGAGGTGTTGGGTTTGCGCAAGACATAGCATTTTCCTTAATGGCCAAAAAGCTCAATTTTAGTCTCATCTGACCAGAGTACCTTCATCCATATGTTTGGGGAGTCTCCCACATGCCTTTTGGCGAACACCAAATGTGTTTGCTTATTTTTTTCTTTAAGCAATGGCTTTTTTCTGGCCACTCTTCCGTAAAGCCCAGCTATGTGGTGTGTACGGCTTAAAGTGGTCCTATGGACAGATACTCCTATCTCCGCTGTGGAGCTTTGCAGCTCCTTCCGGGTTATCTTTGGTCTCTTTGTTGCCTCTCTGATTAATGCCCTCCTTGCCTGGTCCGTGAGTTTTGGTGGGCGGCCCTCCCTTGGCAGGTTTGTTGTGGTGCCATATTTTTCCATTTTTTAATAATGGATTTAAGGGTGCCCTGTGGGATGTTCAAAGTGTCTGATATTTTATATATTTTTATAACCCAACCCTGATCTGTACTTCTCCACAACTTTGTCCCTGACCTGTTTGGAGAGCTCCTTGGTCTTCATGGTGCCGCTTGCTTGGTGGTGTGTAAGGGTTGGTGTGAGGTGTGACCCAGGTGAGGTGCAGGATAGACAGTATGCAGTAGGCAAGGATGGTGAAACAAGGATCTTTACTGGTGGTCCAAAAACCAGGATACAAAACAACGGACAATACACGAAAACAAATGAGGAGCACATAGGTCTCCAAAAAACAGGCTGACAGCAAACAATACGAAATACTAACTCTGAATGGAAAAACACAATGACACAGGGAGAACACTTCTCGAGTACCTGTAACTGTCACGTGATCCGACACTGAAACGTACTGCTTGACATCAAGGAACTAGCAGAGAAAACTGAGCAAGGGAACACAGGGAAGTGAGTGCATAAATACACAGGTGATTCGGATAGCCACAGGTAGCTCAGCTGGTAGAGCACGGCGCTTGGAATGCCAAGGTAGTGGGTTCAATCCCCGGGACCACCCATACACAAAAACGTATGCACGCATGACTGTGTCGCTTTGGATAAAAGCGTCTGTGTCACGATCGTCGAAGGAGGAGGACCAAGGCGCAGCGTTGAAGGTGAACATAATTTTTATTAATGTTACACGAACAAAACAACAAACGATGCGTGCAGTCCTACGGTACAAACACAAACCAAAAGGAACAAGATCCCACACCATACTGTGGGAAACAGGCTGACTAAGTATGGTCCCAATCAGAGACAACAAGCAACAGCTGATTCACGTTGCCTCTGATTGAGAACCACACCGGCCAACATAGAAACACAATACTAGACCGAACACAAATGAAAACTCACACCCTGGCTCAACATACTAGAGTCCCCAGAGCCAGGGCGTGACAGTACCCCCCCCCAAAGGCGCGGACTCCGGCCGCGCCAACCAAACACCACAGGGGAGGGACCGGGTGGGCACTCCGCCTTGGCGGCGGATCCGGCTCCGGGCCTGATCCCCACTCCCTCTCCAACCCCCCAAAGTACCCCTGGTCCGGTCTGGCCCCGCTGGCCGGAGCTTGACTGCACACTGGTGGAGCGGATTGCTCTAGCTCCGGCGTGAAGCAGCTGACCGGTGCCGGACAAGGCACCGGTGGAACAGGCACGGGCCGTGCCGGACTGACGAAGCACACCACTGGCTTGGTGTGGGGAGCAGGAACGGGCCGGACCGGGCTGGCGACGCTCACCATAGGCTTAGTGCGGGGAGCAGGAGCGGGCCGGACCGGGGTGGCGACGCTCACCATAGGCTTGGTGCGGGGAGAAGGAGCGGGACGGACCGGGCTGGCGACGCGCACCATTGGCCTGGTGCGGGGAGAAGGAACAGGCCGGGCCGGGCTGGCGACGCGCACCATTGGCTTGGTGCGGGGAGCAGGAACAGGCCGGGCCGGGCCGGCGACGCGCACCATTGGCTTGGTGCGGGGAGCAGGAACTGGCCGGGCTGGGCCGGCGACACGCACCATTGGCTTGGTGCGGGGAGCAGGAACAGGCCGGGCCGGGCCGGCGACGCGCACCATTGGCTTGGTGCGGGGAGCAGGAACAGGCCGGGCCGGGCCGGCGACGCGCACCATTGGCTTGGTGCGGGGAGCAGGAACAGGCCGGGCCGGGCCGGCGACGCGCACCATTGGCTTGGTGCGGGGAGCAGGAACAGGCCGGGCCGGCGACGCGCACCATTGGCCTGGTGCGGGGAGCAGGAACAGGCCGGGCCGGGCCGGCGACGCGCACCATTGGCTTGGTGCGGGGAGCAGGAACAGGCCGGGCCGGGCTGGCGACGCGCACCATTGGCTTGGTGCGGGGAGCAGGAACAGGCCGGGCCGGGCTGGCGACGCGCACCATTGGCTTGGTGCGGGGAGCAGGAGCGGGCCGGACTGGGCTGATGAAGCGCACCACTGACTTGGTGCGGAGAGCAGGAATGGACCGGACTGGGCTGGCGACGCGCACCACAGGCTCGGCGCAAGGGACAGGAACAGACCGGACCGTACTGGGGACACACACCACTGGCCCTATGCAGGGATCAGGAACGGGCCGGACCGGACTGGTAACACACCCCAGAACCTCTCGCCGTGCCTCTACACCTTCCTTCCCCTTTTTGACCAGTGGCCCCCGTAACCTGGCGGCCTCCTCTGCCAACCACTGGGCTGCTCTATCGCGGTCTCCTTCACCAATTTGGACTATTTGTGTATGTCCATTACATGAAATCCAAATAAAAATCCATTTAAATTACAGGTTGTAATGCAAGAAAATAGGAAAAATGCCTAGGAGGATGAATACTTTTGCAAGGCACTGTACAGATATATTCTATGTTCAGGCACTGTAGAAGATGACAATACAAAACATTTGTTGTCTATTGTATACAAAGCACACTGAATAAATCCTTGTGGGAGTCTACTGAATAAGAATGAATGTCCATTCCTATCAGGTGTCAGCTGTCAACAAAACACCTTTTAAACAGAGTTTGTTAACTGTATCAGGCTGCATCATCAGGCTGCAAATCACGTTGTGAACCTCATGCTCACTGTTAAGATTGAACATTTTGAGACACAATGTGCCCCAGATTAAATGTACCTGTATAAAACTGCTGTTTGTAATATTTTCAAATGAGAATGCTATATTTCCTCAATGACCAACAGTCTTTTCTGAGCAATATCTATGTAATGCATTGTTACGATAAATGCAAAATAGGCATATCGTTTACAAAGGTTCTCATTAAAGTCAGGAGGTTTTATGAACGCTTATAGTAGACTATACAACTCTCTCCTCATCTTTGGTGAAATAAGACATAAATAAACAGAAATTAGTTGACAAAAGTGGAGGGAAAGTTCAATTGTTCTTTGCTGCCATCTTGTGTCCTTTGAGTGTGACATAATTTTTGTTTTTTTATATTACAAAAATATTGTATAAATCATGTTAAAGACAGTTCAATTTCACTGTAAAACCCTTCCATAAAATAGCCTATTGTAACCCTGTCTTTTTCTTTATTTTTTGCTATGTGAGTGCTTTATCTACAGAACGTTTCCATGGCTTTGCTCTGATGGAGGCCTGAACAACCATGGCCCTGCCAGACCATGTCTGGAGCAGATCTGGGTATTTGTTAATTCAATGTTTGAGTATTTGTTATTTAAATATTTGAATATTTCAAATACACATCCCAAAACAAATACTTTTATTTGAGTATTTGAATGGTTATTTGTAAAAACCAAATGGTCAACCAAATTTTATTTTGGTATTTTCAAATACTTCTTTAAAATACTATTTTCAAATACCTGGGTTAAATGCATGGAATTGTTTTTGAGTCAGTGTAATTGAGTATTTTCAAATACTTTCCAAGTGTATTTCCAAATACATTCCAATATTCAACTACTTGTTTTTTCAAATGAAGGTTATGTTAATACTTGTTTTAAAATGTACCGAAAAGTAATTGAAATACCTGAAATAGTATTTGAACCCAAGTCTGGTCTGCAGTGCATAACCAGGCTAATGACAAATACATGGTGGAAATGAAATGTTTTTTGTTGTTGAAGCTTTTGTTGAAGTTTAGAAGAGCCACCTTTTCTTAGAGTATTATTCAGTTTCAGATTGTGGGAAGTTTATTCCACTAGAGAACAATGCCAAGTGGCTTCCATTGAAATATGCTTTTTTTTTTAAAGAATAGTTAATAGTTTCTTAAATCTGTATATGCAATCTCATGTGCCAGGTTTATGCGGCTGGTAAAATAAATCAGATTTTGACTGATTCTATCATGTGATTTACGAGAAGTCCTAGTTTAAGCAGTAGTTGTCTTCCTGACATGACATTTCCCTCCTGAGAGAGATGATCTAATCATTTACATCACGTGAGAAACTCATTCCACGGAGGGCCGAGTGCTGCGGGTTTTTCGCTCCACCCTTGTACTTGATTGATGAACGTAGGTCACTAATTAAGGTCACTAATTAGTAAGGAACTCCCCTCACCTGGTTGTCTAGGTCTTAATTGAAAGAAAAAAAGAAAAACTCGCAGACACTAGGCCATCCATAGAGTGAGTTTGACACCCCTGATTTACATTGTCCAATCACTGCCTCCAAAATACATTAATACATTATTAATGACAGACCAATAGTCATTTGAGGTAAGGCTTTAGAACCACAAAGCATGGGATCACCTTTCTTATAGGTATGCATGCAGCCAAGTTTCCACAAGTATTAAGACTGATGTACTGCACTGTACATCTACAGTACAAGGCTATCAGTGAATAACAATTCCTGTACATTTAAGTCAATGTTTGATGGGACTTTTTTCAACTCTTCAAAGCTGGTGTGAAGCTGCCTTGAAGGTTCAACGCTACAGGAGGATGGGGAACCAAACCATAGATGTACTTGACACTGTTTTCATAATGGACAAAAATAGACTTGTCCTCCGAAGGGAAATATTTGACTGTCCTAATAGGCTCTCTAGTCTTCTTATTTACACTGTTCGGTAATCTGTCTTTGCTTGCGGTTACAGCGTTAAACAGAAATCTACACGGGCCTATGTAGCTGTTCCTTTTGAACTCATCCATCAATGACTTGATCGGTATCAGTGCCATGATTCCAAGGGTCATGTCAGATGTACTGTCTGAGGATCGGCTTATCACTTACCCAGCATGCTTGATTCAGGCTTTCTGTATTCATATGTATGGTGGCGCGATCCTTCTCATATTGTCCTTCATGTATTTTGATTGCTACATAGCTATCTGTCATCCATTAAGGTACCACTTCATCGTGACTAAGAGCACTGTTGTAAGTCTCATTGCCTCTGCTTGGCTGATTTACTTTCTACTGGTGGGGACCCTGTTTGGGCTCATGTTGAGTTTCCCTGTTTGTAAAACAGTTCTCGTGAACATCTATTGTGACAACGTGTCCCTGTTAAAGATTGACCTGTGCAACAGACACCACAGTGAACAACATCTATGGTTTATTTATCACAGGTGTACTACATGGGGGAGTTTATTTTAATGTGGTGTTCTCCTACTCATTGATTCTATTCACATGCTTTAAAAGTAGTGACTCTGATGCTAAGCTAAAGGACTTGCATACCTGTGCACACACCTGCTTGTCTTTCTAATCTATTGGTACTCAGGTATCATTCTTGTCCTTGTGTATCGAATGCCAAACAGTCCACCCCTGCTTCAGAAATTTGCAGGAATTATATTTGTTATATTTCCTCCAGGTCTAAACCCAGTAATATATGGTATCAAAACTAAAGAGATTAGAGTGAAATTACTTCAGCTGTTCTCCATGGCAAAAGGTTCAGTTAGAGCAGTAAAAGTCAATATTTTAACTTTATAATGTAACGTTCATTCTTCATCGTTCTGTTTGTTATACACTGAGTGTATAAAACATTAAGAACACCTTTCTAATGTTGAGTTTCACCCTCCCCTTTTGCCCTCAGAACAGCCGCAATTCGTCGGGGCATGGACTTTACAAGATGTCGACAGCGTTCCACATCGATGCTGGCCCATGTTGACTCCAATGCTTCCCACAGTTGTGTCATGTTGGCTGGATGTCCTTTGAGTGGTGGACCATTCTTGATACACACGGGAAACTAGTTGAGCTTGAAAAACCCAGCAGCGCTGCAGTTCTTGACACAAAATAAACTGAAGTAAAATAAGACTCAAGAGGAAAGTATGATAAAAAAGTATGAAAAGTTAGTAACCATAGGGAAGTCAATGTATGTTAGTAACCATAGGAACGTCAATGTATATTAGTAACCATAGGAACATCAATGTATGTTAGAAACCATAGGGACGTCAATGTATGTTAGTAACCATAGGGACATCAATGTATGTTAGTAACCATAGGGACATCAATGTATGTTAGTAACCATAGGGACATCAATGTATGTTAGAAACCATAGGGACGTCAATGTATGTTAGTAACCATAGGAACATCAATGTATGTTAGAAACCATAGGGACGTCAATGTATGTTTGTAACCATAGGGACGTCAATGTATGTTAGAAACCATAGGGACGTCAATGTATGTTAGTAACCATAGGAACGTCAATGTATGTTAGAAACCATAGGGACGTCAATGTATGTTAGTAACCATAGGAACGTCAATGTATGTTAGAAACCAAAGGGACGTCAATGTATGTTAGAAACCATAGGGACGTCAATGTATTTTAGAAACCATAGGGACATCAATGTATGTTAGAAACCATAGGGACATCAATGTACACTCCCATACGTATTTATTTGGACCGTAAAGCAAAAAGTTTTAATTTGGGTCTAATCAAATCAAATCAAATCAGATTTTATTTGTCACATACACGTGTTTAGCAGATGTTATAGCGGGTGTAGCAAAATGCTTGTGCTTCTAGAAAAAATCTAACAAGTAATATCTAACAATTTCAAAACATATACCCAATACACACAAAACTAGTAAGGAATGGGATTTAAGAATATATACATATATGGACAAGCAATGACAGCAATGACAGAGCGGCTTGGACTAACATACAGTAGAATATTATAGAATAGAATGCAGTATATACATATGAGATGAGTAGTGCAAGATATGTAAACATTATTAAAGTGACTAGTGTTCCATTTCTTAAAGTGGCCAGTGATTTCAATAAGCAGCAGCAGCCTCTAATGTGCTAGTGATGGCTATTTAACAGTCTGATGGCCTTGAGATAGAAGCTGTTTTTCATTCTCTTGGTCCCAGCTTTGATGCACCTGTACTGACCTCGCCTGAACAGGCAGTGGCTCGGGTGGTTGATGTCTTTGATGATCTTTTTGGCCTTCCTGTGACATCAGGTGCTGTATGTGTCTTGGAGGGTGGGTAGTTTGCCCCCGGTAATGCATTCGGCAGACCGCACCACCCTCTGGAGAGCCCTGCGGTTGCAGGCGGTGCAGTTGCCGTACCAGGCGGTGATACAACCCGACAGGATGCTCTCAATTGTGCATCTGTAAAAGTTTGTGAGGGTTTTAGGTGCTAAGCCGAATTTCTTCAGCCTCCTGAGGCTCTGTTGCGCCTTCTTCACCACACTGTCTGCGTGGGTGGACCATTTCAGTTTGTCGGTGATGTGTACGCCAAGGAACTTGAAGCTTTCCACCTTCTCCACTGCGGTCCCGTCGATGTGGATAGGGTGGTGCACCCTCTGCAGTTTCCTGAAGTCCACAATCATCTCCTTTGTTTTGTCGATGTTGAGTGAGAGGTTATTTTCCTGCACCACACTCCCAGAGCCCTCACCTCTTCCCTGTAGGCGGTCTCGTCATTGATGGTAATCAAGCCTACTACTGTTGTGTCGTCTGCAAACTTGATGATTGAGTTGGAGGCGTGCTTAGCCACGCAGTCATGGGTGAACAGGGAGTACAGAAGGGAGCTGAGCATGCACCCTTCTGGGATCAGCGAAGTGGAGATGTTGTTTCCTACATTCACCACCTGGGGGCGGCCCGTCAGAAAGTCCAAGACCCAGTTGCACAGGGCAGGGTTCAGACCCAGGGCCTCGAGCTGAATGATGAGCTTGGAGGGTACTATGGTGTTGAATGCTGAGCTATAGTCAATGAACAGCCTTCTTACATAGCTATTCCTTTTGTCCAGATGGGATAGGGCAGTGTGCAGTGTGATGGCGATTGCATCGTCTGTGGATCTATTGGGGCGGTAAGCAAATTGAAGTGGGTCTAGGGTGACAGGTAAGGTAGAGGTGATATGATCCTTGACTAGTCTCTCAAAGCACTTCATGATGACAGAGGTGAGTGCTACAGCGCGATAGTCATTTAGTTCAGTTACCTTTGCTCTATAGGAATATAGAGTGAACTATAAGTGAATTTGTCCAAATACTTATGACACCTTCAAATGGGGGGACTAGATACATAAAGTGCATTCATTTCTAAATGGTAAAACAGATATGTATGAAAATACCCTAAAATAAAAGTGGCATTCTGTACTGTCACTTCATATAAAAACATTTGATCTCAAATCCAAAATGCTGGATTATAGTGCCAAATTAAGCTTGAGCTTCACTGTCCAAATAAATACGTAGTTTATTTGTTAGTGGGCCATTTCCAGACTTGAGCTGCATGTGCACAATGTTGACAGTAATATAACGCATTGATGTGCAGAGCCTGTTGTTTATCATCAACACGCATGGCCAGTCACAAACCGCTCCCCACCGGAGACCAGGGTTCAATCCATGTGTCCTACTGTTGTCCCTCTAGTCTGTCTCCCCATCTGTTTCTAACCATCTAAATAAAGGGTCAAATACTGTATTTATATATGATGTCAATTTCAGATTCATGTGAGGTGATTGAATTTCAAGTTACCTGAATTTCCACAAAAAGAAACAAACAAATATTTAACCTTTTTAATATGTTTAAGTAGCAAATACAATTTACTCCACATATTTTGTATTTTTACTTTGGTTTTATGTATGGAAACTGTCAGCTGGAATACCACTTTTCTCATAACATCAAAATCCTCATAAAATATAAAAACATTGATGTGAATAATTATTTAAATTTGTAAACAAAACTTTCCACAACTCTGTTCCTGACACATTTCCACTTTGCATTTGTATTTGTAGCCTGTTTTAGTATTCAATCTGGAACTGAATTTAATCTCTGCTGTGATGACGGGTGTTATGCAACATGACCTTCAACCAATCAGCAGACCAAATCTTCAGAAGCCACATTTATCCAAGCGGTCTAAACCCGCCCAAAGCTTCTGAGAGGACGCTGATCAAGTGCCTCTACTGGAGAATTTCCAGACTGAATCAGTGAAGTGAAACAATAGGGAAACAGTGTGGATTCCAGGCTGTATTCTATGCAGAACAAAATCACTAGAGGGCGATGTGAACTAATTCAGTTCATCAACGTTGTTCTAATCAGCATCACAGACTTTTGAGATGAAGATAATTTCGAGAACTAAATAGAAATGTGTATGTCTCGTTCTATACATTTGAAATCTGTCTTGTTTTGTGGTATCCACAAACTACACATGGGTTTGTAAGATGGATAGAAGAGGAACAATGTTGTTACTATAGACCTACAACTGAATCACTAGGTCATTACACAACAGTCTCACTGATTGGAATATGATATCATGTCTTTAATGTGACCAGACATAATATGACAGATGGAATGCACAGGCCTGCATATGAGATATAGAACAATTACTATTTGTGTTAGCATTTGAGAATCCAGGGAAAGAGTGGCAGAGTATAAATTGGGCAAAATAAGAATCAACATTCTTTTACCAAATCAGACCAATGTTGAAGATGGATATTAGAAATAAGCTTATCCATTTTAGACATATTTCCACAGATCAATAAAAGTCAAGATGAGACCATGTCTCACGCCATCTGTGGTGTTGATCCATCTTTATCTGAATCCCCATGAAATAGGGAAGATATGCACCACCTAATTGCATCATATTATTTGGTGCCTATGCATTTTTAAATGTGAGAGTCATTCTTCACTGCAGACTGTTATAACCATGATTAAAGATATCACAGGATGTAGGACCTCTGTCATAGGGGGTCTTCAAATTGCTTTAAATATCTCTCATAGTTTGATGTCTTTGGGAAGATCTCAATTTCATACTCGTCGCGTCCTCTCTCCTCTCTCCTCGTCTCCTTCTCAAAACCCATTGGATGAGAAAGTCAGATGTCCGGAGGAGAAGGTCAGAGGGGAGGGACCTCTGACTTTCTCATCCAATGGGTTTTGAGAAGGTGACGAGAAGAGAGGAGAGGAGAGAGGACGCGAGGAGTAGGCAATTAAGATCTTCCCATTGACGGCATGATTGACATTGTCTTGTGAAACCTTGACAATCCACAAAACACACAGGCCTAAAACATCCTTACTAGTTCATTCAAAATATGATGTTCTACTTACATTGACTGTTGTTGGTTGTTTTTAAGTGTATTTGTGGGGTTATTTCGTTTGTTCCAACTAAATCAGTCTCCGATTAACATTAGCGTCCTAGGGCCGAAAATTAATGGAACCCATCAATGGCTCTTATATAATTTAAAATCAAGTGAGTGATTTCTTGATACAAGTGATACATTTACAGTAATAAAGATAAAGATAACAACAATTGCTACATCAAGCTGCCAGACTGTAAAATACAGCAAAATAGCCAAAATACAACTGCACTGACTAAATCATGACAAAATGTCAACAATTTGTATAGTTTTGGATAAATTATGTAGTGGTTCTCTTCAAATCCATGTCTACCATTGAAAACATTGCCTAGGATGGAAAGATCTTTGTCCGCAAGAAATGCATTGCTTTTACTCTGATATCCTTTGTTTTAAGACCATATATGATTGGATTTAAAGTTGGGGGGAAAATTAACGTGGAAACCCCTATGAGTCTCCGTAATTGCGGGGGGAATTGGCTCAGTCTGTACGAAATAACAGTGAGAAGCCCTAAACACTCTAAGAGGAGAAAAACAATTAAATGTGTAGCACAAGTCTGCAGGGCTTTGCTTCTAGTGTCGGCTGATCCTTTGTTTCTGAAACACGTGACAAGTATCCGAAGGTAAGTGTAGAGAATGGTCCAAACTACTATGACCTGCATGAGGGCAGTAATGAAGAGACCATAGATGTTATTGATGGCTGTGTTAGCACAGACCAGTTTCAACAGGGAGGGGTTGTCACAGTAGGAATGTGCCATCAGAGATCTACAGCGTGGTAACCGTAGCAGCAGGAAAAACAGCACCCCCATCAAAATCAAGTCACACACCCATATCAGTGTGATGATTTTCATGATGTGAGCGTTGGTCATAATTGTGTTGTACCTCAAAGGGCAACATATGGCAACATATCTGTCGTAGGCCATAGCGGTGAGAATGAACACAGCTCCCGTCCCGTAGACATGAATAAAGAAAGCTTGTGTGACACAAGCAGAGTATTGAATGGTCCTTGTGTCAAGTAAAAGCTCTTTGATGACCTGTGTAAAGAGTGCCGTGGAGCCTATAAGGTCGTTGATGGGTAGGTTTAGCAGCAGAAGGTACATGGGCTGGTGGAGACTCCTATTGAGGACGATGGTGAGAATCAGGACCAGGTTACAGAAGAGAATGATTATATAGCTCAATGTGGCAAAAAAAAATGCGGCAAAGGCACTTTCAGGGGGGAGATCGAAGCCTTCTAGTGTCAAAACAGAAGACACATTTGAAAAATCATCCATCTTCTTGGATTCAGGTTTTTCCTCTTCAAGCCTGTAAATGTACACCAACAACTGTTATGTTTACAATACATTTGAACAATGAAAACATTATTATGATCACATTATGACAACTGATGAATAGTTGAGTCATTAATAAATCAATTAACCAATAAATGTTAGTAGTTCTAAATACTAGAACTGTAAAATAAAAAAACATTATTACATTACATTGACATTTATGTTTACAGAATACTGAAACAAGTAAAGATTATGACTATGGATGAATAATGTTTGTTTATGATAATATTGTAAAATTGAGGGGAAGGGGGGGGGGGGTCTACCTTTTACCTACAGTTGATTTTCCACAGCATAAAAATGACACCCAATTTTCAAATGTAAAAAAAAAAATGGTATATGACTCTGGTGAATTGTTATAATGAATATGCTACAGAGCACTTGAGAGAAATCATGACCTGAAATTCTGAGAGACACTAACTCTATCATCAGACTTGATAAGGTATTTATAGAGACCGTGTGGAACATTAGCCCTTCCTCTGGGATATCCAATTCTTGATCTTCAAAAAATGGGTTAGTCTCTCAAGAGGGGTCATGTTTTGGAAAACATGTGTGACTCATTGTGAGGAACAACGCACTGTAGTTGAGTGCTTTAAATGCTTAACTATCCAGTACATTTACCTTTACGTCATTTAGCAGACGCTCTACATCATTTGATGTTTATGATTTTACTCATGATTTCTTCCCTGTTTCCGTGTTGTAAAAAAAGGCAGTTGTAGTCAACACATTGTATTTGAGTGCAATTTTTTTAATTTTATTTTTGTAGTAGTATGTTTTTTAAAGTATTCATTCAAATTGCACAGTTTTTACTTTTGTTGCCAATACATTTGAACGTAAAGATTGAGTTGTTCTCAACGTTAGTGAGACTGTTGTACCAGTTTGTGGTCTGTGATTAGTCATAATGTAGTTACATTCTGGTCATATTGGAGAAATTGGATAAATGATTCATACAAAAAAGCGTGTCAGTTTAAAGGAGCTACAGTGAGGGAAAAAAGTATTTGATCCCCTGCTGATTTTGTACGTTTGCCCACTGACAAAGAAATGATCAGTCTATAATTTTAATGGTAGGTTTATTTGAACAGTGAGAGACAGAATAACAACAAAAAAATCCAGAAAAACGACCCCCTCTCAATCAGAAAGATTTCTGGCTCCCAGGTGTATTTTATACAGGTAACGAGCTGAGATTAGGAGCACACTCTTAAAGGGAGTGCTCCTAATCTCAGCTTGTTACCTGTATAAAAGACACCTGTCCACAGAAGCAATCAATCAATCAGATTCCAAACTCTCTACCATGGCCAAGACCAAAGGATGTCAGGGACAAGATTGTAGACCTACACAAGGCTGGAATGGGCTACAAGACCATCGCCAAGCAGCTTGGTGAGAAGGTGACAACAGTTGGTGCGATTATTCGCAAATGGAAGAAACACAAAATAATTGTCAATCTCCCTCGGCCTGGGGCTCCATGCAAGATCTCACCTCGTGGAGTTGCAATGATCATGAGAACGGTGAGGAATCAGCCCAGAACTACACGGGAGGATCTTGTCAATGATCTCAAGGCAGCTGGGACAAAAGTCACCAAGAATTGGTAACACACTACGCCGTGAAGGACTGAAATCCTGCAGCGCCCGCAAGGTCCCCTTGCTCAAGAAAGCACATATACAGGCCCGTTGAAGTTTGCCAATTAACATCTGAATGATTCAGAGAAGAACTGGGTGAAAGTGTTGTGGTCAGATGAGACCAAAATGGAGCTCTTTGGCATCAACTCAACTCGCCGTGTTTGGAGGTGGAGGAATGCTGCCTATGACCCCAAGAACACCATCCCCACCGTCAAACATGGAGGTGGAAACATTATGCTTTGGGGGTGTTTTTCTGCTAAGGGGACAGGACAACTTCACCGCATGAAAGGGACGATGGACGGGGCCATGTACCGTCAAATCTTGGGTGAGAACCTCCTTCCCTCAGCCAGGGCATTGAAAATGGGTCGTGGATGGGTTTTCCAGCATGACAATGACCCAAAACACACGGCCAAGGCAACAAAGGAGTGGCTCAAGAAGAAGCACATTAAGGTCCTGGAGTGGCCTAGCCAGTTTCCAGACCTTAATCCCATAGAAAATCTGTGGAGGGAGCTGAAGGTTCGAGTTGCCAAACGTCAGCCTCAAAACCTTAATGACTTGGAGAAGATCTGCAAAGAGGAGTGGGACAAACTCCCTCCTGAGATGTGTGCAAACCTGGTGGCCAACTACAAGAAACGTCTGACCTCTGTGATTGCCAACAAGGGTTTTGCCACCAAGTACTAAGTTATGTTTTGAAGAGGGGTCAAATACTTATTTCCCTCATTAAAATGCAAATCAATTTATAACATTTTTGACATGCGTTTTTCTGGATTTCTTTGTTGTTATTCTGTCTTTCACTGTTCAGATAAACCTACCATTAAAATAATAGACTGATCATGTCTTTGTCAGTGGGCAAACGTACAAAATCAGCAGGGGATCAAATACTTTTTTCCCTCACTGTATATGTAACTGATGTAATGGACCGTCTCTTGGTATTCAAATTGACTGGGCCCTGAAAATCTCATGTTGTCAAATAGACTGGGCCCTGAAAATCTAATGTTGTCAAATAGACTGGGCCCTGAAAATCTCTTGCTGTCAAATTGACTGGGGCAAGCAAATATAATGTTGTCAAATAGACTGGGCCCTGAAAATCTCATGTTGTCAAATTGACTGGGTCCAGAAAATCTCTTGCTGTCAAATTGACTGGGTCCAGAAAATCTCTTGCTGTCAAATTGACTGGGGCCAGCACCCCAGCTCCTTTAATGTCTGTGGGTGCACATTAAAAATACTGTATACGTCTGGAACATTACAATTATATAACAGCTATCTGTCAACATCAATATTACCTTCCCAGTTGTACAAATGTACATGTCATAGTTCATAGTGGTCCATTCTATAGCTAGAAGACGCACGATAGCTCCAGGACTGATAAGTGTAATTTGATGTCTTTATCTGTTCTGAGATAGTACTGTCTTGTTGCTAGCCATCTACTTTAAGTGCTGCCTGTCTTCCCAGTGGCCTACTTGGTGTGTGAACTGCTGACTGCTCATAATTTGCAGATAGTCATTGACACATCAACCAGGATAAAGGGGCAAGGCAATTTGTGACTTGTTTTGGTAATCAGTGGCTTTATTGGAGGGGGAGTGGTTTCACCTCTCCTAGGCAATCAGCAATTAGTGTTAGTACTTCAGTCTCCCATGGTTTCTCAGCGGCAGCAGTAAGCGGCGGTAGTGTCAGTGGCAGTTTTGTCACCGAAACAAAGACGGTTCTGCGGAGTTGTTCTGCGGAGTTGTTCGTGGAAGGAAAAAGAGGAAGGCTCCACACCACTCTCTCACTTGAGTATCTTACCTAGTTATTTTCAGATCTCATTTTGCTCTTTTGTAGCTTTGGCAACTATGTTTGTGTTTTCTATAGCTGTTCGCGCCTCTCCCTTTAGGCTTTACAGACGCTCCACACCCCTTGGCTGCAAACCTTCTAATTTAGTGTACCCTGAGCGCACAACCCATGTGGAATTCCGGGTCTCTGGCCGCGTTTGGAACTGCCAATCTGCAGTCAAGAACGCCAAGTTCTTGCTGCCTTTCAGTCCCTTGACTTTTTGGTCCTTACGGAGACATTGATCACCCCAGAGAACACTGCTACTCCAGCTGCTCTCTCTTCATCTGACTACGTTTTCTCTCATAGTCCAAGAGTATCTGGTCGTTGCGGTGGTGGCACAGGTCTACTCATTTCTCCTAAATGGAGATTTTCTCTTCTCTCTCTCTCACCTGTCAATCTCCTCATTTGAATTCCATGCTGTCACTGTCACTTGTCCACTCAAGCTTAACATTATTTTCATCTATCGCCCAACAGGTGCCCTTGGAGAGTTCCTCAATGAGCTTGACACCTTGATAAGCTCATTTCCTGATGATGGCTCACCGCTCTTTGTATTTGGCGACTTCAACCTCCCGACGTCTGACTTCGATTAATTTCTTTCCAAATCTCTTTCCCCTCCTTGCCTCTTTTGACCTCACCCTTTCCCAATCCCCTCAACTCACAATGCAGGCAATACGCTTGACCTCACCTTTACTAGAGGCTGCTTGTCGCAATCTTCACTCTCTCTCTCCCACTACTCTCTCCTCTTCTATCCTATCATCTCTGCCTTCTGCTAAATCCTTCTCCCTCCTGTCTCCTGATTCTGCCTCCTCGACCCTGCTCTCCTCCCTTTCTACATCCTACGACTCACACTGTCCCCTTTCCTCTCGGCCGGCTCGTCCCTTCCCTCCTGCTCCTTGGCTGGGTGACTCATTGCGAGCTTACAGAACAGGGCTGCGGGTAGCTGAGCGAAAATGAGGGACAACTAAACTTCCGCAGACCTATCATCCTTTCACTCCCTCCTCTCTACCTTCTATCCCTCTGTATCTGCTGCTAAAGCCACTTTCTACCACTCTAAAGTTCAAGCTTCTGCCTCTGACCCTAGGAAACTATTTTCCACCTTCTCCTCCCTCCTTAATCTTCCACCCTCTCCACCTTCCTCCTCCATCTCTGCAGACGACTTTATCAACCACTTTGAAAAGAAGGTTGATGACATCTGCTATTCATTTATTCAGCCTATTGAGTCCACTGCTCTCACTCACACAGAACTACCCTACACCTTGACCTCTTTCTCCCTCTCTCTCCAGATGAAATCCTGCGACTAGTGAGGTCTGTCCGCCCGACAACCTGCCCGCCCACCCCCATCCCCTCCCACTTCTCCATACCATCTCTGGAGACCTTCTCCCATTCCTCACTTCCCTCATCAATGCATCCCTGACCACTGGCTGCGTCCCCTCTGACTTCAAAATGTCCCGAGTCACTCCTCCTCAAGAAACCAACACTTAACTCATCTGACGTCTTTCCAAAACACTTGAGCGTGCTGTCTCTGACCAACTCTCTCGTTATCTCTCTCAGAACAATCTTCTTGACCGTAACCAGTCAGGCTCCAAGACAGGTCACTCAACCGAGACTGCTCTTCTCTGTGTCACGGAGGCTCTCCGCACTGCCAAAGCAGAATCTCTCTCCTCTGTTCTCATCCTCCTAGATCTATCCGCTTTCTTTGACACCGTGAACCCTCAGATCCTCCTCTACACCCTCTCAGGCTTTACACGCTATTGGATTGCATCCTACCTGGCAGGCCACTCCTACCAGGTGACATGGAGAGGATCTGTCTCTGCACCATGTACTCTCACTGCTGGTGTCCCACAGGGCTCGGTTCTAGGCCCTCTTCTCTCTATACACCAAGTCACTCGGCTCAGTCATATCCTCGAATGGTCTCTCCTATCATTGCTATGTGGATGACACTCAACTACTTTTCTCCTTTCCCCCTTCTGACACCCAGGTGGTGACACGCATCTTTGCGTGCCTGGCAGACAGATATCTCAACTTGGATGTCGGCCCACCACCAACCTCGACAAGACAGAGCTGCTCTTCCTCCCTGGGAAGGCCTGCCCGCTCAAAGACCTCTCCATCACGGTTGACAACTCCACTGTCACCCTCCCAGAGTGCAAAGAACCTTGGAGTGACCATGGACAACACCCTGTCGTTCTTTGCAAACTTCAAAGCAGTGACTCGCCCCTGCAGGTTCATGCTCTACAACATCAGTAGAGTACCCCCCCCCACGACTCTACTGATAGATACTTTATTGAGGAAAATATACTTTCTATGCCTGTGATATGTGGTTGTCCCACCTAGTGCATTCATCTTACGATACTGTAGCTAACTGAAAGTTGAACAGGATAAAAGCATCTGCTAAATGACTAAAATGTAAAAATAGTTAATATAATTTGAAATGTCCAGCTGATTATATACAGTAATGTAACCTAAATTAAGAAGACTTCAAATAGTACTTAGTCTCACGTTAAACAACACATTTTTTTCTCCTAACTCCAGAATGAATTATATTTGTATCTTTGCTGCCATCATGAAAGTATATACATTTATACCTTAAGGTAACTGGTTCCACAGTCTTATCTTTTTAAGTTGGGTGAGCCTATTTATCTTTACAGTGTATGTACATATGAGTCATTATTAATACTTTATAAATCAATAGTTTAGTAATTCTGATTGTTGCACATTTTTATGATATTCTTTGACATATTTTGTCAATCATATGTAGGCTGTGGGTCGTTCTTTAATTGCGGTTGCATTTGGGCATGCCATTTTGGAAAAAAACTAATTTATTTTGGAATTATTATTTATTTAAATGTATTTGGGTACATCTTCCGATTCTAAATCAACTAACATTGAAGCTTAATAACTTTAAATAATTTGTACCATTATGATAACATTGTGCCAGTAGTAGAAGTAATAAAATCAATGACTGTAACACCAATGACACATTTTAGGTAATTGAGGATTTTCTTAAATGAAGGCCATAGATGATCAAATCTAAGGTTATTATCCCTTTAAAAATGATTTTCTAAAGTGATACGATCAATCGTTTTGCTCATAATGTAATTTCGACTAACACTTATTTAAAACCACCAAATTATCAATGGACAGTTTACATTTATGAAATACTAAAAGGGTGTGATTAGCTAATAAATCAAGGCTGTAACACCAATTACATAAAACTTATGGACACATATTATACAGTATTCACACCCCTTGACTTTTTACACATTTTGTTGTTAAAATGGATTAAATAGAGATTTTTTTTTGTCACTGGCCAAGATGCAATACCCCATAATTAGGTTTTCCAAAATTTCCGAATTAATAAATGAAAAGCTGAAATGTCGTGAGTCAATAAGTATTCAACTCCTTTGTTATGGCAAGCCTAAATAAGTTCAGGAGTGAAGATTTGACTTTTTCCACATTTTGTTACGTTAAAGTCTTATTCTAAAATTGATTAAATTGTTTTTCTTTTCTCATCAATCTACACACAACACCCATTTATAAAAAATGTAAATATCACATTTACGTAAGTATTCAGACCCTTTACTCAGTACTTTGTTGAAGCACCTTTTGGCAGCGATTACAGACTCGAGTCTTCTTGGGTATGACGATACAAGCTTGGCACACCTGTATTTAAGGAGTTTCTCCCATTCTTCTCTGCAGATCCTCTCAAGTTCTGTCAGGTTGGATGGGGAGCGTCACTGCACAGCTATTTTCAGGTCTCTCCAGAGATGTTCGATCGGGTTCAAGTCCGGGCTCTGGCTGGGCCACTCAAGGACATTCAGAGACTTGTGCCGAAGCATTTACATTTACATTACATTTACGTCATTTAGCAGACACTCTTATCCAGAGCGACTTACAAATTGGTGCATTCACCTTATGATAGCCAGTGGGACAACCACTTTACAATTAATTTTTTTATATTTTTAAATGTTTTCAATCTTAATTTTTAGAGTATATTTATGAATTTTTCCAAATCGTTTTATTTTTTAAAATATTTTATTTAATTAATGTTTTTGTTTTTGTTTTTTTGGGTGGGGGTAGGAGGATTACTTTTATACTATCCCAGGTATTCCTTAAAGAGGTAGGTTTTCAAGTGTCTCCGGAAGGTGGTCAGTGACTCCGCTGTCCTGGCGTTGTGAGGGAGCTTGTTCCACCATTGGGGTGCCAGAGCAGCGAACAGTTTTGACTGGGCTGAGCGGGAACTGTGCTTCCGCATGGTAGGGGGACAAACAGGCCAGAGGTGGAAGAACACAATGCCCTCGTTTGGGTGTAGGGACTGATCAGAGCCTGAAGGTAAGGAGGTGCCGTTCCCCTCACAGCTCCGTAGGCAAGCACCATGGTCTTGTAGCAGATGCTAGCTTCAACTGGAAGCCAGTGGAGTGTGCGGAGGAGCGGGGTGACGTGAACTTGGGAAGGTTGAACACCAGACGGGCTGCAGCATTCTAGATGAGTTGTAGGGGTTTAATGGCACAGGCAGGGAGCCCAGCTCCCACTCCTGTGTTGTCTTGGATGTGTCCTTAGGGTCGTTGTGCTGTTGGAAGGTGAACTTTCGCCCCAGTCTGAGGTCCTGAGCGCTCTGGAGCAGGTTTTCATCAAGGATCTCACTGTACTTTTCTCAGTTCATCATTCTCTCGATCCTGACTAGTCTCCCTGCTGCTGAAAAACATCCCCACAGCATGACGCTGCCACCACCATTCTTCACCGTAGGGATGGTGCCAGGTTTCCTCCAGACGTGACACATGGCATTGAGGCCAAAGAGTTCAATCATGGTTTCATCAACCAGATAATCTTGTTTCTCATGGTCTGAGAGTGTCAGATGGCTGAATGTGGATGTGGTGCAGGAATCAGGCGCAGGACACAGAAGCTTCGTCCAATAGACTTTAGTCGACGACACAAAGAGCCCGGAGGCGAGCGATTACGCAAACCGTGCGTAAACACCAAAATTACAATCAGTGCGCAAACAAGTGCGACAACTCTCCACAATCAGGAGCAAAACAAAATACAGCACCTGCTGACAGGCGGAACAATTACACACAACACACGACTAACAAAACGAGAACTTATAGGAAACATAATTAACACTAAATGGAAACAGGTGTACAAATAAGACAAAACCAAACAAACATCGATAACATACAACGGTGGCAGCTAGTACTCCGGGGACGACGACCGCCAAAGCCTGCCCGAGCAAGGAGGAGGAGCAGCCTCGGACGAAACCGTGACAGTACCCCACCCTTGACGCGCGGCTCCAGCCGTGCGCCGACCCCGGCCTCGGGGACGACCAGGAGGACGCGGAGCAGGGCGCGTGGGTTGACCACGGTGGAACTCAGTCAGGAGAGACGGGTCTAATATGTCCCTCCTCGGCACCCAGCACCGTTCCTCCGGGCCGTACCCCTCCCACTCCACGAGATATTGGAGACCCCCCATCCAACGTCTCGAATCCAAGATGGACCGAACTGTGTGCGCCGGAGCCCCCTCGATGTCCAGTGGGGGCGGAGGAGTCTCTCCTATCTCACAGTCCTGGAGTGGACCAGCTACCACCGGCCTGAGAAGAGACACATGGAACGAGGGGTTAACGTGATAATCAATAGGCAGTTGTAACCTGTAACACACCTCGTTCAGTCTCCTCAGGACTTAAAAGGCCCCACAAACCGCCGACCCAGCTTCCGGCAGGGCAGGCGGAGGGGTAGGTTTCTGGTCGAGAGCCAGACTCGATCTCCAGGTGCGTACACCGGCCCCTCACTGCGGTGGAGATCAGCGCTCGCCTTTTGTCGACGGATGGCCCACTGCAGATGGACGTGTGCAGCGTTCCACGTCTCCTCCGAGCGCCGCACCCACTCATCCACCACAGGGGCCTCGATCTGGCTCTGATGCCATGGTGCCAGAACCGGCTGGTAACCTAATACACATTGGAAAGGGGTTAGGTTGGTGGAGGAGTAGCAGAGAGAGTTCTGTGCCATCTCTGCCCAGGGAATATACCTCGCCCACTCCTCCGGCCGGCCCTGGCAATACGATCTCAGAAACCTACCCACATCCTGGTTCACACGTTCTACCTGCCCATTGCTCTCCGGGTGGTACCCTGAGGTAAGGCTCACCGAGACCCCCAAGCGCTCCATGAACGCTCTCCAGACTCGGGAGGTGAACTGGGGACCTCGATCAGACACTATATCCTCGGGTACCCCGTAATGCCGGAAGACGTGGGTGAATAGTGCCTCAGCGGTCTGTAGGGCAGTAGGAAGACCCGGCATTAGGAGGAGACGACACTCCTTAGAGAACCGATCCACAACTACCAGTATAGTGATATTCCCCTGAGAGGGGGGAAGGTCTGTAACAAAATCCACCGAGAGGTGAGACCAGGGTCGTTGTGGAACGGGCAGGGGTTGTAACTTACCCCTGGGCAGGTGTCTGGGCGCCTTACACTGGGCGCACACCGAGCAGGAGGAGACATAAACCCTCACATCCCTGGCTAGAGTTGGCCACCAGTACTTAGCGCTAAGGCAGTGCACTGTCCGGCCAATACCTGGATGTCCAGAGGAGGGTGACGTGTGAGCCCAATAAATAAGTCGATCCCGAACCTCGAGCGGAACGTACGTCCGACCCACAGGACACTGTGGAGGGCTAGGGTCGGTACGCAACGCCCGCTCGATTTCAGCATCGACCTCCCATACTACCGGTGCCACCAGACAAGTATGGGAGTGGGCTCAACGGACCTCTCCTCTGTGTCATACCGCCGGGACAGGGCGTCTGCTTTACCGTTCTGGGACCCAGGGATGTACGTGATTTTAAATACGAACCGGGCTAGAAACATGTTCCACCGAGCCTGGCGAGGGTTCAGTCTCCTAGCTGCCTGGATGTACTCCAGGTTACGGTGGTCAGTCAAAATGAGAAAAGGGTGTTGAGCCCCCTCAAGCCAATGCCTCCACACCTTTAGGGCCTGTACCACGGCTAACAGCTCCCTGTCCCCTACGTCATAATTTCGCTCCGCCGGGCTGAGCTTTTTGGAGCCCCTATACCGGCCTCTGACGCGTCCACCTCTACCTGAAATGGTAAAGCGGGATCCGGATGCGCCAGCACCGGAGCCGAAGTAAACAGGCCCTTCAGTCTCCCAAAGGCCCTGTCCGCCTCAGCTGACCACTGCAAGCGCACCGGATCCCCCTTCAGAAGAGACGTTATGGGAGCTGCCACCTGTCCAAAACCCCGGATAAACCTCCGGTAGTAATTCGCAAAACCCAAGAACTGCTGCACCTCTTTAACCGTGGTTGGGGTTTGCCAATTACGCACGGCTGACACACGGTCAACCTCCATCTTCACCCCTGACGCGGACAACTGATAACCCAAAAAGGAGATCGACTCCTGGAAAAACAGACATTTCTCTGCCTTGACATACAGGTCGTGCTCCAACAGCCTCCTCAACACTCGGCGCACAAGCGCTACATGCTCGGCTCGGGTAGACGAGTACACTAGAATGTCGTCAATGTACACGACCACACCTTGCCCCTGCATGTCCCGGAAGATCTCATCCACAAAGGATTGGAAGACTGAAGGAGCATTCATCAACCCGTATGGCATGACGAGATACTCGTAATGACCCGAGGTGGTACTAAATGCTGTCTTCCATTCATCGCCCTCCCTAATGCGCACCAAGTTGTAGGCGCTCCTGAGATCCAGTTTTGTGAAGAAACGCGCTCCGTGTAATGACTCCGTCATAGTCGCAATCAGAGGGAGTGGATAACTGTATTTCACAGTGATCTGATTGAGACTACGGTAATCAATACACGGGCGCAATCCTCCATCCTTTTTCTTCACAAAAAAGAAGCTCGAGGACGCAGGGGAAGTGGAGGGCCGTAAGTATCCTTGTCTCAGAGACTCGGCTATGTATGTCTCCATAGCCCCCTTCTCCTCTTGAGACAGAGGATACACATGGCTCCGCGGAAGCGCTGCTCCTGCCTGGAGGTCTATCGCACAATCCCCCTGTCTATGAGGTGGCAATTGCGTCGCCCTCACCTTGCTAAACACGAGTGCTACCTCCTCATACTCAGGGGGAATGTGCATTGCGGGCACTTGGTTCGGACTCTCCACCGAGGTCGCCCCCACGGAAACACCCAGACATCGCCCCACACACTGGGCAGACCACTCCTTAAGAGCCCTCTGTTGCCACGAAATAGAGGGATTATGGGTAATCAACCAGGTAAGCCACAGCACCACTGGATACGCAGGTGAGTCAATCAGATATAACTGAATAGTTTCCTCATGACCCCCCTGCGTACTCATCCTAAGTGGCGCTGTGACCTCCCTAATCAACCCTGATCCCAACGGGCGGCTATCTAGTGCACGTACAGGGAAGGGAGCATTGACAGGAAGGAGGGGAATCCCTAACTCTACACAAAAATTCCGATCAACAAAATTCCCAGCTGCGCCTGAATCAACTAGCGCCTTATGCTGGGAATGAGGTGCAACCTGTGGAAATCTTACAGGTATACATAGGTGCACAACAGAGAGCTCTGGGTAAGTAGGGCGCCTACTCACCTGGAAGGACTCTCCAGTGCGTGGCCTGTTGTCTCGTCCCCCTGGAGAACCTCCCCAGCACCTATTCGCAGTGTGCCCTCCACGGTCACAGTTGGTGCAGGGGACGGCCCCCCTCTGGCTCCTTCTCCTCCTCTCTCTAGCGCCAGCACCCCCGAGCTCCATAGGGCTCGGCTCGGAGGTGCTGGAGTGTGGAATGGACGTCCCCCACTCGGGACGTCCGCGGGTGACCAGCAGGGTGTCGAGACGGATGGACATGTCCACCAACTGGTCGAACGAGAGGTTGGTGTCCCTGCAGGCCAGCTCTCGGCGGACGTCCTCCCGCAGACTGCAGCGATAGTGGTCGATGAGGGCCCGCTCATTCCACCCTGCATCCGCCGCTAGAGTCCGGAATTCCAAGGCGAACTCCTGTGTGCTCCTCTTCCCCTGTCGGAGGTAGAATAGACGCTCCCCCGCCGCTTTCCCCTCAGGTGGATGGTCGAACACGGCCCTGAAGCGGCGGGAGAACTCTGCGTAGGTGATAGTGGCGGCGTCTATCCCCCTCCATTCGGCGTTGATCCACTCCAACGCCTTGCCGGTGAGACAGGAGATGAGGGCGGAAACGCTCTCGTGTCCCGTGGGCGCCGGGTGTACGGTGGCCAGGTAGAGTTCCACCTGCAGGAGGAACCCCTGACACCCGGCAGCGGTGCCATCATACGCCCTCGGGAGCGAGAGCCGAATCCCACTGGGTTCCGGAGCTTGCATGGGCGGACTGACCGATGGTGGTGGTAAGGTAGGTGGAGGTGTGGGTAACCCTCTGGTCTCCCATCGGTGCAGAGTATTTATTACGTCCTGCAGGGCGGTCCCGAGTTGATGGATCCGATCGTCCTGCCCGCGGACGCGCTCCTCCAACGACTCGGGTGCTGCTGCTGCTCCTGCTGATTCCATAGAAGGTGTGTAATTCTGTCAGATGGCTGAATGTGGATGTGGTGCAGGAATCAGGCGCAGGACACAGAAGCTTCGTCCAACAGACTTTAGTCGACGACACAAAAACAAACGGGCCTCAAAGAGCCCGGAGGCGAGCGATTACGCAAACCGTGTGTAAACACCAAAATTACAATCAGTGTGCAAACAAGTGCGACAACTCTCCACAATCAGGAGCAAAACAAAATACAGCACCTGCTGACAGGCGGAACAATTACACACAACACACGACTAACAAAACGAGAACTTATAGGAAACATAATTAACACTAAACGGAAACAGGTGTACAAATAAGACAAAACCAAACAAACATCGATAACATACAACGGTGGCAGCTAGTACTCCGGGGACGACGACCGCCGAAGACTGCCCGAGCAAGGAGGAGGAGCAGCCTCGCCCGAAACCGTGACAGAGAGTCCTTTAGGTGCCTTTTAAGCAAACTGTCATGTGCCTTTTATTGAGGAGTGGCTTCCGTCTGGCCACTCTACGATAAAGGCCTGATTGGTTCAGTGGTGCAGAGATGGTTGTCGTTCTGGAAGGTTCTCCCATCTCCACAACGGAGAAAACTTAGGATGGATCAACAACACATGAGGTTGGTGGCACCTTAATTGGGGAGGACTGGCTCGTGGTAGTGGCTGGAGCTGAATGATATCAAACACATAGTTTGATGCCATTCCATTCACTCCTTGTCACGCCCTGGCTCTGGGGACTCTTAAATGTTGAGCCAGGGTGTGTAGGTTCTATGTGTAATTTTCTATGTTTTTGTTCTAGATCGTTTTGATCTATGTTGGCCAGGGTGGTTCCCAATCAGAGGCAGCTGTAGCTCGTTGTCTCTGATTGGGGACCAAACTTAGGCAGCCTGTTGGCACCAGTTACTTTGTGGGATCTTGTTCCGTAAAGGTTTGTGTTGTGTAACCTAGGACTTCACGTATCGTTTGTTGTTTTTGTCGTGTGTTCAGTTCATTAAATAATATGTACGCTTATCACGCTGTGCCTTGGTTCCACGAGTCATTAAACGATCGTGACAGAAGATCCCACCAAGCCTGGATCAAGCAGCGTGACGAGGAGAGAGGATGGACTTGGGAGGAGATGAGAGAGAGTCTGGCTAGAGGGATGGAGGCCATGATCACGGGGGAGAGACAAGCCCAGAACATTTTTAGGGGGGGCTCACGCCGTGGACGACGAGGCTACAAGAGGCGACAAGAGAGAAGGAGAGTGTAGGGGCACGGCGAGAGGAGCTGGTTAGGCAGCAGAAGGAGCGGAGGTTTATAAGGGAACCCAGTCCCGCTCCTCGCACCAAGCAAGTGGTGTGTGTCGCCAGTCCGGTCCGGCCCGTTCCAGCTCCCCGCACCAAGCCAGTGGTGCGCGTCGCCAGCCCGGTCCGGCCTGTTCCTGCCCCTCACACCAAGCCAGAGGTGCGCGTCGCCAGCCCGGTCCGGCCTGTTCCTGTCCCTCGCACCAAGCCAGTGGTGCGCGTCGCCAGCCCGATCCGGCCTCTTCCTGCTCCCCGCACCAAGCCAGTGGTGCATGTGTCCAGTCCGGCACGGCCCGTGCCTGTTCCCCGCACCAAGCCAGTGGTGCGTGTGTCCAGTCCGGCACGGCCCGTGCCTGTTCCACCGGTGCCTGGTCCGGCACCGGTCAGCTGCTCTACTCCGGAGCCAGAGCAATCCGATCCACCGGGGTCCGGTCCAACTCCAGTCAGCGGATCCACTCCGGAGCCAGAGCAGTCCGCTCCACCGGTGTCCAGTCCAGCTCCGGCCAGCGGCTCCAGTCCGGAGCCGGTAAGATTTGATCCACCGTCGTCGGGTCTAGCTCCAGTTAGCGGGACCAGACCAGGGGCGCAACGGGGAGGTGGAGAGAGAGTGGTGGTCAAGCCCGGAGCCGGATCCGCCTCCGAGGCGGAATGCCCACCCGGCCCCTACCCTGTTGTGTTTGTGTGGCGCGGTCGCAGTCCGCGCCTTTGGGGGGGGGTACTGTCACGCCCTGGCTCTGGGGACTCTTAAATGTTGAGCCAGGGTGTGTAGGTTCTATGTGTAATTTTCTATGTTTTTGTTCTAGATCGTTTTGATCTATGTTGGCCAGGGTGGTTCCCAATCAGAGGCAGCTGTAGCTCGTTGTCTCTGATTGGGGACCATACTTAGGCAGCCTGTTAGCACCAGTTACTTTGTGGGATCTTGTTCCGTAAAGGTTTGTGTTGTGTAACCTAGGACTTCACATTTAGTTTGTTTGTTGTTTTGTTCGTGTGTTAAGTACAAATAAAATATGTACGCTTATCACGCTGCGCCTTGGTTCCACGAGTCATTAAACGATCGTGACACTCCTTTCCAGCCATTATTATGAGCCGTCCTCCCCCCAGCATCCTCCACTGATCAACAACATTGTAGTTACTCCACAATACTAACCTAATTGACATAGTGAAAAGGAAGCCTGTACAGAATAAAAACATGCATCCTGTTTGCAACAATGCACTAAAGTAATACTGCAAAAAATATGGCAAAGCAATTAACTGTTTATCTTGAATACAAAGTGTTATGTTTGGGGGCAATTCCAATACAACACATTACTGAGTACCACTCTCCATATTTTCAAGCATAGTGGTGGCTAAATCATGTTATGGGTATGCTTGTAATCTTTAAGGACTAGGGAGTTTTTCAGGATAAAAAATTAACTGAATATTGTTAAGCACAGGCAAAATCCCAGTGGAAAGCCTGGTTCAGTCTGGCTTTCCACCAGATACTGTGTTGAATTCAACTTTCAGCAGGACAATAACATAAAACACAAGGCCAAAATCTACACTGGAGTTGCTTACCAAGAAGACAGTGAATGTTCCTGATTTGCCGAGTTAAAGTTTTGACTTAAATATACTTGAAAATCTATGGCAAGACCTGAAAAGGGTTGTCTAGCAATGATCAACAACCAATTGGACAGAGCTTGAAGAATTCTTAGAAGAATTATGGGCAATAATGTTGCACAACCCAGGTGTGAAAATCTCTTAGATATTTACCCAGAAAGACTCACAGCTGTAATCGCTGCCAAAGGTGTTTCTACAAAGTATTGACTCAGGGGTGTGAATACTTACGTAAATGAGATTTATGTATTTCATTTTCAATACATTTGCAAAAATGTCTAAAACCATGTTCACTTTGTCATTATGGGGCATTGGGGCATTGTGTGTATATATGGGTTAGCACTGAAGTGGTTTGCCATAGTTGGAATCCCACTCTGTGCAGTTCACCCTGTGTGCAGTTCACATCAGATCAAACATACATATCACTGTCATGTCTACCTCTGAAAATCCTCCCAGTAAAGCAATAAAAAAAAATCAAGAATCTCAGATCCCATTCTGGGCAAAAATCCCAACTGCTCCAGCTCCTTCAAGTTGAATTAAAATTGATTTTTTGGGGGGTTTGTATCATTTGATTTACACAACACGCCTACCACTTTGAAGATGCAAAAACATTTTTGGTGTGAAACAAACAAGAAATAAGACAATAGAACAGAAAACTTGAGCGTGCATAACTATTCACCCCCCCAAATCAATACTTTGTAGAGCCACATTTTGCAGCACTTACAGCTGCAAGTCTCTTGGGGTCTCTATAAGCTTGGCACATCTAGCCACTGGGATTTTTGCCCATTTTACAAGGCAAAACTGCTCCAGCTCCTTCAAATCAAATCAAATCAAATCAAGTTGGATGGGTTCCACTGGTGTACGTCAATCTTTAAGTCATACCACAGGTTCTCAATTGGATTGAGGTCTGGGCTTTGACTGGGCCATTCCAAAACATTTAAATGTTTCCCCTTAAACCACTCGAGTGTTGCTTTAGCAGTATGCTTAGGGTCATTGTCCTGCTGGAAGGTGAACCTCCGTCCCAGTCTCAAATCTCTGGAAGACTGAAACAGGTTTCCCTCAAGAATTTCCCTGTATTTAGCGCCAGCCATCATTTCTTCAATTCTGACCAGTTTCCCAGTCCCTGCCGATGGAAAAACATCCCCACAGCATGATGCTGCCACCACTATGCTATGGATGGTGTTCTCGGGGTGATGAGATGTGTTGGGTTTGCGCCAGACATAGCGTTTTCCTTGATGGCCAAAAAGCTCAATTTTAGTCTCATCAAGAGTACCTTCTTCCATATGTTTGGGGAGTCTCCCATATGCCTTTTGGTGAACACCAAACATGTTTGCTTATTTTTTCTTTATGCAATGGCTTTTTTCTGGCCACTCTTCTGTAAAGCCCAGCTCTGTGGAGTGTATGGCTTAAAATGGTTCTATGGACAGATACTCCAATCTCCGCTGTGGAGTTTTGCAGCTCCTTCAGGGTTATCTTTGGTCTCTTTGTTGCCTCTCTGATTAATGCCCTTCTTGCCTGGTCCGTGAGTTCTGGTGGGCGGCCCTCTCTTGGCAGGTTTGTTGTGGTGCCATATTCTTTCCATGTTTTAATTATGGATTCAATGGTGCTCCGTGGGATGTTCAAAGTTTCTGATATTTTTTTATAACCCAACCCTGATCTGTACTTCTCCACAACTTTGTCCCTGACCTGTTTGGAGAGCTCCTTGGTCTTCATGGTGCCGCTTGCTTGGTGATGCCCTTTGCTTAGTGGTGTTGCAGACTCTGGGGCCTTTCAGAACAGGTGTATATATACTGAGATCATGTGACAAATCTTGTGACACTTAGATTGCACACAGGCAGACTTTATTTAACTAATTATGTGACTTCTGAAGGTAATTGGTTGCACCAGATCTTATTTAGGGGCTTCATACCAAAGGGTGTACGCACCACTTTTCCATTATTTATTTTATAGAATTTTTTGAAACAAGTAACTTTTTTCATTTCTCTTCACCAATTTGGACTATTTTGTGTATGTCCATTACATGAAATCCAAATAAAAATCAATTTAAATTACAGGTTGTAATGCATCTAAATAGGAAGAACACCAAGGGGGATGAATACTTTTGCAAGGAACTATATAGAAAAGACAAATTCCAATGGGGATGGTGTTGTGGTTTATACTCAGAGTCATATTTCTGTAAAGCTTAGTGGATCTCATATCAAATGTTGTTGAAGTAATACGGCTACAGCTTCACCAACCTCACCTAAACCCATTCTTCTGGGAAGTTGCTATAGACCAGGGGTGTCAAACGTACGGCCCGCGGGCCGGATAAGGCCCGCAAACGGGTTTAATCCGGCCCGCGAGATGATTTTGAAAAAAATATATATATATATTTTATTTATTTATTTATTTTAAATTCAATAAAATAAACTGCTGTTCCAATTGCGTCCACTGGATGGCGCAATAGCAATTGTGTTAAGCAAGCAAACTGTTTATACCGGGGCAGAGCAAGTAGGTCAAGCACGTGCAGCCAATGAGCTACTTTGTTTTGCCCGTGATATTTATTACGGCTTCTACTTTTAACATTATGTGCTTTGGCACCCTCATTGCCCCAATATGTCTCTGTCAAAAAGTGGACACAGTGTGCAGAGTGTTCCAAGAAAAATGGTCATCCTATTTAATCACGGAATTGAATGGGAAAGCTGTATGTTTGGTGTGTTCAGAGCAGGATTTCCGATCTTTCAGTGGATTTGGACAGCCAGTTGAAGCAAAAAGTAAAGTCATTTATTGCGTTTTCGGTTGCAATTGATGAAAGCACGGACATTACAGATGTTGCACAACTGGCCATTTTTTCATCCGCGGAGTTGATGACACATTGACCGTCACCGAGGAGTTTGTGGAGTTGGTGCCGATGACAGATACAACGACAGCAGCTGATATTTTTACCGCACTCGTCGGCGCGCTGGACAGGGTCGGAGTGGACTGGTCCCGCGCTGTCAGCCTGGCTACAGATGGTGCTCCCTCAATGATCGGGAAAAAAGCAGGCGTTGTGACAAAGTTCAGAGAGAAAGTGCAATCTGCAAATGGAGGACGTGATTTTTTGACTTTTCACTGTATTTTGCACCAGGAGGCTTTGTGTTGCAAGTCATTAAAGATGGATAACGTCATGAAGGTGGTCATCCAAACTGTTAATTTCATCCGATCCAGAAGCCTGAATCACCGTCAGTTTGACAGCCTTCTCAGAGAGAAAGACCACATCTGTGGCCTGCCATACCACACTGAGGTAAGATGGTTAAGCCGAGGTGCTGTGCTGAGGCGTTTCTTTGATTTACGAGAAGAAATTGAACAGTTCATGGAAGAAAAGGGCAAACCAGTGTTAGAATTTCATTCCGCAGAATGGATGCCGGACCTTGCATTTATGGTGGATGTTACAGAGCACCTGAATAACTTGAACAAACAGCTGCAAGGGCGCAACAAAGTTGTCACGCAGTATTATGACAGCATACGTTCTTTCAAGTTGAAGCTGTCATTGTGGGAGACGCAACTTGCCGGTGGTGATGCAGCTCACTTCCCCTGTCTGAAAAATGTGTGCGCGACCCAACATGTGGCAGACATGAAGCGGTTCAAAGATAAAATAACGGGACCGTTACGGGAGTTTGAGCAACGCTTTCAGATTTATGTTTATATGTTTTTATGTTGATGTGCTATTGTTTTTAATTGTTTTTATTTTATTTGTATATTTAACCTATTCTTGACTCTGTGGTTCTTGCACTTGTTGGGGGAACAGGATTTCATTATTTTTATCTACATTTCTGCCTGAGAAATGACACCCTGATATAGTTCTGTGATCTGTGATATACTTCTGTGAATCACTGAGGCATTGTGTGTTTGTGTGTTCTTTGTCCTCAGAACTTTCAAATAACTTGAGGTGTTTTATGATTAATAGTGATGTTGTGCTTTTGGACACTGTCCTCAGGCTCCAGCTTTATGTTTATATGTTTTTATGTTGATGTGCTATTGTTTTTAATTGATTTTATTTTATTTGTATATTTAACCTATTCTTGACTGTGGTTCTTGCACTTGTTTGGGGAACAGGATTTCATTATTTTTATCTGCATTTCTGCCTGAGAAATGACACCCTGATATAGTTCTGTGATCTGTGAAACAGTTCTGTTAATCACTGAGGCATTGTGTGTTTGTGTGTTCTTTTTCTTTAGAATTTTCAAATAAACTTGACGTGTTTTATGATTAATAGTGATGTTGTGCTTGTACTATTTTGGACACACTGTCCTCAGGCTCCAGCTTTATGTTGTATGTTGATCGTATGAAAACAAAGAAAACAATCTGAAATTGTTGTTTTTAAGTTATATATACCATGATTTTTCCGGTCCGGCCCACTTGGGAATAGATTTTCCTCCATGTGGCCCCTGAGCTAAAATGAGTTTGACACCCCTGCTATAGACCATCAAGTGCTAACAGTCATATCCGGATAATATGTGTGAAATGCGTCATAATGTATGTATGTGATATCAACAGAGAGGTATATTTTCTGGGTGAAATAAATATTGACTGGCTTCCATCAAGCTGTCCACTCAATAATTTTTTTCAAACGGTAAGCAGTGCCTGCAACCTGGTTCAGGTTATCAGTCAACCTACCAGGGTATTTACAAACAGAAGAGGAATGAAATCATGCACATGTATTCATCACATCCTTCACTAATTCTGCAGAAATCTGCTCTAAAGCAGTATCCACATCCATCGGATGTAGTGATCATAATATAGTAGCCATATCTAGGAAAACCACATTTCCAAAGGCTGGGCCTAATATAGTGTATAAGAGGTCATACACAATATTTTGTAGTGGTTCCTATGTTGAAGATATAAAGAATATTAGCTGGTCTGTGGTGTGTAATGAGGAGCAACTGTCACGTTTTCGGCCGAGGCTGCTCCTCCTCCTTGCTCGGGCAGGCTCCGGCGGTCGTCGTCCCCGGAGTACTAGCTGCCACCGTTTTATGTTATCGATGTTCGTTTGGTTTTGTCTTTATTTGTATTTTGTAATTTCCTGTCGTCGCACTGTACTGTTTTCGTGC
Source organism: Coregonus lavaretus (assembly GCF_964263955.1). Taxonomy (NCBI): domain Eukaryota; kingdom Metazoa; phylum Chordata; class Actinopteri; order Salmoniformes; family Salmonidae; genus Coregonus; species Coregonus lavaretus. The sequence continues at coordinate 35,312,524 of NC_140017.1, read as the reverse complement.
ACCTTGGATTACTTGTGTTTTGCGCATTGTTGCGCATAGTCCGCCTCCTATTTTGTTGAGGCCAGAGTCTGTTATATTGTTGTGTTCAGTAAAGTCGGTTGGACTTAGCTTCTGTGTCCTGCGTGTGACTCCTCCACCACATCCACATCAGCCACTGTGACAGAATAACACACCCTTTATGGAGTCAGCAGGAGCAGCATCAGCTCCCGAATCGTTGGAGGAGCGCGTCCGCGGGCAGGACGATCGGATCCTTCAACTCGGGACCGCCCTGCAGGACGTTATTAACACTCTGCACCGATGGGAGACCAGAGGGGTACCCACGCCTCCGCCTACCCTACCATCACCATCGGTCAGTCCTCCCATCGGTGTTCCGGAACCCAGTGGCATTCGGCTCTCGCTCCCGAGGGCTTATGATGGCACCGCTGCCGGGTGTCAGGGGTTCCTCCTGCAGGTGGAACTCTACCTGGCCACCGTACACCCAGCGCCCTCGGGACACGAGAGCGTCTCCACCCTCATCTCCTGTCTCACCGGCAAGGCGTTGGAGTGGGCCAACGCCGAATGGAGGAGGATAGACGCTGCTACGATCACCTACGCAGAGTTCTCTCGCCGCTTCAGGGCCGTGTTCGACCATCCACCTGAGGGGAAAGCGGCGGGGGAGCGTCTATTCTACCTCCGACAGGGGAAGAGGAGCGCACAGGAGTTCGCTCTGGAGTTCCGGACTCTAGCGGCGGATGCAGGGTGGAATGAGCGGGCCCTCATCGACCACTACCGATGTAGTCTACGGGAGGACGTCCGTCGAGAGCTGGCCTGCAGGGATGCCCACCTCACCTTCGACCAGCTGGTGGACATGTCCATCCGGCTTGACACCCTGCTGGCTACCCGCGGACGTTCCGAGTGGGGGTCGTCCATTCCACCCTCCAGCACCTCCGAGCCGAGCCCTATGGAGCTCGGAGGTGCTGGCGCTAGAGAGAGAAGGAGGAGGAGCCCGAGGGGGGCTGTCCCCTGCACCAACTGCGGCCGTGGAGGGCACACTGCGGCTAGGTGCTGGGGAGGGTCTCCTAGGGGAGAGGACAACAGGCCACGCACTGGGGAGTAAGCGTCCCACTTACCCAGAGCTCTCTGTTGTGCATGTCTGTTTACCTGTACATTTTCCTCAGGTTGCACCTCATTCCCAGCATAAGGCGCTAGTAGATTCAGGCGCAGCTGGGAATTTTGTTGAAAGAAATTTTTGTTTAAAACTAGGAATTCCCCTTCTTCCTGTCGACGCCCCATTTCCTGTCCATGCTTTAGACAGCCGTCCATTGGGATCGGGGTTGATTAGGGAGGTCACAGCGCCACTTAGGATGAGGACGCAGGGGGGTCATGAGGAAACTATTCAGCTATATCTGATTGACTCTGCTGCGTATCCGGTGGGGTTGGGGCTTCCCTGGTTGATTACCCATAATCGTTCTATTTCGTGGCAACAGAGGGCTCTTAAGGAGTGGTCTGCCCAGTGTGTAGGGCGATGTCTGGGTGTTTCCGTGGGGGCGACCACGGTGGAGAGTCCAAACCAAGTGCCCGCATTGCACATTCCCCCTGAGTATGAGGATTTGGCAATCGTGTTCAGTAAATCGAGGGCGACGCAGTTGCCTCCTCATAGGCAGGGAGATTGTGCGATAGACCTCCAGGCAGGAGCAGCACTTCCACGGAGCAATGTTTATCCTCTGTCTCAGGAGGAGAAGAAAGCTATGGAGACTTACATAGACGAATCTCTGAGACAAGGATACATACAGCCTTCCACTTCCCCTGCGTCCTCGAGTTTCTTTTTTGTGAAGAAGAAGGATGGAGGTTTGCGCCCGTGCATTGATTACCGTAGTCTCAATCAGATCACTGTGAAATACAGTTATCCACTCCCTCTGAGTGCGACTATGACGGAGTCATTGCACGGGGCGCGTTTCTTCACAAAACTAGATCTCAGGAGCGCATACAACTTGGTGCGCATTAGAGAGGGCGATGAATGGAAGACAGCATTTAGTACCACCTCAGGTCATTACGAGTATCTCGTCATGCCATACGGGTTGATGAACGCTCCTTCAGTCTTCCAATCCTTCGTGGATGAGATCTTCAGGGACATGCAGGGGCAGGGTGTGGTCGTGTACATTGATGACATTCTTGTGTACTCTTCTACCCGAGCCGAGCATGTAGCCCTGGTGCGCCGAGTGTTGAGGAGGCTGTTGGAGCACAACCTGTATGTCAAGGCAGAGAAATGTCTGTTTTTCCAGGAGTCGATCTCCTTTTTGGGTTATCAGTTGTCTGCGTCAGGGGTGAAGATGGAGGTTGACCGGGTGTCAGCCGTGCGTAATTGGCAAACTCCAACCACTGTTAAAGAGGTGCAGCAGTTTTTGGGGTTTGCAAATTACTACCGGAGGTTTATCCGGGGTTTTGGACAGGTGGCAGCTCCCATAACGTCTCTGTTGAAGGGGGGTCCGGTGCGTTTGCAGTGGTCAGCCGAGGCGGACAGGGCTTTTGGGAGACTGAAGGACCTGTTTACTTCGGCTCCGGTGCTGGCGCATCCGGATCCCGCTTCACCATTTCAGGTAGAGGTTGACGTGTCAGAGGCCGGTATTGGGGCCGTACTTTCGCAACGGTCCGGCACGCCACCTAAACTCCGCCCCTGTGCTTTTTACTCCAAAAAGCTCAGCCCGGCGGAGCGAAATTATGATGTAGGGGACAGGGAGCTGTTAGCCGTGGTACAGGCCCTAAAGGTGTGGAGGCATTGGCTTGAGGGGGCTCAACACCCTTTTCTCATTTTGACTGACCACCGTAACCTGGAGTACATCCGGGCAGCTAGGAGATTGAACCCTCGCCAGGCGCGGTGGAACATGTTTTTATCCCGGTTCGTATTTAAGATCACGTACATCCCTGGGTCCCAGAACGGTAAGGCAGACGCACTGTCTCGGCGGTATGACACGGAGGAGAGGTCCGTTGAGCCCACTCCCATACTGCCGGAGTCTTGTCTGGTGGCACCGGTAGTGTGGGAGGTTGATGCTGAAATCGAGCGGGCGTTGCGTACCGACGCTAGTCCTCCACAGTGCCCGGTGGGTCGGACGTACGTTCCGCTCGAGGTTCGGGATCGACTGATATATTGGACTCACACGTCACCCTCCTCTGGACATCCTGGTATTGGCCGGACTGTGCACTGCCTTAGCGCTAAGTACTGGTGGCCAACGTTAGCCAGGGATGTGAGGGTTTATGTCTCCTCCTGCTCGGCGTGCGCCCAGTGTAAGGCGCCTAGACACCTGCCCAGGGGTAAGTTACAACCCCTGCCCGTTCCACAACGACCATGGTCTCACCTCTCGGTGGATTTCGTCACAGACCTTCCCCCCTCGCAGGGGAATACTACTATACTGGTCGTTGTGGATCAGTTCTCTAAGGCCTGTTGTCTGCTCCCAATGCCGGGTCTTCCTACTGCCCTACAGACCGCTGAAGCACTATTCACCCACGTTTTTCGGCACTACGGGGTACCCGAGGATATAGTGTCTGATCGAGGTCCCCAGTTCACCTCCAGAGTCTGGAGAGCGTTTATGGAGCGTTTGGGGGTCTCGGTGAGCCTGACCTCGGGTTACCACCCGGAGAGTAATGGGCAGGTGGAACGTGTGAACCAGGATGTGGGTAGGTTTCTTAGATCGTATTGCCAGGGCCGGCCGGAGGAGTGGGCGAGGTATGTCCCCTGGGCAGAGATGGCCCAGAACTCTCTCCGACACTCCTCAACCAATCTAACCCCTTTCCAATGTGTGTTAGGTTACCAGCCGGTTCTGGCACCGTGGCAGTAGAGCCAGATCGAGGCTCCTGCGGTGGATGAGTGGGTGCGGCGTGGAACGCTGCACACGTCCACCTGCAGCGGGCCATCCGTCGTCAGAAAGCGAGCGCCGATCTCCACCGCAGTGAGGGGCCGGTGTACGCACCTGGTGATCGAGTCTGGCTCTCTACCAGAAACCTACCCCTCCGCCTGTCCTGCCGGAAACTGGGTCGGCGGTTTGTGGGGCCTTTTAAAGTCCTGAGAAGATTGAACGAGGTGTGTTACAGGTTACAACTGCCTAGTGATTATCGTATTAACCCCTCGTTCCATGTGTCTCTTCTCAGGCCGGTGGTAGCTGGTCCACTCCAGGACGATAATATCAGAGAGACTCCTCTGCCCCCACTGGACATCGAGGGGGCTCCGGCGTACACAGTTCGGTCCATCTTGTATTCGAGACGTCGGATGGGGGGTCTCCAATATCTCGTGGAGTGGGAGGGGTATGGCCCGGAGGAACGGTGCTGGGTGCCGAGGAGGGACATCCTAGACCCATCTCTCCTGACAGAGTTCCACCGTGGTCAACCCACGCGCCCTGCTCCGCGTCCTCCTGGTCGTCCCCGAGGCCGGGGTCGGCGCACGGCTGGAGCCGCGCGTCAAGGGGGGGGGGTACTGTCACGGTTTCGGCCGAGGCTGCTCCTCCTCCTTGCTCGGTCAGGCCTCGGCGGTCGTCGTCCCCGGAGTACTAGCTGCCACCGTTGTATGTTATCGAAGTTCGTTTCGTTTTGTCTTTATTGTACACCTGTTTTCCATTTGGGTTAATTATGTCCCCTATACGTTTCTCGTTTTGTTAGTTGTGTATTGTGTGTTATTGTTCGCCTGTCAACAGGTGCGGCTCGTCTTTTTTATTTTGTAATTTCCTGTCGTCGCACTGTACTGTTTTCGTGCGCCTTGGATTACTTGTGTTTTGCGCATTGTTGCGCATAGTCCGCCTCCTATTTCGTTGAGGCCAGAGTCTGTTATATTGTTGTGTTCAGTAAAGTCGGTTGGACTTAGCTTCTGTGTCCTGCGTGTGACTCCTCCACCACATCCACATCAGCCACTGTGACAGCAACCAGATGCTGCACTTGACACATTTATGAAATTTCTTATTCCAGTTACTAATAAGCATGCAATCATTCAGAACATGACTGTAAAAACTGTTCAATCCCTGTGGATGATACAGATGAGAGGGATGAGGCAAAAGGAATGGCAAATAAGTCTGGCTGCACAGCCGATTGGCAAACATACTGTTAACTGAGAAATCAGGATTATACTGAACAAAAAGAAGAAGAAACTGTACTATGAAACAAAGATATATGATATGAAGGATAATAATAAAAAGCTTTGGAGCACCTTAAATTAAATGTTGGTCAAAAAGGAGAAATCAGCTCCATCCTTCATTGAATCAGATGGCTCATTCATCACAAAACCCACTGATATTGCCAACTACTTTAATGATTTTTTCATTAGCAAGATTAGCAAATTTAGGAATGACATGCCAACAACAATTTCTGAACCGACACATCCATGCATAACTCACCAAATGATGAAAGACAAAAATTGTAATTTTGAATTCCATAAAGTCAGCGATTAGCAAAGCACACTTTACTGGCTCAAACAGTTGACCATTCAGCCTGTTACCAACCCTTAGTAAACCTAGCAGTCGATGTCCACGCCCCCGAGGTAATCTAATTAGCATAAAAAAAGAATCCCAAGAAAAATCAGTCAGCTGTCGTACACGTTGATCCAGAGCGTCCCAAACATGCTCGATGTGTGACATGTCTGATGAGTATGAGGTGTTTAGTCCCAGGGTCCTTATCTTAGTGATGAGCATTGTGGGCACTATGGTGTTGAACGCTGAGCTGTAGTCAATGAACAACATTCTCACAAAGGTGTCCCTTTTGTGCAGGTGGGAAAGGGCAGTGTGGCGTGTGATTGAGATTGCGTCATCTGTGGATCTGTTGGGGCGGTATGCGAATTGGAGTGGGTCTAGGGTTTCCAGGATGATGGTGTTGATGTGAGTCATGACCAGCCTTTCAAAGCACTTCATGGCTACCGACGTGAGTGCTACAGGGCGGTCGTCATTTAGGCAGGTTACCTTCGCTTTCTTGGACAGCAGATATACCTGTCATAAGCCATGGCAGTCAGGATAGTTAAGGAGCCAGCTCCGTACAGGTGGATGAGCAGAGCCTGGAGGTAGCATGTAGGGTAGGAGATAGACCTGTTCTGAGCCAGGATGCTCACCACCAGCTCAGAGAAGAAGGCTGTAGCACCCAGAACTGAATTTGGGAATCCCTGGTCTAGTTCATGGTAACATTTTAAAACAACTTCATTGCAATATTAACAGTTCCTTCAGAAAGTATTTACACCTCTTGACTTTTTCAACATTTTATTGTGTTACAAGGTGGGATTAAAATTGATTTAATTGTACATTTTTGTCAACAATCTACACAAAATACTCTGCAATGTCAAAGTGGAGCTCCTGCACCTAAATATAAACAGTACCGGCACCCAAAATGAGTACCGGCACCTATTTCAATCAAGGTCAAGCACTGGTTCTACCCCTCTCATTGTTTTGCATTCAATGATGCTAATGATATGTTCTGAGTAGGTAAACTAAGCCCCGTTTTCGGTTGCTGACTATCATGATCCATATACTTGCCAGTTATCTGTACACTTGAAATGTGTGTGAACTATCCCTTTAAAACAGCCCAATGTGTATGAAACCAGTATGCGTATCGGTAGACTAAACTCAAACTGTCTAAGCTCAAAGTACTGTGGGTAATTCAATACCAAAAGCATGTTGACAGATGGGTAGGCCACTGGCTCGCTTCACTGCACATCATGAGAAGTAGAGGAGAGCGGGCAGGTCATGATAGTCCCAGAGAGTCCAAACATAATTAGTGGTGATTATAGATGCAGCCCCGGACGACAGGTAAGCTGTGACAGAGAGACAAAAGGAAGCCCCCTAGGGTTTCCATGGTGTCCCGGTTGTGGAGTACAGCTGTAGTCACACCTGCCACCTAAAAGTCTCACCTCCTAACCTAACAGTACACAACCACAAGGCCTTCCAAAGGCCTTACTTAAAGGTCCAACGCAGCTGTTATTATCTCAATATCAAATAATTTATGGGTAACAATTAAGCACCATATTGTGTTTGTTTTCAATTAAAATTGTCAAAAAGAAACAAAAATAGCTTCTTAGCAAAGAGCAATTTCTCAATCAAGAATATTGCTAGAACTTTCTGGGAGTGTTCTTAGTGGGGAGGGGAAAAATGAGATGTAAATGAGATGTTATTGGCAGAGGTTTGGAGCTCTATTTCTAATTGGTCTATTAACTAATTTACTGCCTGGTGACCAAAACGCCTTCCCACCAAAACAGGCTGAAATTTCTGGTGGTATTTTCAAACAGCTCTTACACTAAAAGGGCATTATCATAATTTTCAAATTTTCACAGTATTATCCCAACCCATAAATATATAAAACACAGGAAAATCAGGTTTTTGACTGCAATGGGCCTTTACGTCATTGGGACTGTGTAACCTAACAGTACACAACCACAAAGCTGTCTAAATGCCTTAGTTAAGTCATTGGGACTGGGTAAGAGTACCAATTACACATACAGCTGTCTCATAGTCTGCTCAACCCCACAGAAAAAATAGGCTTTTATATTCAATTGAATAATGATTTGTAATCATACCTATTAACAATATGTTGTTGAACAGGATTTCTTGGCTGATTGAGCAGTATAATACCATGGCCCCAAGTGGTTCAGTCTGGGGGACTTGGGAAATTGCAGGACTACTTATTCACATGACAGAATTTTCCACGCTGAAGTCATCTTGCAATATTCCAATCTATATGAAACAACTTTATATACAGTACCAGTCAAAAGTTTGGAGACACCTACTCATTCAAAGGTTTTTATTTACTTTTACTATTTTCTACATTGTAGAATAATAGTGAAGACATCAAAACTATGAAATAACACATTTGGAATCATGTAGTAACCAAAAAAGTGTTAAACAAATCAAAATATATTTTAGATTTTAGATTCTTCAAAGTAGCCACTCTTTGCCTTGATTACAGCTTTGCACACTATTGGCATTCTCACAACCAGCTTCATGGAGTAGTCACCTGGAATAATTTTTCCATCAGTCTTGAAGGAGTTCCCACATATGCTGAGCACTTGTTGGCCGCTTTTTCTTCACTCTGTGGTCCAACTCATCCCAAACCATCTCAATTGGGTTGACGTCGGGTGATTGTGGAGGCCAAGTCATCTGATGCAGCACTCCATCACTCTCCTTCTTGGCCAAATAGCCCTTACACAGCCTGGAGGTGTGTTTTGGGTCATTGTCCTGTTGAAAAACAAATGATAGTCCCGGATGGCATATCGCTGCAGAATGCTGTGGTAGTCATGCTGGTTAAGTGTGCCTTGAATTCTAAATAAATCACTGACAATGTCACCAGCAAAGCACCCTCACACCATCACACCTCCTCCTCCATGCTTCACTGTGGGAACCACACATTCGGAGATCATCCGTTCACCTACTCTGCGTCTCACAAAGACACGGCAGTTGGAACCAAAAATCTCACATTTGGACTCATCAGACCAAAGGACAGATTTCCACCGGTCTAATGTCCATTGCTCGTGTTTCTTGGCCCAAGCAAGTCTCTTCTTCTTATTGGTGTCCTTTAGTAGTGGTTTCTTTGCAGCAATTAGTCCATGAAGGCCTGATTCACGTAATCTCCTCTGAACAGTTGATGTTGAGATCTGTCTGTTACTTGAACTCTGTGAAGCATTTATTTGGGCTGCAATTTCTGAGGCTGGTAACTCTAATGAACTTATTCTCTGCAGCAGAGGTAACTCTGGGTTTTCCTTTCCTGTGGCGGTCCTCATGAGAGCCAGTATCACCATAGCGCTTGTTCAAAGTTCTTGAAATGTTCTGGATTGACTCACCTTCATGTCTTAAAGTAATGATGGACTGTTGTTTCTCTTTGCTTATTTGAGCTGTTCTTGCCATAATATAGAGTTGGTATTTTACCAAATAGGGGCTATCTTCTGTATACACCCCCTACCTTGTCACAACACAACTGATTGGCTCAAACGCATTAAGAAGGAAAGAAATTCCAGAAATTAATTTTTAACAAGGCACACCTGTTAATTGAAATGCATTCCAGGTGACTACCTCATGAAGCTGGTTGATATAATGCCAAGAGTGTGCAAAGCTGTCATCAAGGCAAAGGGTGGCTACTTTGAAGAATCTCAAATATATCATATATTTAGATTTGTTTAACATTTTTTCTGGTTGCTACATGATTCCGTATGTGTTATTTCATAGTTCTGATGTCTTCACTTTTATTCTACAATGTAGAAAATAGTAAAAATAAAGAAAAACACTGGAATGAGTAGGTGTGTCCAAACTTTTGGCTGGTACTGTATATTAAAACTATGACAAAAATATGAAAGAGCATAACAATCCTTTAAAGAGGCCACTGCCTAACCTATCCATTTGATTGAATAGTAATGTCAAAACAAGTCAAGTAAGAAAGGTATTAAACAGATGTTAGGTATGTTACTATGACTGATTATTGATATCCCTAGATCACAAAGCAGAGTAAGTTGATGTTGCCACAAAACGGATTCATTTTTCTATTTCCCCCAATGATTAGTGGAGCTAGAGATATACACATGAGCCCCAAGACACACAGGAAACCAATGTGGAGCTGACATTCATTAAATGTTCACGTGAACGCTATTATTTTTTTTCTCACCACCATGAAAAATGCTGTTCTGATGTCCCTTGTTTTCATCCCATATATAATTGGATTAATAATTGGCAGGAGAAGGTAGATCATCATACCACACAGTTTCTGTGCATTAGGAGGTATGTTCTGAAAGCGATATGACAGTATTACAAAGGTGGTAGTAAATTCAAAAAGGAAAAATGTTACTAGCTGAGCGACACAGGTGTTTACAGCCTTGCTCTTGGTGTCAGATTGTCGATTAATTATGCATATTACAAGAATGTTAATATAGGAAAAAAGCTGAATACCCACACTGATAATCTGCATAACCGCTGTCATAGCCAAACCATAAATGTTGTTAACTGTGAGATCTTCTCCACATGAGAGGCGAAGTAGAGAGGGGTTGTCACAATTGATATTTAGTATGTAAGCCTTGCACCTCTTAACTCTGGACTGAAGAGCAAACAGGGTCAGTATCATGGCCAGGTCAAGGCCCCAAGCAGCTGATATAATGACACATAGTGTAAAAGGTGTCATGATTGAGGGGTATTGCAGTGGTTTGCAAATGGCAAAATATCTATCAATTGACATCGCTGCAAGTACAAAAAGCACACCACCTCCGTACATGTGACAAAGAAAGGCTTGAAAAACACATGTGGGGTAGTACACAGAGTGAGTCTGTGTCACGATGTCTGCCAACACCCTCGGTAGCATAGCGCTGATTCCTATCAGGTCATTCAGGGGGAGACTGAAGAGGATGTAAAACATGGGCTTGTGGAGAGTCTTCTGTGTGATGATCAACAGCATGATGGTGAGGTTACAGAAGACAGAGAACAGATAGAGCAGGAGACCCATGGTGAACACAGGGTAGTTCACTGGGGTAGGGATGTCAAAACTGGCAATCTGCAGGTTGTAACTGAATGTCTGATTAAGAGTCTGGCCCGCCATCATCAAATACCTGTAAAGGAAGAAAAGCAAATCTTATGTACATATTTCAAAGTGCTATTAAACTACTTGGTATGCAAATCTGACTCAATACTAGCAAAATCGTATCTAAAGCTAGTCAGTTCCAGTCTAGCTTACTGTAGGGTTCTTATTAACATATTAACTGAATTTTCAGATTGGTTGTATTCAGTCACTGTATATTGTAGTTTATAATTTTAAACATATATTGTCTTTAATTTAACATGTACTCTGCATTAAAGCAATGTGTATGTAAGTATACGGCACGTTATTCAGATGAGTGGTATAGCTTACCTGAGGGTTTACCTGTCTGTTACGTTCTGTCAAACAATACCCTGCTATTATGTTGTCAATCTTTCTAAACTAGTTTGGAGAGAGCTGTGGCACTAGCAGAAATAAAGCCCCAACTCCTTGTGCAGTAGAATGTTATTTAAAGGAGACAGATTCATGTGACAGTAATCCCAGAGAACCACTCACACATTCTGACGTAACTCAAGACTAAGTGATTGGTTGTTGGGATGATTGCATGATGATGTATTAATTACTGTATCTAAATACATAATGATGTTCTATTGTGGTAAATTACTGTCTACTGTACGTCGTTGGCTATGTGATCTATGAAGACATTCTGTACATGCAAGACAGTACTCACGTATATTTTAAACGTTAACAGAAATAAACATTTCACTTTCTTTCTGACGCCAGTAATGACCTATGAAAAGGCTTTATTGTAAAATCACAACATCAGCACATATTAATTACAATGCTTTCAAAATTGCCCAAAATTACAAAAGGCTCTATTCAATCAGTACCACGGAAGTTCAGCTTTACTGTGTGATTGAAATGTAAAGGTAATGGTTCTGCTTTAGCGGAGACAGCATTCAGCGTAAACGCTGCCTGCATATTACTTTTACAGAATCTTTAACGCTTCAGCTTTACAGATTGAATAGAGGCCAAAGTAGAAAAGAAATTGTACATTTAGAAAACAGTAAAACATTCAATCAAAATGTTATAGGAAAAAATACCCGCAAAATTGCCATTCCAATCACTCCTTTCCAGCCATTATTATGAGCCGTCCTCCTCCCAGCAGCGTCCACTGATCAACAACATTGTAGTTACTCCACAATACTAACGTAATTGACAGAGTGAAAAGGAAGCCTGTACAGAATAAAAATATTGCAATACATGCATCCTGTTTCACTCACTAAAGTAATACTGAAAATCGAGAACTTGCTACTAACAAATAACATTCATATGCTAACTATCTCTGAAACTCAATTGGATCATACCTTTGATGATACAGTGCTAGCAATACATGGTTATAACATCTATAGAAAAGACAGAAATGCTAACAGAAATGGTGTTGTGGTTTATATTCAGAGTGATATTTCTGTAAAGCTTAGTGGATCTCATATCAAATGTTGTTGAAGTAATACGGCTACAGCTTCATCTGCCTCACCTAAACCCATTATTCTGGGAAGTTGCTATAGACCATCAAGTGCTAACAGTCATATCTGGATAATATGTGTGAAATGCGTCATAATGTATGTATGTGATATCAACAGAGGTATATTTTCTGGGTGACATAAATATTGACTGGCTTTCAGTCCACTCAAGAAACATTTTCAAACTGTAAGCAGTGCCTGCAACCTGGTTCAGGTTATCAGTCAACCTACCAGGGTATTTACAAACAGAAGAGGAATGAAATCATGCACATGTATTCATCACATCCTTCACTAATTCTGCAGAAATCTGCTCTAAAGCAGTATCCAGATCCATCGGATGTAGTGATCATAATATAGTAGCCATATCTAGGAAAACCACATTTCCAAAGGCTGGTCCTAATATAGTGTATAAGAGGTCATACACAATATTTTGTAGTGGTTCCCATGTTGAAGATATAAAGAATATTAGCTGGTCTGTGGTGTGTAATGAGGAGCAACCAGATGCTGCACTTGACACATTTATGAAATTGCTTATTCCAGTTACTAATAAGCATGCAATCATTAAGAACATGACTGTGAAAACTGTTCAATCCCTGTGGATGATAGAGATGAGAGGGATGAGTCAAAAGGAATGGCAAATAAGTCTGGCTGCACAGCCGATTGGCAAACATACTGTTAACTGAGAAATCGGGATTATACTGAACAAAAAGAAGAAGAAACTATACTATGAAACAAAGATATATGATATGAAGGATAATAATAAAAAGCTTTGGAGCACCTTAAATTAAATGTTGGTCAAAAAGGAGAAATCAGCTCCATCCTTCATTGAATCAGATGGCTCATTCATCACAAAACCCACTTCAAGAGAGCGAGAGTTGCACCCCTCCTCAAAAAACCTACACTCGATCCCTCCGATGTCAACAACTAGAAACCAGTATCCCTTCTTTCTTTTCTCTCCAAAACTCTTGAGCATGCCATCTCTAGCCAACTCTCCTGCTATCTCTCTCAGAATTACCTTCTTGATCCAAACCAGTCAGGTTTCAAGACTGGTCATTCAACTGAGACTGCTCTTCTCTGTGTCACGGAGGATCTCTGCACTGCTAAAGCTAACGCTCTCTCCTCTGCTCTTATCCTTCTAGACCTATCTGCTGCCTTTGATACTGTGAACCATCAGATCCTCCTCTCCACCCTCTCCGAGTTGGGCATCTCCGGCGCTGCTCACTCTTGGATTGCGTCCTACCTGACAGGTCGCTCCTACCAGGTGGCGTAGCGAGAATCTGTCTCCGCACCACGTGCTCTCACCACTGGTGTCCCCCAGGGCTCAGTTCTAGGCCCTCTCCTATTCTCTCTATACACCAAGACACTTGGCTCTGTCATATCCTCACATGGTCTCTCCTATCATTGCTACGCAGACGACACACAATTACATTTCTCCTTTTCCCCCTTCTGATAACCAGGTGGCGAATCGCATCTCTGCATGTCTGGCAGACATATCAGTGTGGATGTCGGATCACCACCTCAAGCTGAACCTCGGCAAGACGGAGCTGCTCTTCCTCCCGGGGAAGGACTGCCCACTCCATGATCTCGCCATCACGGTTGACAACTCCATTGTGTCCTCCTCCCAGAGTGCAAAGAACGTTGGCGTGACCCTGGACAACACGCTGTCGTTCTCCGCTAACATCAAAGCGGTGACACAATCCTGCAGGTTCATGCTCTACAACATTCGCAGAGTACGACCCTACCTTACACAGAAAGCGGCACAGGTCCTAATCCAGGCACTTGTCATCTCCCGTCTGGATTACTGCAACTCGCTGTTGGCTGGGCTCCCTGCCTGTGCCATTAAACCCTTACAACTCATCCAGAACGCTGCAACCCGTCTGGTGTTCAACCTTCCCAAGTTCTCTCATGTCATCCCGCTCCTCCGCACACTCCACTGGCTTCCAGTTGAGGCTCGCATCTACTACAAGACCATGGTGCTTGCCTACGGAGCTGTGAGGGGAACGGCACCTCCTTACCTTCAGGCTCTGATCAGACCCTACACCCAAACGAGGGCACTACGTTCATCCACCTCTGGCCTGCTAGCTCCCCTACCTCTACGGAAGCGCAGTTCCCGCTCAACCCAGTCAAAGCTATTTACTGCTCTGGCACCCCAATGGTGGGAACAAGCTCCCCCACGATGCCAGGACAGCGGAGTCACTGACCACCTTCCGGAGACAGTTGAAACCCTACCTCCTTAAGGAATACCTGGAATAGTATAAAGTAATCCTTCTAAATTTGGTTGTTCCACTAGCTATCATAAGTTGAATGCACCAATTTGTAAGTCGCCCTGGATAAGAGCGTCTGCTAAATGATGTAAATGTAAATATTGCCAACTACTTTAATGACTTTTTCATTGGCAAGATTAGCAAATTTAGGAATTACATGCCAACTACAAATTCTGAACCTACACATCCATGCATAACTGACCAAATGATGAAAGACAAGCATTGTAATTTAGAATTCCGTAAAGTCAGCGAATAGCAAAGCACACTTTACTGGCTCAAACAGTTGACCATTCAGCCTGTTACCAACCCTTAGTAAACCTTACAGTCTATGTCCACGCCCCCGAGGTAATCTTATTAGCATAAACAAATAATCCCAAGAAAAATCAGTCCGCTGTCATACACGTCGATCCAGAGCGTCCCAAACATGCTCGATTGCTGACATGTCTGATGAGTATGCAGGCCATGTAAGAACTGGGACATTTTCAGCTTCCAGAAATGGTGTACAGATCCTTGGGACATGGGGCCATGCCAGGTCGTGCATTATCATGCTGAAACATGAGGCGATGGTGGTGGATGAATGGTACGACAATGGGCCTCAGGATCTCATCACGGTATCTCTGTGCATTCAAATTGCCATTGATAAAATGCTAAATGTTAGTTGTCAGTAGCTTATGCCTGCCCGTACCATAACCCCACCGCCACCATGGGGCACTCTGTTCACATCAGGAAACCATTTGCCCACACGATGCCATGCACACTGTCTGCCATCTGACCAGTACAGTACAAACTTGGATTCATCCGTGAAGAGCACACTTCTCCAGCGTGCAAGTGGCCATCGATGGTGAGGACGACGAGCACACAGACGAGCTTCCCTGAGATGGTTTCTGACAGTTTGTGCAGAAACTATTTGGTTATGCAAAACCACAGTTTCATCAGCTGTCCGGGTGGCTGGTCTCAGACGATCCCACAGGTGAAGAAGCCTGATGTGGAGGTCCTGGGCTGGCGTGGTTACACACGGTCTGCCGTTGTGAGGCCGGTTGGACGTACTGATAAATTCTCTAAAATGATGTTAGAGGCAGCTCATGGTAGAGAAATGAACATTCAATTCATTGTTAACAGCTCTGTTGGACAATCCTGCAGTCAGCAGGCCAGTTGCATGCTCCCCCAAGACTTGAGATATCTGTGGCATTGTGTTGTGTGACAAAACTGCACATTTTAGAGTGGCATTTTATTGTCCCCACACAAGGTGCACCTGTGTAATGATCATGCTGTTTAATCAGCTGCTTGATATGCCACACCTGTCAGGTGGATGGATTATCTTGGCAAAGCAAAAAGACTCACAAACAGGGCTGTAATCAAATTTGTGCCCAGAATTTGAGAGCAATAAGCTTTTTGTGCATATGGAACATTTCTGGGATCTTTAAATTTCAGCTCATTAAACATGGAACTAAAACTTTACATGTTGCGTTTATGTTTTGTTCAGTATATGAAGCTGTTATTCAATGCATTTCTATGGGCTAATAGCAGCATGGCCAAATTCAATGTTTTATCAAATAACGTTGTTATAGTTTTTTGATACCTTAACTGGTCCTAAAATTATTAATCAAATAGCTAACAACAGACTTTCAGCACGCTAATAGGGAAGGGCATTCAACATGTACGGCACTTACACAAATTGGTGACTGGCTGAGAGAAAATGTGTCACGATTCTCTAAAGCGGAACCCAGAAGCAGACCAGGACAAGGTGAGTTGAATGAAGGTGAGTATTTATTTAAAGACTTAAATGTGGAAGCAGGAGAATCCAGGTGACGGAGCGGGCAGCGGAGGTTAGTTGGTGGGAGTGAATGGGCAGAGCCAATGATGTTTCTGAAGCCACAGACGACCAGGCAGAGGTGGAGTGAATATTCCGGGAGAGTAACTGTAGACAGAGGAAACGAAGGTGAGTTCACAGCAAGCAAAAAGTAATCTGAGGCTGATACGCAGGCACAACATACTGTTCGTGGCTAACGATCCGGCAGGGAATGGATGTCAGGTCAGAGCTTATGAAGTGGAGAGGTGATGATCAGGACCAGGTGTGCAGATAGCTGATGAGATGCAGGTGCGTGTAATAGAGAGATCTCCCGCCTTGCTTCGTCGCCCGGCAACCAGACAGGGTGCGTTAGGAAACTCAGGAAAAAAGACTCCAGGACAGAAAACAGGCAACTCAGGCAGAAACCGACTCAGGAAGCTGAAAAATTTATAATAAGAAGATTGTGGGAGCTGTTTTGTTACGACTTCAGTGCAGCTTTTGACACAGGTCATAATGCTGGACAAATGAATGTGTTATGGCTTTACATCCCCTGCTATATTGCGGATCGAGAGTTACCTGTCTAACAGAACACAGAGGATGTTCTTTAATGGAAGCCTCTCTAACATAATCCATGTGATTTACAAAGGAGCATGTCTTTCTTTTATTTTGGAAGGCCTTAAAAACGGTCTAAAGCCCATGTATTATAACTGATACTACAAAGCCCTTCTCAGAGAAGGAGCTGATCGATGCTAAAATCGATGAGCTAAAACAGGTGTTGAACTCTAAGAATAACAACACTACAAGATGTGTACCACATGTCTGAATGGCCTTTCTCCGGGCATCAGACGACTTATTCATAACACAGGTGAGCAGGATCTGGATATATGTAAATATAACCACTATCAACGTTACATCCTGAAAGATGGCTGTTATAAACAACCCATAGTAGTTGTTTATACGTGTGTCATCACAAATGAGCCTCACCAATGACGGATTGTTACAAAACATATCCACTATTGTCGTTCTGCAGATTTTGAAGTGAGTGACTAGAGCCAGCAGAACCACAGTCAGTGTAATGACCAAGAGCCACATGAAAATTATGATTTTCATCAAGTTATTGTGACTAAAAAAATATCTAATTGTATTTGTAACATGCGCTGAATACAACAGGTGTAGACCTTACCGTGAAATGCTTACTTACAAGCCCTTAACCAACAATACAGTTAAAGAAATAGATTAAAGAAAATATTTACTAAATAAATAAAAGTAAAAAATGTAATAAAAAGTAACACAACAATAACGAGGCTATGTACAGGGGGTACCGGTACCGGTACCGAGTCAATGTGCGGGTGTACAGGTTAGTCCAGGTCATTTGTACATGTAGGTAGGGGTAAAGTGACTATGCATAGATAATAAACAGCGAGTAGCAGCAGTGTAAAATCAAAAGGTGGGGGGATGTCAATGCAAATAGTCCGGGTGGACATTTGATTAATTATTCAGCAGTCTTATGGCTTGGGGGTAGAATCTATTAAGGAGCCTTTTGGACCTAGACTTCATGCTCCGGTACCGCTTGCCGTGCGGTAGCAGAGAGAACAGTCTATGACTTGGGTGACTGGAGTCTTTGACAATTTTTTTGGCCTTTCCTCTGACACCGTCTAATATATAGGTCCTGAATGGCAGGATGCTTGGCCCCAGTGATGAACTGGGCCGTACGTACTACCCTCTGTAGTGCCTTGCGGTCGGAGGCCGAGGAATTGCCATACCAGGCGGTGATGCAACCGGTCAGGATACTCTTGATGGTGCAGCTGTAGAACCTTTTGAGGATCTGAGGACCCATGCCAAATCTTTTCAGTCTCCTGAGGGTTGTCGTGCCCTCTTCACGACTGTCTTGGTGTGTTTGGACCATGATAGTTTGTTGGTGATGTGGACACCAAGGAACTTGAAACTCTCGACCCGCTCCACTACAGCCTTGTCGATGTTAATTGGGCCTGTTTGGCCCTCATTTTCCTGTAGTCCACGATCAGCTCCTTTGTCTTGCTCACATTGAGGGAGAGGTTGTTGTCTTGGCACCACACTGCCAGGTCTCTGACCTCCTCCCTATAGGTTGTCTCATCTTTGTCGGTGATCAGGCCTACCACTGTTGTGTCATCAGCAAACATAATAATGGTGTTGCTTGGCCACACAGTCGTGGGTGAACAGGGAGTACAGAAGGGGACTAAGCACGCACCCCTGATGGGCCCCAGTGTTGAGGATCAGCGTGGCAGATGTGTTGTTGCTTACCTTTACCTCCTGGGGGTGGCCCGTCAGGAAGTCCAGGATCCAGTTGCAGAGGGAGGTTTTTAGTCCCAGGGTCCATATCTTAGTGATGAGCATTGTGGGCACTATGGTGTTAAATGCTGAGCTGTAGTCAAGGAACAGCATTCTCACACTGGTGTTGATGTCAGTCATGACCAGCCTTTCAAAGCACTTCATGGCTACAGACGTGAGTGCTACAGGGCGGTCGTCATTTAGGCAGGTTACCTTCGCTTTCTTGGACAGCAGATATACCTGTCATAAGCCATGGCAGTCAGGATAGTTAAGGAGCTAGCTCCGTACAGGTGGATGAGCAGAGACTGGAGGTAGCATGTAGGGTAGGAGATAGACCTGTTCTGAGCCAGGATGCTCACCACCAGCTCAGAGAAGAAGGCTGTAACCCAGAACTGAATTTGGGAATCCCTGGTCTAGTTCATGATAACATTTTAAAACAACTACATTGCAATATGAACAGTTCCTTCAGAAAGTATTTACACCCCTTGACTTTTTCCACATTTTGTTGTGTTACAAGGTGGGATTAAAATTGATTTAATTGTACATTTTTGTCAACAATCTACACAAAATACTCTGCAATGTCAAAGTGGAAGAAAAATGAGAACATTTGTAAATAATTAATGAAAAATAAAACACTAATATTTCATGATTACGTAAGTATTCAACCCCCTGAGTCAATACATGTTATAGACTGGGTGGTTCGAGCCCTGAATGCTGATTGGCTGACAGACGTGGTATATCAGACCATATACCACGGGTATGACAAAACATTTATTTTTACTGCTCTAATTACGTCGGTAATCAGTTTATAATAGCAAAAAAGGCAGCTCAGGGGTTTGTGATATATGGCCAATATACCACGGCTAAGGGCTGTGTCCAGGCACGTGCCTAAGAACAAGCTTTAGCTGTGGTATATTGGACATATACCACACCCCCTTGGGTCTTATTTCTTTGGCACCTTTCTGGGTAAGTCTATTAGAGCTTTGCACACCTGGATTGTACAATATTTGCCCATTATTATGTTTTAAATTCTTCAAGTTGGTTGTTGATCATTGCTAGACAGACATTTTCAAGTCTTGCCATAGATTTTCAAGACGATTTAAGTCAAAACTGTAACGAGGCCACTCACGAACGTTCAACGTCCTCTTGGTGAGCAACTCCCGTTTATATTTGGACTTTGTGTTTTAGGTTATTGTCCTGCTGAAAGTTGAATTTCCCAGTGTCTGTTGGAAAGCAGACGGAACCAGGTTTTCCTCTAGGATTTTGCCTGTGCTTAGCTTTGTTCTGTTTATTTTTATCCTAAAAAAAACTCCCTAGTTCTTCCTGATGACAAGCATACCCGTATCATGAAACAGCCACCACCATGCTTGAAAATATATAGAGTTTTCACCAAACATAACGCTTTGTATTCAGGACAAAAAGTTAATTTCTTTGTCACATATTTTGCAGTTTCAATTTAGTGCCTCACATGTTCTACTGTTTGAGCTCCTGTTCCTCTTAAAGACTATTAGCTCAAAAGTATTGTGGAGCTCCTGCACCTAAATATAAACAGTACCGGCACCCAAAATGAGTACCGGCACCTATTTCAGTCAAGGTCAAGCACTGGTTCTACCCCTCCCATTGTTTTGCATTCAATGATGCTAATGATATGTTCTGAGTAGGTAAACTAAGCCCCGTTTTCGGTTGCTGACTATCATGATCCATATACTTGCCAGTTATCTGTACACTTGAAATGTGTGTGAACTATCCCTTTAAAACAGCCCAATGTGTATGAAACCAGTATGCGTATCGGTAGACTAAGCTCAAACTGTCTAAGCTCAAAGTTCTGTGGGTAATTCAATACCAAAAGCATGTTGACAGATGGGTAGGCCACTGGCTCGCTTCACTGCACATCATGAGAAGTAGAGGAGAGCGGGCAGGTCATGATAGTCCCAGAGAGTCCAAACATAATCAGTGGTGATTATAGATGCAGCCCCGGACGACAGGTAAGCTGTGACAGAGAGACAAAAGGAAGGCCCCCAGGGTTTCCATGGTGTCCCGGTTGTGGAGTGCAGCTGTAGTCACACCTGCCCCCTAAAAGTCACACCTCCTAACCTAACAGTACACAACCACAAGGCCTTCCAAAGGCCTTACTTAAAGGTCCAATGCAGCTGTTTTTATCTCAATATCAAATCATTTTTGGGTAACAATTAAGTACCATATTGTGTTTGTTTTCAATTAAAATTGTTAAAAATAAGCAAAAATAGCTTCTTAGCAAAGAGCAATTTCTCAATCAAAGATTTTGCTAGAACTTTCTGGGAGGGGAAAATTGATTATTGGCAGTGAGGTTTGGAACTTTATTTCTTATTGGTCTATTAACTAATTTACTGCCTGGTGACCAAAACGCCGTCCCACCAAAACAGGCAGAAATTTCTGGTGGTATTTTCAAACAGCTCTTACACTAAAATGGCATTATCATAATTTTCAATTTTTCACAGTATTTTCCCAACCTGAAAGTGTGGAAATATATATAACACACAGGAAAATCAGGTTTTTGAGACTAAGCTCAAACTGTCTAAGCTCAAAGTACCGTGGGTAATACATGATTGATAATAGTCCCAGAGAGTCCAAACATAATTAGTGGTGATTATAGATGCAGCCCCGGACGACAGGTAAGCTGTGACAGAGAGACAAAAGGAAGGCCCCTAGGGTTTCCATGGTGTCCCGGCTGTGGAGTACAGCTGTATTCACACCTGCCCCCTAAAAGTCCCACCTCCTAACCTAACAGTACACAACCACAAGGCCTTCCAAAGGCCTTACTTAAAGGTCCAACACAGCTGTTTTTATCTCAATATCAAATCATTTATGGGTAACAATTAAGTACCATATTGTGTTTGTTTTCAATTAAAATTGTCAAAAAGAAACAAAAATAGCTTATTAGCAAAGAGCAATTTCTCAATCAAGAATATTGCTAGAACTTTCTGGGAGTGTTCTTAGTGGGGAGGGGAAAAATGAGATGTTATTGGCAGAGGTTTGGAGCTCTATTTCTAATTGGTCTATTTACTAATTTACTGCCTGGTGACCAAAACGCCTTCCCACCAAAACAGGTGGAAATTTCTGGTGGTATTTTCAAACAGCTCTTACACTAAAAGGGCATTATCATAATTTTCTAATTTTCACAGTATTATCCCAACCCATAAATATATAAAACACAGGAAGATCAGGTTTTTGACTACACTGGGCCTTTACGTCATTGGGACTGTGTAACCTAACAGTACACAACCACAAGGCCTTCTAAATGCCTTAGTTAAATCATTGGGACTGGGTAAGAGTACCAATTACACATACAACTGTCTCATAGTCTGCTCAACCCCACAGAAAAAAATAGGCTTTTATATTCAATTGAATAATAATTTGTAATCTTACCTATTAACAATATGTTGTTGAACAGGATTTCTTGGCAGATTGAGCAGTATAATACAGCAGGTAGCTTAGTGGTTAAGAGCGTTGTGCCAGTAACCGAAAGGTCGCTGGTTCTAATCCCCGAGCCGACTAGGTGAAAAATCTGTCGATGTGCCCTTGAGCAAGGCACTTAACCCTAATTGCTCCTGTAAGTCGCTCTGGATAAGAGCGTCTGCTAAATGAATAAAATGTAAAATACCATGGCCCCAAGTGGTTCAGTCTGGGGGACTTGGGAAATTGCAGGACTACTTATTCACATGACAGAACTTTCCACGCTGAAGTCATCTTGCAATATACCAATCTATATGAAACAACTTTATATACAGTACCAGTCAAAAGTTTGGACACACCTACTCATTCAAAGGTTTTTATTTACTTTTACTATTTTCTACATTGTAGAATAATAGTGAAGACATCAAAACTATGAAATAACACATTTTGAATCATGTAGTAACCAAAAAAGTGTTAAACAAATCAAAATATATTTTAGATTCTTCAAAGTAGCCACCCTTTGCCTTGATTACATCTTTACACACTCTTGGCATTCTCACAACCAGCTTCATGGGGTAATCACCTAGAATTATTTTTCCATCAGTCTTGAAGGAGTTCCCACATATGCTGAGCACTTGTTGGCTGCTTTTTCTTCACTCTGCCCTCCGACTCATCCCAAACCATCTCAATTGGGTTGAGGTCGGGGGATTGTGGAGGCCAGGTCATCTGATGCAGCACTCCATCACTCTCCTTCTTGGCCAAATAGCCCTTACACAGCCTGGAGGTGTGTTGGGTCATTGTCCTGTTGAAAAACAAATGATAGTCCCGGATGGCATATCGCTGCAGAATGCTGTGGTAGTCATGCTGGTTAAGTGTGCCTTGAATTCTAAATAAATCACTGACAATGTCACCAGCAAAGCACCCTCACACCATCACACCTCCTCCTCCATGCTTCACTGTGGGAACCACACATTCGGAGATCATCCGTTCACCTACTCTGCGTCTCACAAAGACACGGCAGTTGGAACCAAAAATCTCACATTTGGACTCATCAGACCAAAGGACAGATTTCCACCGGTCTAATGTCCATTGCTCGTGTTTCTTGGCCCAAGCAAGTCTCTTCTTCTTATTGGTGTCCTTTAGTAGTGGTTTCTTTGCAGCAATTAGTCCATGAAGGCCTGATTCACGTAATCTCCTCTGAACAGTTGATGTTGAGATCTGTCTGTTACTTGAACTCTCTGAAGCATTTATTTGGGCTGCAATTTCTGAGGCTGGTAACTCTAATGAACTTATTCTCTGCAGCAAAGGTAACTCTGGGTTTTCCTTTCCTGTGCCGGTCCTCATGAGAGCCAGTATCACCATAGCGCGAATTGACTCACCTTCATGTCTTAAAGTAATGATGGACTGTTGTTTCTCTTTGCATATTTGAGCTGTTCTTGCCATAATATAGAGTTGGTATTTTTCCAAATAGGGGCTATCTTCTGTGTACACCCCCTACCTTGTCACAACTCAACTGATTGGCTCAAACGCATTAAGAAGGAAATAAATTCCAGAAATTAATTTTTAACAAGGCACACCTGTTAATTGAAATGCATTCCAGGTGACTACCTCATGAAACTGGTTGATAGAATGCCAAGAGTGTGCAAAGCTGTCATCAAGGCAAAGGGTGGCTACTTTGAAGAATCTCAAATATAACATATATTTAGATTTGTTTAACATTTTTTCTGGTTGCTACATGATTCCGTATGTGTTATTTCATAGTTCTGATGTCTTCACTTTTATTCTACAATGTAGAAAATAGTAAAAATAAAGAAAAACACTGGAATGAGTAGGTGTGTCCAAACTTTTGACTGGTACTGTATATTAAAACTATGACAAAAATATGAAAGAGCATAACAATCCTTTAAAGAGGCCACTGCCTAACCTATCCATTTGATTGAATAATAATATTAAACAAGTCAAGTAAGAAAGGTATTAAACAGATGTTAGGTATGTTACGATGACTGTTTATTAATATCCCTAGATCACAAAGCAGAGTAAGTTGATGTTGCCACAAAACTGATTCATTTTTCTATTTCCCCCCAATGATTAGTGGAGCTAGAGATATACACATGAGCCCCAAGACACACAGGAAACCAGTGTGGAGCTGACATTCATTAAACGTTCACGTGAATGCTATCTTTTTTCTCCTCACCACCATGAAAAATGCTGTTCTGATGTCCCTTGTTTTCATCCCATATATAATTGGATTAATAATTGGCAGGAGAAGGTAGATCATCATACCACACAGTTTCTGTGCATTAGGAGGTATGTTCTGAAAGCGATATGACAGTATTACAAAGGTGGTAGTAAATTCAAAAAGGAAAAATGTTACTAGCTGAGCGACACAGGTGTTTACAGCCTTGCTCTTGGTGTCAGATTGTCGATTAATTATGCATATTACAAGAATGTTAATATAGGAAAATAGCTGAATACCCACACTGATAATCTGCATAACCGCTGTCATAGCCAAACCATAAATGTTGTTAACTGTGAGATCTTCTCCACATGAGAGGCGAAGTAGAGAGGGGTTGTCACAATAGATATTTAGTATGTAAGCCTTGCACCTCTTAACTCGGGACTGAAGAGCAAACAGGGCCAGTATCATGGCCAGGTCAAGGCCCCAAGCAGCTGATATAATGACACATAGTGTCAAAGGTGTCATGATCGAGGGGTATTGCAGTGGTTTGCAAATGGCAAAATATCTATCAATTGACATCGCTGCAAGTACAAAAAGCACACCACCTCCGTACATGTGACAAAGAAAGGCTTGAAAAACACATGTGGGGTAGTACACAGAGTGAGTCTGTGTCACGATGTCTGCCAACACCCTCGGTAGCATAGCGCTGATTCCTATCAGGTCATTCAGGGGGAGACTGAAGAGGATGTAAAACATGGGCTTGTGGAGAGTCTGCTGTGTGATGATCAACAGTATGATGGTGAGGTTACAGAAGACAGAGAACAGATAGAGCAGGAGACCCATGGTGAACACAGGGTAGTTCACTGGGGTAGGGATGTCAAAACTGGCAATCTGCAGGTTGTAACTGAATGTCTGATTAAGAGTCTGGCCCGCCATCATCAAATACCTGTAAAGGAAGAAAAGCAAATCTCATGTACACATTTTAAAGTGCTATTAAACTACTTGGTATGCAAATCTGACTCAATACTAGCAAAAACTTATCTAAAGCTAGTCAGTTCCAGTCTAGCTTACTGTAGGGTTCTTATTAACATATTAACTGAATTATCAGATTGGTTGTATTCAGTCACTGTATATTGTAGTTTATAATTTTAAACATATATTGTCTTTAATTTAACATGTACTCTGCATTAAAGCAATGTGTATGTAAGTATACGGCACGTTATTCAGATGAGTGGTATAGCTTACCTGAGGGTTTACCTGTCTGTTACGTTCTGTCTAAAAGCAAACAATACCCTGCTATTATGTTGTCAATCTTTCTAAACTAGTTTGGAGAGAGCTGTGGCACTAGCAGAAATAAAGCCCCAACTCCTTGTGCAGTAGAATGTTATTTAAAGGAGACAGATTCATGTGACAGTAATCCCAGAGAACCACTCACACATTCTGACGTAACTCAAGACTAAGTGATTGGTTGTTGGGATGATTGCATGATGATGTATTAATTACTGTATCTAAATACATAATGATGTTCTATTGTGGTAAATTACTGTGTACTGTACATCGTTGGCTATGTGATCTATGAAGACATTTTGTACATGTGTCACGCCCTGACTCTGGGGACTCCTATTTGTTGAGTCAGGGTGTGTATATTATGTGTTGTGTTGTTCTATGTTATAGGTTCTATTATGTGTAGATCTATGTTGGCCGGTGTGGTTCCCAATCAGAGGCAGCTGTAGCTCGTTGTGTCTGATTGGGGACCATACTTAGGCAGCCTATTGGCACTAGTGGGTTGTGGGATCTTGTTCTGTGTAGGTATGTGTTGTGTTCTACCTTGGAATTCACGTTTCGTTTGTTTATTGTTTTGTCGGTTGTTACGGCGCCAGCAGTGCCGACGACGGAGACCCGAGAGGCAACCCAAATAATATTTGGGGGGGGGGGGGGGGGGGGCACACGGTGTGGACGACTAGGCAGCAGGAGGCCGTTAAAGGGCGGATCGCCAGATTAGGAGAGGAGGCCACCATGTTACGGGGGCTATTGGTTCAGAGGGAGCAGGAGATATTCGGTCAGAGGGAGGCGCTACAGGAGGCTATAAGGGAGAAGGAAACTAAGCCAGTGGTGCGTGTTCCCAGTACGGCCCGACCCATTCCTGCCCCTCGCACCAAGCCAGTGGTGCGCGTCGCCAGTCCGGCCCGTCCTGTTCCTGCTCCTCGCACCAAGCCAGTAGTGCGCGTCGCCAGCCCGGTCCGGCCTGTTCCTGTCCCTCGCACCAAGCCAGTGGTGCGCGTCGCCAGCCCGGTCCGGCCTGTTCCTGCCCCTCGCACCAAGCCAGTGGTGCGCGTCGCCAGCCCGGCCCGGCCTGTTCCTGCCCCTCGCACCAAGCCAGTGGTGCGCGTCGCCAGCCCGGTCCGGCCTGTTCCTGCCCCTTGCACCAAGACAGTGGTGCGCGTCGCCAGCCCGGCCCGGCCTGTTCCTTTCCCTCGCACCAAACCAGTGGTGCGCGTCGCCAGCCCAGCCCGGCCTGTTCCTGACCCTCGCACCAAGCCAGTGGTGCGCGTCACCAGCCCGGCCCGGCCTGTTCCTGCCCCTCGCACCAAGCAAGTGGTGCGCGTCGCCGGCCCGGCCTGTTCCTGCCCCTCGCACCAAGCCAGTGGTGCGCGTTGCCAGCCCGGCCTGGCCTGTTCCTGCCCCTCGCACCAAGCCAGTGGTGCGCGTTGCCAGCCCGGTCCGGCCTGTTCCTGTCCCTCGCACCAAGCCAGTGGTGCGCGTCGCCAGCCTGGCCCGGCCTGTTCCTGCCCCTCGCATCAAGCCAGTGGTGCGCGTCGCCAGCCCGGCCTGGCCTGTTCCTGCCCCTCGCACCAAGCCAGTGGTGCGTGTGTCCAGTCCGGCACGGCCCGTGCCTGTTCCACCGGTGCCTGGTCCGGCACCGGTCAGCTGCTCCACTCCGGAGCCAGAGCAGTCCGCTCCATCGGTGCCCAGTTCAGCTCCGGTCAGCTGCTCCACTCCGGAGACAGAGCAGTCCGCTCCACCGGTGCCTGATCCAGCTCCGGTCAGCTGCTCCACTCCGGAGCCAGATTAGTCCGCTCCACCAGTGCCCAGTCCAGCTCCGGTCAGCGGCTCCAGTCCGGAGCCTGTGCAGTCTCCTCCACCGGTGCCCGGTCCAGCTCCGGTCAGCGGCTCCAGTCCAGACCCAGACGTCAGCCCCTCTCCAGGTTCGGGGTGTCCCACACCAGGGTCCAGACAGGGCTTGGTACTTTGTGGGAGGAAGGAGAGGGGAAGCAGCGCGCCGTGGTCCAGACCAGACCAGAGGCGCAACAGGGAGGCGGAGAGTAAGTGGTCGTCACGCCCTGAGCCGGATCCGCCTCCAAGGCGGAATGCCCACCCGGCTCCTACCCTGTTATGTTTATGTTGTGCGGTCGGTGTGGTTCCCAATCAGAGGCAGCTGTAGCTCGTTGTCTCTGATTGGGGACCATACTTAGGCAGCCTATTGGCACTAGTGGGTTGTGGGATCTTGTTCCGTGTAGGTATGTGTTGTGTTCTACCTTGGACTTCACGTTTCGTTTGTTTATTGTTTTGTCGGTTGTTTATTCATTAAAATAAACATGTACGCATATCACGCTGCGCCTTGGTCTGACCCGTCTGTAAACGAACGTGACAACATGCAAGACAGTACTCACGTATATTTTAAACGTTAACAGAAATAAACATTTCACTTTCTTTCTGAAGCCAGTAATGACCTATGAAAAGGCTTTATTGTAAAATCACAACGCTTTCAAAATTGCCCAAAATTACAAAAGCCTCTATTCAATCAGTACCACGGAAGTTCAGCTTTACTGTGTGATTGAAATTTAAAGGTAATGGTTCTGCTTTAGCGGAGACAGCATTCAGAGTAAACGCTGCCTGCATATTACTTTTACATTTATATCGCAGAATCTTTAACGCTTCAGATTTACAGATTGAATAGAGGCCAAAGTAGAAAATAAATTGTACATTTAGAAAACAGTAAAATATTAAATAAAAATGTTATAGGGAAAAATACCAGCATAATTACTCCTCGTGCTATACAAATCAAGGGCCAGAAATAGTATTTTTACTATTTTCATTTTAAGGGGCAATCTGCAGTTCAAACAATAACAAAGGTACAACCCGCCACTGTTTTGGTAAACAGCCAACATGCAGAAGCTTTTATCCAAAGCGACTTATAGTCATGCTTGCATACATTTTATGTATGGGTGGTCCCAGAATTTGAACCCACTATCCTGGCGTTACAAATACCTTGCTCTACCAACTGAGCTAAAAAGGGGCTGTATAACTGTAACCTCTCTCAAATTCATAGACATAGCTATAGATGCAAGAACTGACCGTCCATGATATCAAAATTATAGTTTTAAGCATGAGTGTTTGTTTACAATTAAATTGTTTACAATGGAGTGAAACAAGTGTACATTTTGGGTTCTGATGAGAGTACGACACTTGAACTAAGCTAATGAGGCATTCTTCAAGAACCAGTGGGTATATATAATTAATTTAAAATTTAAAAAAATGGATGTACCAATCACAGATAGCACAGCACCTTTTAACATAATTTCTCATCCCATATTTGACCTTTTTGTTTAACCTTGTACGTTTAAACAAATGCTTTCTAAAGCTGGGAATTAATTGAAAATACATTTATTTTTTTAACTTTTTTTTTAAAAACTTGAAAGTTAAATAAAGGTAAGGAGAAGGGATACATCTTTAAACTCAAAGCACAATCTCTAATTTCAACAGCTTGACCCAGCTTGACCCACTTTGTTTGGTAAACTGAGAGATGGGGCTGGAGATACAGGGACTGCCAGTCCATGAGGTTGAAATTATAGTTTGATGGATGATTTGAAGCTATGGTATAATGTGCATTGTTTAATAATGCACTGTAAGCACAGATGTAGTGATGAACTACCGGAAGAGAATAACTCCCGAGTGGCGCAGTGGTCTAAGGCACTGCATCGCAGTGCTAGCTGTGCCACTAGAGATCCTGGTTCAAATCCAGGCTCTGTCGTAGCCGGCCGCGACTGGGAGACCCATGGGGCGGCGCACAATTGGCCCAGCGTCGTCCAGGGTAGGGGAGGGAATGGCCGGCAGGGATGTAGCTCAGATGGTAGAGCATGGTGGTTGCAACTCTAGGGTTGTGGGTTCAATTCCCATGGGGGGCCAGTATGAAAAATACAAAAATAATGTATGCAATCACTAATCGCTCTGGATAAGAGCGTCTGCTAAATGACTAAAATGTATTATGTAACTATTTCCGTTGTATGTCTTCAGAGCAGAAACAATACACTTTGCCCCACATCTGGACTGACTGTGAACTGTCATTACACACCATGTTTATAATAGGTTCAGACTGATACTTTGTTGAGAAATACTTTCAATAGAGTGATTCGTATTTCACTTGCGTTCAGCCCATAAACAATTGGATTCAGAAGTGGAGATACTAGAAAGATGAGCATGCCCATAATCTTTTGCAAGTCAGCTGAGACATTCTTGAGTCTGTATGATAAAATGGTGAAGATTCCTACAACCTCAAATATGAAGAATATGACCAACTGTGCCACGCAGGTGTTCAAAGCCTTACTCTTAGCTTCAGACTTCCTTGTACCCAAGCAAGTGATTAGAATCTTCACATAGGAAAAAATCTGAACAGATACATTTATAATCTGCATGACTGCCGTGTTAAACAGGCCTATGACATTATTCAGTGTTATTATTCATGACGATGATGGACAGCAAGGTCAAGTTGCAGAACGCACTAAATAAATAGAAAGCAATGCCCAGGAAAAAGATGGGATAGTTTCCACCAGGTGGAATAAAAAATTGGCTACATGTTTAATATACAATACAAGACATCACCTTCCACGAACAGCTGAGCATGAATCCTGAGAAGATGTAGGTGCCTCCAGGGTGGAGCACTGCTTTGTACATATTGGCCTTTGAAACTTTCTTTTATTGATGCCCTCTGACTGCTATGCGTCAGTCTTAGAATCCCATGAGATAGTGGAGCTTTGATTGCAAAATTGAGAGGATCACCTTAGAATGGGTTAGACGTAAAGAATATAATGAATGAATGAATTGAAATGAATCAGGGTTAGGGTTAAGGGCTTTACAGACAGGAAGTGGCGGCGTGGTTGCCCATTCATTTTCAATGTAGTAAGATGGGGGGCGCAATTCTATCCAGGCGGAGTGATCGGCGGTGCTCATGCATGTGATTTATACAGTATTTTTGGTATTATCCAGTGGTGGAAAAAGTACTCAATTGTCATACTTGAGTAAAAGTAAAGATACCTTAATAGAAAATGATTCAAGTAAAAGTGAAAGTCACCCAGTAAATTACTATTTGAGTAAAGGTATAAAACTATCTGGTTTTAAATGTATTTAAGTAGAGTGGTGGAAAAAGTACTCAATTGTGGTACTTTAGGGTGTTAGGGAAAATGTATAGGAGTAAAAAGTACATATTTTCTTCAGGAATGTAGTGGGAAAGTTGTCAAAAATATAAATATTAAAGTACAGATACCCCCCTAAAAATTACTTAAGTAGTACTTCAAAGTATATTTACTTAAGTATTTTACACCATTGGTATTATCAATAGTAAACTGTGAAACACAAAACCAATCTCTCCTCATTGAATTTCATTCATTCATTTATTCATTAATTCATTAATTAATTCACTCACTCATTCATTCATTCATTCATTCATTTATTCATTCATTTATTCACTCATTCATTCATTACGGTTACAGTAGCATTTACTTTTTTACAGCATAATTCACTGAGTGAAAATTTTACCGTGACATTCAGGGGGGCGTCTATTGGGCACATTTATTTTATATGCCTAATAGTAAAGACATGTCAATTAACATATTTGTTTAATCTGGGAGGAACACAACCAGTCATGATGTTTTCATCTGATTGTCAAACAAATCACTTCAAAAGTAGGCTACCAGGGCATGTTCGTCGACTCCAAAATAATTCCAGCTTCCAAACAGTGCACTTTGATGAATGGAAAGACACATCTGTTACAGACACCATCAGTGGTGTTGTGACATTGGGTGATTGGCCTACACAGTGGTGTGTATTCATGGAGGCCAAGGGGACATTTAAAATTAAAATAATGTAGCTTTCTTCTCTCTTTGTGTTTCATAATTTTCCCACAATTAGCATGTGGTTGAATCTATCTCACTGGAGAAAGTCATGTCATACTCCTTTGGATCAGACAGCAGAGGATACGTTGGCTACACAGGGGTGCTGTTTCGCTCACTCTGATGTGTTCTCTGGTGAGATTGATATGCCTTGCTGTCGGCGTGCATCTCGGTCAAATTATCAATATTAAGAGACCCCAACAAAGTTTTCCTTTTGTTGCCTGTAGGAGAGCTCATGTATAATTCAGATGTCTTACCATCACCGCCCCTCCCCTTTCGTGTACATACAGTGCCTTCGGAAAGTATTCAGACCCCTTGACTTTTTCCACATTTTGTTATGTAACAGCCTTATCTCAAATTGATTAAATATTTATTTTTTTCAGCAATCTACGCACAATACCCCATAATGACAAAGCAAAAACAGGGTTTTAGAAATGTTTGCAAAGGTATTAAAAATCAAAAATACCTTATTTACATAAGTATTCAGACCCTTTGCTATGAGACTCAAAATTGAGCTCAGGTGCATCCTGTTTCCATTGATCATCCTTGAGATGTTTCTACAACTTGATTGGAGTCCACCTGTGGTCAATTCAGTTGATTGGACATGATTTGGAAAGGCACACATCTGTCTACATATATAAGGTCCCACAGTTGACAGAGCATGTCAGAGCAAAAACCAAGCCATGAGGTCGAAGGAATTGTCCGTAGAGCTCCGAGACAGGAAATGTCAAGGCACAGATCTGGAGAAGGGTACCAAAAAATGTCTGCAGCATTGAAGGTCCCCAAGAACATAGTGGCCTCCATCATTCTTAAATGGAAGAATTTTGGAACCACCAAGACTCTTCCTAAAGCTGGCCGCCCGGCCATACTGAGCAATCGGGGGAGAAGGGCCTTGGTCAGGGAGGTGACCAAGAACCCAATGGTCACTCTGACAGAGCTCTAGAGTTCCTCTGTGGAGATAGGAGAACCTTCCAGAAGGACAACCATCTCTGCAGCACTCCACCAATCAGGCCTTTATGGTAGAGTGGCCATATGGAAGCCACTTCTCAGTAAAAGGCACATGACAGCCCACTTGGAGTTTGCCAAAAGGCACCTAAAGACTATCAGACCATGAGAAACAAGATTCTCTGGTTGATGAAACCAAGATTGAACTCTTCGGCCTGAATGCCAAGAGTCACGTCTGGAGGAAACCTGGCACCATCCCTATGGTGAAGTATGGGGGTGGCAGCATCATGCTGTGGGGATGTTTTTCAGTGGCAGGGACTGGGAGACTAGTCAGGATCGAGGCAAAGATGAATGGTGCAAAGTACAGCGAGATCCTTGATGAAAACCTGCTCCAGAGCGCTCTGGACCTCAGACTGGGGCAAAGGTTCACCTTCCAACAGGTCAAAGACCCTAAGCACACAGCCAAGACAATGTAGGAGTGGCTTAGGGACTCCCCAAATACAGGTGTGCCAGGCTTGTAGTGTCATACCCAAGAAGACTCGAGGCTGTAATCGCTGCCAAAGTTGCTTCAACAAAGTACTGAGTAAAGGGTCTGAATACTTATGTAAATGTGATATTTCAGTTTTTATTTGTAATAAATTATCAAACATTTCTAAAAACCTGTTTTTGCTTTGACATTATGGGGTATTGTGTGTAGATTGATGAAGAAAAAACAACAATTTAATCAATTTTAGAACAAGGCTGTAACGTAACAAAATGTGGAAAAAGGGAAGGGGTCTGAATACTTTCTGAAGGCACTGTATACAATATCCAACATAGTAAGACTTCATTTATTTGCAAACATCACTGATATCTCAAATAAAATAAAAGTTATTGATACATGTTTTATAAATATAATACTCTCTGTTACAAGTGAGGATGTCTCTTTTGAACTGTTATCTTATTATAAAGTCCCCAACTAGTATTCCATGTGTTGACCATTATTCCCCTAATACAGCTCACTGTGGCTACTTAATTCCATGATTACATCAGTTAGAAGAGACTGTGTCATCTTGGTGTAAAAAAACATGTATTAATGAGCCCCGTAGAGAAATGATTAAATTATGTCTCATTAACTGTCTCTTGTTGTAATTAATCCATTGGGACAGCAGAAACCTCTCGTCAGTTATTAGAGTCTTCACCTCTCGCTAATGAAGCATGTTGATAAAAAAAAAACACGAGGCATCACAAGTTCAAGTTAAGCCTCTGCCTCATAGTTTGGTAGCATTACACATATTTTGATTACATAAATCATATAGATGATATCTGAAATGTCCAATGCATTTCAACAGAGAGAAATGCATCTATCTATCATAACATTTTATTCTCCCTGCCTGTAGCTCAGGCATGCTCTAACCAGAGTATCCATGTTCATGCTCCGTCAGAACAGATACTGGATCTAATCACAATGTTAAAAGTCAATATTATCTACTCATCTCTATCCTTCCTGATGTGTCAGGATGTCCGCAGATACTTGTTTTTGATTAAGTATCTATTAAAACTAGAGGGGATAAGGGAATATGTGGACACTGACCTATGGGATTGCAGTGGGGACAAGCAGGCCTCTTTACCAAAGTGGCGTATAGAACTGGGGAATGGACAGAAGGGAGAGGTTAAGCATCCCACCCAGGAGAGAGAGCCCTATTGGACAGGGAGGTGGTTAATTAATTAAATCGAGCTCTGGTCATTGTTAGTGGATGAAGAGTTAGGGCGAGGCCACCAGAACCTCTCTCATGACTGTAGGATCCTAAGGGATGGAAGACTCCATGCCACTGACTGACTATTCTCACTTTACCCACTGCTAGCCGTGCTTCACAAACCCACTGAATTGGTGAGAAATTACGTCTTCAAAAACAGATACAGCGCCTTCAGAAAGTATTCACACCCCTTTACTTTTTTCACATTTTAAAATAGATTAAATTGAGATTTGTTTTCACTGATCTACATACAATACCCCATAATGTCAAAGTGGAATTATGTTTTTCTTCTTTTTTATTTTATTAATGAAAAACTGAAATGTCTTGAGTCAATTAGTATTCAACCCTTTTCTTATGGCAAGCCTAAATAAGTTCAGTAGCAAAAATGTGCTTAACAAGTCACATATTAAGTTGTATGGACTAACTATGTGTGCAATAATAGTGTTTAACATGATTTTTGAATGACTACCTCATCTCTGTATCCCACATATACAATTATATGTAAGGTCCCTCAGACGAGCAGTGCATTTCAAACACAGATTCAACCACAAAGACCAGGGAGGTTTTCCAACGCTTCACAAAGAAGGGCACCTATTGGTAGATGGGTAAAAAAAAAAAAAAAGCAGACACTGAATACCCCTTTGAGCATGGTGAAGTTATTAATTACACTTTGGATGATGTATCAATACACCCAGTCACTACAAAGATACAGGTGTCCTTCCTAACTCAGTTGCCGGAGAGGAAGGAAACAGCTCAGAGATTTCACCACGAGGCCAATGTTGACTTTGAAACAGTTACAGAGTTTAATGGCTGTGATAGGAGAAAACTGAGGATGGATCAACAACATTGTAGTTACTCCACAATACTAACCTAATTGACTGAGTGAAAAGAATGAAGCCTGTACACAATACAAAATATTCCAAAACATGCATCATATTTGCAACAAGGCACTAAAGTAATACTGCAATAAATGTGGCAAAGCAATTCACTTTTTGTCTCCTCCCGTTGCTCCCCTCTGGCACTCTGATTCGCCGGTCTACTGAGTCACCGGTCTGAGCGCACCACCTCGGCAATAAAGGAATGGAAACCCAACGCACCCTAATCACCTCCAGTGCACCTGCACATCATCATCTCATCACCACCACTATATAGCCCTGGACTGTTCAATCATTGTTGTGTGTAATTGTTTAGCGTCATGTCGTTTACTCACTCCTTGTTATTCTCTTTCTCATTGTTAAGTAAACATTTACCTTGTTGATTCCTGCCTCCGAGTCCTCACCCATTGAGGTGGGCAGCACCCCATACACCACCACGAACTACAGATCTCCTGGTGGCTCCCAATCTAGGCGGTATGACTCCCGTCGCCGTGCCGTGAGTGTTACGTCAGCGGGGAACCTTATAGATAGGGAGCTGGTCTCTGAATGGGGTTGCCCACCGTGACACTGCCTTCTCCGCTACACGTCACCTCGCCGGACAATAAACCACTTGGATCAGGCACCATTACGCATGTCACTCTCCCCATCACCATTCCCACACTACCGGAGCACCACGAGGAGCTGTCATTCCACATCGTCACGTCACCCCTTCACCGGATCGTCTTGGGATTGCCCTGGCTCAGACTTCACAACCCCACCATCAGTTGGATCACCAAGAGGATCACAGCCTGGTCCACCTCATGATGGAAGACCTGCCTGCTGGTGGGTTGTTGTTCCACGTCAGTGGAGAGTCCGGATTCTACTCAACATTCCACGTAAGTACGCAGATCTCTCCGATGTCTTCTCATCATCAAAGGCTATGTGTCTCCCTCCTCAAAGCCCCTGGGATTGCGTCATTGACCTGCTGGAGGGACAACACCCCCCGACGAGTCGCATTTACTCCCTTTCCATGGCGGAGACTGAGGCCATGGGGAATTGTGGGGGAGACCCTGAAACAGGGGTTCATCAGACGCTCTACCTCTCCTGCCTCCGCCAGCTTCTTCTTCGTGGCCAAAAAAGAGAGGACTGAAGCTATGCATTGACTACAGGGAGCTGAACGAAGTCACCACCAAGTACTGGTAGCCCCTCCCTCTGGTTCCGTCGGCCATCGTTTTCCAGTCCTTCATCAATGACATGTTCCGAGACATGCTGAGTAGACAGGTGGTGGTGTACATCAACGATATCCTGATCTGCTCGGCTACGTTCGAGGAACACGTCAGGGACGTCAGAGCTGTCCTACTCCGCCTCTGGGAACACAGCCTGTTGGTGAAGGGGGAGAAATGCGAAATCCACCAACAGGCCATCTCCTTCCTGGGATACCGGATTAGTCCTCAGGGGGTGTTCATGGAAAGAGAGAAGACGGACGCCGTCAGGTCATGGCCAGTCCCCACCACCATCAAGGGCCTACAGAGCTTCCTGGGATTCGCCAATTTCTACCAGCGTTTCATCAGGTCCTTCAGCTCCATAGCCGCCCCGCTCACCTCTCTCCTTAAGGGTGGGCCTCAGAAGCTGGCCTGGAACCCTGAGGCTGACGCTGCCTTCAAGAGGCTGAAGGAGAGGTTCGCCACAGCGCCCATCCTAAAACACCCAGATCCATCTTGTCCTTTCATCCTGTAGGTGGACGCATCTGAGGAGGGTGTGGGTGCACCAGAGAATATGTATCCCTGTGCCTTTATCTCTAAAAAGCTTACCCCCGCAGAGAGGAACTATGGAGTTGGAGACAGGGAGCTGTTGGCGGTGGTCCTCGCTCTGGAGGAATGGAGACACTGGCTGGAGGGTGCAGTCCATCCATTCTGGATTCTTACTGACCACCAGAATTTGGAGCACATACGGGCAGCGAAACGGAGGAACTCTTGTCAAGCCAGGTGGGCCCAATTTCTTACTCGCTTTCAGTTCATTCTGTCCTACCGCCCAAGATCCCAGAATGTGAAAGCTGACGCACTCTCCAGGATGCACCATACCAGAGAAAGGAAGGATCTGGGGGGTCCTATCCAGCCTCCGGGGCGCGTGTATGTACCCACCAGTGTCCGTGACCGCCTGCTGATCTGGGCGCACACCATTCTTACGGCAGGGCACTCCGCTATTACGCACACCCTGCATTCTCTATCACAAAAATATTGGTGGCCCACCTTGGCTACTGATGTCTCTCGCTTTGTCAACTCCTGTTCTGTATGTGCACAAACGAAGACACCTCGGAACGCCCCGGCAGGCAAACTAGTTCCTCTACCAGTGCCTCAGCGACCTTGGTCACACCTGTCCATAGACTTTGTCACCGACCTCCCACGTTCTGACGGCTTCATCACAGTCATGGTGGTTGTAGATCGGTTCTCAAAATCATGCCGTTTTTTGCCACTAACTGGTCTTCCTTCTGCTCTCCAGGTTGCTGAGGTCCTGTTCCAACAGGTCTTCCGGCACTATGGACTTCTGGAGGACATCGTCTCGGACCGTGGCCCCCAATTCACCTCCCGAGTGTGGAAGGCTTTCCCAGAGAAGATCGGGGCCACTGCCAGCCTCACTTCCGGGTATAGGCCTCAGTCAAATGTCACGTCTCCTCCCATTGCTCCCCTTCTCTTTCTCATTGTTAAGTAAACATTTACCTTGTTGATGTCTGCATCCTGCCTCTTCATATCCTCATTACTCGTCACATGAATACAAAGTGTTGTGTTTGGGGCAAATTAAATACGACACATTGCTGAGTACCATTCTCCATATTTTCAAGCATGGTGGTGGCTGCATCATGTTATGGGTATGCTTGTAATCATTAAGGACTGGGGAGTTTTTCAGGATAAAAAAAATTAACAGAATGGAGCTAAGCACAGGCAAAATCCTAGAGGAAAATCAGGTTCAGTATGTTTTAAACCAGACACTGTGAGATGAATTCACCTTTCAGCAGGACAATAACTTAAAACACAAGACCAAATCTACACTGGAGTTGCTCACCAAGAAGACAGTCAATGTTCCTGAGTGGCCGAGTTACAGTTTTGACTTAAATCTACTTAAATCTATGGCAAGACCAGAAAATGCTTGTCTAGCAATGATCAACAATCAATTTGATAGAGGTTGAAGAATTCAGGCTGTAACGTAACAAAATGTGGAAGGGGTATAAATACTTTCTCAAGGCACTGTAAAAAACATTGTTTCATAGGGTTATATAATCAAGATGTTATGTTAAAGGTGACAATGTTCTGATCTTTTACAGAACCATATTCGTTAAAGTAGAAATTCACCCACGAACTGAGAAGAGGATAAAAGGTCTTCAGTCATGCTCAAAAGCAACAATTACCAAAAAATGTCAGGAGTTTCATCACATTTTAATGATTGAAAACATGAACACAACTAGATGTAAGGTCTTCAAGATGTTAATTCATTCTAAAGGACTATCTGCTTTAATGAATGAAGGTTAAGAATCTGATTTTACAATCCACTTTTGTTTTATTGTAGTAAGTTTCCCCACAAAAATACAAAATAAAATACCTTCTGGCTGGCCAAACCAAAACTTGGCCCGTGACGACTTGTGGTTTTAAAAATATATATACAAAATTAACCCAGCAGAAGGTTAAAAATATGTACTGTATATACAGTGGGGAAAAAAAGTATTTAGTCAGCCACCAATTGTGCAAGTTCTCCCACTTAAAAAGATGAGAGAGGCCTGTAATTTTCATCATAGGTACAGTCAACTATGACAGACAAAATGAGAAAAATAAATCCAGAAAATCACATTGTAGGATTTTTAATGAATTTATTTGCAAATTATGGTGGAAAATAAGTATTCGGTCAATAACAAACGTTTCTCAATACTTTGTTACATACCCTTTGTTGGCAATGACACAGGTCAAACGTTTTCTGTAAGTCTTCACAAGGTTTTCACACACTGTTGCTGGTATTTTGGCCCATTCCTTCATGCAGATCTCCTCTAGAGCAGTGATGTTTTGGGGCTGTCGCTGGGCAACACAGACTTTCAACTCCCTCCAAAGATTTTCTATGGGGTTGAGATCTGGAGACTGGCTAGGCCACTCCAGGACCTTGAAATGCTTCTTATGAAGCCACTCCTTCGTTGCCCGGGCGGTGTGTTTGGGATCATTGTCATGCTGAAAGACCCAGCCACGTTTCATCTTCAATGCCCTTGCTGATGGAAGGAGGTTTTCACTCAAAATCTCACGATACATGGCCCCATTCATTCTTTCCTTTACACGGATCAGTCGTCCTGGTCCCTTTGCAGAAAAACAGCCCCAAAGCATGATGTTTCCACCCCCATGCTTCACAGTAGGTATGGTGTTCTTTGGATGCAACTCAGCATTCTTTGTCCTCCAAACACGACGAGTTGAGTTTTTACCAAAAAGTTATATTTTGGTTTCATCTGACCATATGACATTCTCCCAATTCTCTTCTGGATCATCCAAATGCACTCTAGCAAACTTCAGACGGGCCTGGACATGTACTGGCTTAAGCAGGGGGACACGTCTGGCACTGCAGGATTTGAGTCCCTGGCGGCGTAGTGTGTTACTGATGGTAGGCTTTGTTACTTTGGTCCCAGCTCTCTGCAGGTCATTCACTAGGTCCCCCTGTGTGGTTCTGGGATTTTTGCTCACCGTTCTTGTGATCATTTTGACCCCACGGGGTGAGATCTTGCGTGGAGCCCCAGATCGAGGGAGATTATCAGTGGTCTTGTATGTCTTCCATTTCCTAATAATTGCTCCCACAGTTGATTTCTTCAAACCAAGCTGCTTACCTATTGCAGATTCAGTCTTCCCAGCCTGGTGCAGGTCTACAATTTTGTTTCTGGTGTCCTTTGACAGCTCTTTGGTCTTGGCCATAGTGGAGTTTGGAGTGTGACTGTTTGAGGTTGTGGACAGGTGTCTTTTATACTGATAACAAGTTCAAACAGGTGCCATTAATACAGGTAACGAGTGGAGGACAGAGGAGCCTCTTAAAGAACAAGTTACAGGTCTGTGAGAGCCAGAAATCTTGCTTGTTTGTAGGTGACCAAATACTTATTTTCCACCATAATTAGCAAATAAATTCATTAAAAATCCTACAATGTGATTTTCTGGAGAAAAAAAATCTAAATTTGTCTGTCATAGTTGACGTGTACCTATGATGAAAATGACAGGCCTCTCTCATCTTTTTAAGTGGGAGAACTTGCACAATTGGTGGCTGACTAAATACTTTTTTTCCCCACTGTATACAGTGGGGAGAACAAGTATTTAATACACTGCCGATTTTGCAGGTTTTCCTACTTACAAAGCATGTAGAGGTCTGTAATTTTTTTTTCATAGGTACACTTCAACTGTGAGAGACGGAATCTAAAACAAAAATCCAGAAAATCACATTGTATGATTTTTAAGTAATTAATTTACATTTTATTGCATGACATAAGTATTTGATCACCTACCAACCAGTAAGAATTCCGGCTCTCACAGACCTGTTAGTTTTTCTTTAAGAAGCCCTCCTGTTCTCCACTCATTACCTGTATTAACTGCACCTGTTTGAACTCATTACCTGTATAAAAGACACCTGTCCACACACTCAATCAAACAGACTCCAACCTCTCCACAATGGCCAAGACCAGAGAGCTGTGTAAGGACATCAGGGATAAAATTGTAGACCTGCACAAGGCTGGGATGGGCTACAGGACAATAGGCAAGCAGCTTGGTGAGAAGGCAACAACTGTTGGCGCAATTATTAGAAAATGGAAGAAGTTCAAGATGACGGTCAATCACCCTCGGTCTGGGGCTCCATGCAAGATCTCACCTCGTGGGGCATCAATGATCATGAGGAAGGTGAGGGATCAGCCCAGAACTACACAGCAGGACCTGGTCAATGACCTGAAGAGAGCTGGGACCACAGTCTCAAAGAAAACCATTAGTAACACACTACGCCGTCATGGATTAAAATCCTGCAGCGCACGCAAGGTCCCCCTGCTCAAGCCAGCGCATGTCCAGGCCCGTCTGAAGTTTGCCAATGACCATCTGGATGATCCAGAGGAGGAATGGGAGAAGGTCATGTGGTCTGATGAGACAAAAATAGAGCTTTTTGGTCTAAACTCCACTCGCTGTGTTTGGAGGAAGAAGAAGGATGAGTACAACCCCAAGAACACCATCCCAACCGTGAAGCATAGAGGTGGAAACATCATTCTTTGGGATGCTTTTCTGCAAAGGGGACAGGACGACTGCACCGTATTGAGGGGAGGATGGATGGGGCCATGTATCGCGAGATCTTGGCCAACAACCTCCTTCCCTCAGTAAGAGCATTGAAGATGGGTCGTGGCTGGGTCTTCCAGCATGACAACGACCCAAAACACACAGCCAGGGCAACTAAGGAGTGGCTCCGTAAGAAGCATCTCAAGGTCCTGGAGTGGCCTAGCCAGTCTCCAGACCTGAACCCAATAGAAAATCTTTGGAGGGAGCTGAAAGTCCGTATTGCCCAGCGACAGCCCCGAAACCTGAAGGATCTGGAGAAGGTCTGTATGGAGGAGTGTGCCAAAATCCCTGCTGCAGTGTGTGCAAACCTGGTCAAGA
Source organism: Coregonus lavaretus (assembly GCF_964263955.1). Classification (NCBI taxonomy): domain Eukaryota; kingdom Metazoa; phylum Chordata; class Actinopteri; order Salmoniformes; family Salmonidae; genus Coregonus; species Coregonus lavaretus. The sequence continues at coordinate 35,271,245 of NC_140017.1, read as the reverse complement.
CCTACAGGAAACGTATGATCTCTGTAATTGCAAACAAAGGTTTCTGTACCAAATATTAAGTTCTGCTTTTCTGATGTATCAAATACTTATGTCATGCAATAAAATGCAAATTAATTACTTAAAAATCATACAATGTGATTTTCTGGATTTTTGTTTTAGATTCCGTCATGCTTTGTAAGTAGGAAAACCTGCAAAATCGGCAGTTTATCAAATACTTGTTCTCCCCACTGTATATATATAGAATAGAATTGCAGAAAATGTACTTTAACACTGCAAAAGAAAGTATCCACTGTCAAGAGGGGGGCACTATGTCTTGCCCGTGAGGTGGGTGGGCAACCAAATCTCACTTTGGGCCCCCAAAAGGCTAGAGGCGCTTCTGCCTGATGAGCTCCCCTGATGTTTTCCTGAACTTTCCAATACCATTCTGATGTATTTCCATGACTTACTGCTGCAAAGACAAACTGTTACATCTTTCCCATATTCAAGTCATTTTAAACATTTTCAAGTTATTAGACTTATGAACATAGAAACTTGGTTGCAGTTTCTGTGCCACAATGGTTTTTCTTTTTATACATCTTTAAAGATTCTCCGGTACTTTTGAATACTTTTTAGCCAGTAGTTCTGAAAGTACAATTGCATACTACGTCACATTATGTGCAGATATGTGTACCACGTTTTTGCTTTCCCTCTCCTGTGTGTGCTTGATGTGCCTCTTGCTAGCTGTCACTAATATGGCAAGGGGCTGAAGCTCATTGGTCAAACTCAAATTGCTTGGGGGTTGGCCCACGTGGGGGAAAAATTAAGGGAAAATGGCGGAACACAGCTTCCTGAAAAACGGACGCTTTCAAACTAGGGATTTTGTGGCTATTGATGTAAAACAGTAATTCTGCTCAAAGATGATGCATGTTTGAACCCAAACCGGGAGGTGTCAAAAACATACTTAATAGTCGCCAAAGTTCCAGAGCATGGCATTAATACTGGTAATAAGATATAGAATATGTTGTTAGGTGTCATGTTCTATATCTACAATTTGATCAATGTTTGAAGTGTGATTTTATGAATGCTTACTAAAAAGCTATTGTTTTAAAACCCTAAAAAGCTATTGTTTACCTTTTGATATTTCTAAATACATAATGTCTATTTGTTCGGCCCGCGGCCTACCACTCTGATCATATTTTGGCCCCCCTGTTTTATTGATACAAATGTTTAGATTGAGCACACATACTTTTTTTATTATACAGGAAATGTAGCCATACTAATTTGTTTTGACATCCACTAGTGTTTTCCTCTCCATTGCATCATTCCTCACCCTGGTGGGAATTAGAGTTTAGGGATCCTAGATAATTAGTCCTTTGTTTTTAGCCTGATTTGTTAATGCTACAGTACATAGTGATCATGGCACTCATCAGTTCCTCTAGTCCTTCTACTGTAACAGCCTGACCAACAATGGAAAACAAACGTTATAATGTCAGGTCGCTATCACCTGACCCCCTGTCAAATATCAAATGTATGCACTTGCTCCACTTGGGTAATTTACGGTGAAATGATGTAATTCAAAGAGGGCTTGCAGACAGGCGGAAACAGGTGTCATTTCACCGACAGAGGGCACAAAATGATAGATCTAAGTCGTTGTTTACAGTATAACAGTAGGCTCCTATGGCACCATCCATAAAATGGTTAGATGTTTATACACATTTATATACATTGAGCATATACTGCATGGTCTAGTTTACTGATAATTAAACAGCATAACTTGGTTTACTGTTGCATATCTACGTACCGTAAAGATTGAACGCAGCAACCAATGTACAGTCTCTCAGACACATGATGACCTACAGCAGGGTTACTTTTACCCCTTTTATACGATATCCAATTGGTAGTTACAGTCTTGTCCCATCGCTGCAACTCCCGTACGGACTCGGGAGAGGCGAAGGTCGAGAGCCATGCGTCCTCCAAAACACGACCCTGCCAAACCACACTGCTTCTTGACACACTGCTCGCTTAACCCGGAAGCCAGCTGCACCAATGTGTATTGAATGTGTCACTGTCTATCACCTTGATAACACTAATTTTTCTCTTGACCTGTGCACCTACGTTGTAAACTTTCATTCATAGGCTAGGTTGTAGCAACCTTACGATGGGTATAGGGAAAATGTGAGTACATTCTCATCCTCTGTTTCCGCTGCTAAAGCCACTTTCTACCACTCGAAATTTCAAGCCTCTGCCTCTAACCCTAGGAAGCTCTTTGCCACCTTCTCCTCCCTGCTGAATCCCCTTCCTCCTCCCCCTCCCTCATCCCTCTCTGTGGATGACTTCGTCAACCATTTTGAAAAGAAGGTTGACGACATCCGATCCTCATTTATTATGTCAAATGACACCGCTGGTCCTGCTCACACTGCCCTACCCTATGCTTTGACTTCTTTCTCCCCTCTCTCTCCAGATGAAATCTTGCGACTTGTGACGGCCGGCCGCCCAACAACCTGCCCGCTTGACCCTATCCCCTCCTCTCTTCTCCAGACCATTTCCGGAGACCTACTCCCTTACCTCAACTCGCTCATCAACTCATCCTTGACCGCTGGCCATGTCCCTTCCGTCTTCAAGAGAGCGAGAGTTGCACCCCTCCTCAAAAAACCTACACTCGATCCCTCCGATGTCAACAACTACAGACCAGTATCCCTTCTTTCTTTTCTCTCCAAAACTCTTGAGCGTGCCGTCTCTAGCCAACTCTCCTGCTATCTCTCTCAGAATGACCTTCTTGATCCAAACCAGTCAGGTTTCAAGACTGGTCATTCAACTGAGACTGCTCTTCTCTGTGTCACGCACTGCTAAAGCTAACTCTCTCTCCTCTGCTCTTATCCTTCTAGACCTATCTGCTGCCTTTGATACTGTGAACCATCAGATCCTCCTCTCCACCCTCTCCGAGTTGGGCATCTCCGGCGCTGCTCACTCTTGGATTGCGTCCTACCTGACAGGTCGCTCCTACCAGGTGGCGTGGCGAGAATCTGTCTCCGCACCACATGCTCTCACCACTGGTGTCCCCCAGGGCTCAGTTCTAGGCCCTCTCCTATTCTCTCTATACACCAAGTCACTTGGCTCTGTCATATCCTCACATGGTCTCTCCTATCACTGCTACGCAGACGACACACAATTAATTTTCTCCTTTCCCCCTTCTGATAACCAGGTGGTGATACGCATCTTTGCATGTCTGGCAGACATATCAGTGTGGATGTCGGATCACCACCTCAAGCTGATCCTCGGCAAGACGGAGCTGCTCTTCCTCCCGGGGAAGAACTACCCGTTCCATGATCTCGCCATCACGGTTGACAACTCCGTTGTGTCCTCCTCCCAGAGTGCAAAGAACCTTGGCATGACCCTGGACAAAACCCTGTCGTTCTCCGCTAACATCAAAGCGGTGACCCGATCCTGCAGGTTCATGCTCTACAACATTCGCAGAGTACGACCCTACCTTACACAGAAAGCGGCACAGGTCCTAATCCAGGCACTTGTCATCTCCCGTCTGGATTACTGCAACTCGCTGTTGGCTGGGCTCCCTGCCTTTGCCATTAAACCCCTACAACTTATCCAGAACGCTGCAACCCATCTGGTGTTCAACCTTCCCAAGTTCTCTCATGTCACCCCGCTCCTCCAAACACTCCACTGGCTTCCAGTTGAGGCTCGAATCTACTACAAGACCATGGTGCTTGCCTACGGAGCTGTGAGGGGAACAGCACCTCCTTACCTTCAGGCTCTGATCAGACCCTACACCCAAACGAGGGCACTACGTTCATCCACCTCTGGCCTGCTAGCTCCCCTACCTCTACGGAAACACAGTTCCCGCTCAGCCCAGTCAAAGCTATTCGCTGCTCTGGCACCCCAATGGTGGAACAAGCTCCCCCACGACGCCAGAACAGCGGAGTCACTGACCACCTTCCGGAGACACTTAAAACCCTACCTCTTTAAGGAATACCTGGAATAGTATAAAGTAATCCTTCTTCCCCCACCCCCCATTAAAAAAAAAGGTGGTTGTCCCACTGGCTATCATAAGTTGAATGCACCAATTTGTAAGTCGCTCTGGATAAGAGCGTCTGCTAAATTATGTAAATGTAAATGTAAATGTAGTAGACTAAACCTATCGCTGTTACATTGAACTGGGTGAATGGAATATGAATGACAGTCATCCAATATGCTGCAATAGAAATAAACGGTACCGACCGCCACTGGTTGATGATCACGTGATCATCTTACCTCATCATAATTGACATCAAATTAAGGAAATTATGTCAGGCAATAAATGATGGCAGAGTGTTTTAGACAAAAATTATTTGGCCGATACCTGTGGCAGGATTCTAACTCTCTTCGGCAAGGTAAAGGTATGGATTTAGAGGACTACCTTTATACTGATTACATCTGTGGTATTCTTACTCCGCCAAATGTGTTTATTGAGGTATTCAAAATTACTATCAGCGTTCAAAAAAGAGGACACAAACAGCGTGTGTTAAAATTTGCATTTAGACTTATTGCCTATAATAATCATTTTTATTTATGTCTTTTTATATTTCTGTTCTTTTTTTTTTACAGGTTTGCCCTGCATTCCTAACAGGATGGACAACAACAGGTTTGCCCTGCATTCCTAACAGGATGGACAACAACAGGTTTGCCCTGCGTTGCTAACAGGATGAACAACAAAAAGGTTTGCCCTGCGTTGCTAACACGATGGAAAACAACAGGTTTAACCTGCATTGCTAACAGGATGGACAACAACATGTTTGCCCTGCGTTGCTAACAGGATGGACAACAACAGGTTTGACCTGCGTTGCTAACAGGATGGACAAAAACAGGTTTGACCTGCATTATTAACAGGATGGACAACAACAGGTTTGCCCTGCATTGCTAACAGGATGGACAACAACAGGTTTGTCCTGTGTTGCTAACAGGATGGACAAAAACAGGTTTGCCCTGCGTGGCTAACAGGATGGACAACAACAGGTTTGCAATACGTTGCTAAAAGGATGGACAACAACAGGTTTAACCTGTGTTGATAACAGGATGGACTACAACAGGTTTGCCCTGCGTTGCTAACAGGATGGACAAAAACAGGTTTGCAATGCGTTGCTAACAGGATGGATAACAACAGGTTTGTCCTGCATTGCTAACAGGATGGACAACAACAGGTTTCCCCTGTGTTGCTAACAGGATGGACAACAACAGGTTTGCCCTGTATTGCTAACAGGATGGACATCAACTGGTTTGCCCTGCGTTGCTAACAGGATGGACAAAAACAGGTTTGCCCTGCATTGCTAACAAGATTAACAACAACAGCTTTTCCCTGCATTGCTAACAGGATGGACAAAAACAGGTTTGCCATGCATTGCTAACAGGATGGACAACAACAGGTTTGATCTTGCATTGCTAACAGGAGGGACAACAACAGGTTTCCCCTGCATTGCTAACAGGATGGACAACATCAGGTTTGCCCTGCTTTGCTAACAGGATGGACAACAACAGGTTTGCAATGCATTGCTAACAGGATGGACAACATCAGGTTTGCCCTGCTTTGCTAACAGGATGGACAACAACAGGTTTGCCCTGCATTGCTAACAGAATGGACAACAACGGGTTTGCCCTGCATTGCTAACAGGATGGACAACAACAGGTTTGCCCTGCGTTGCTAACAGGATGGACAACAACAGGTTTGCCATGCTTGCTAAGAGGATGGACAACAACAGGTTTGCCTGCATTGCTAACAGGATGGACAAAAACAGGTTTGCCCTGCGTTGCTAACAGGATGGACAACAACAGGCTTGCCCAGCATTGCTAACAGGATGGACAACAATAGGTTTGCAATGCATTGCTAACAGGATGGACAACAACAGTATTGCCCTGCGTTGCTAACAGGATGGACAACAACAGGTTTGCCCTATGTTGCTAACAGGATGGACAACAACAGGTTTGCCCTGCGTTGCTAACAGGATGGACAACAACAGGCTTGCCCTGCGTTGCTAACAGGATGGACAACAACAGGTTAACCCTGTGTTGCTAACAGGATGGACAACAACAGTTTTGCCATGCTTGCTAACAGGATGGACAACAACAGGTTTGCCCTGCATTGCTAACAGGATAGACAACAACAGGTTTGCCCTGCGTTGCTAACAGGAATGACAACAACAGGTTTGCCCTAAGTTGCTTACATTATGGAAAACAACAGGTTTGCCATGCTTGCTAACAGGATGGACAACAACAGGTTTGCCCTGCATTGCTAACAGGATGGACAACAACAGGTTTGCTCTGCGTTGCTAACAGGATGGACAACAACAGGTTTGCCCTGCGTTGCTAATAGGATGGACAACAACAGGTTTTTAATGCGTTGCTAACAGGATGGACAACAACAGGTTTGCCCTGCATTGCTAACAGGATGGACAACAACTGGTTTGCCCTGCGTTGCTAACAGGATGGACAACAACAGGTTTGCCCTGCTTTGGTAACAGGATGGACAAAAACAGGTTTGACCTGCATTGCTAACTGGATGGATAACAACAGGTTTTTCCTGCGTTGCTAACAGGGTAGACAACAACAGGTTTGCCTAGCTTGCTAACAGGATGGACAACAACAGGTTTGCCCTTCATTGCTAACAAGATGGACAACAACAGGTTTGCACTGCATTGCAAACAGGATGGACACCAACAGGTTTGCCCTGCGTTGCTAACAGGATGGACAACATCAGGTTTGCCCTGTATTGCTAACAGAATGGACAACAACAGGTTTGACCTGCATTGGTAACAGGATGGACAAAAACAGGTTTGACCTGCATTGCTAACAGGATGGACAACAACAGGTTTGCCCTGCATTGCTGACAGGATGGACAATATCAAGTTTGCCCTGCGTTGCTAACAGGATGGACAACAACAGGTTTGCAATGCGTTGCTAACAGGATGGATAATAACAGGTTTGCCCTGCGTTGCTAACAGGATGGACAACAACAGGCTTGCCCTACGTTGCTAACAGGATGGACAACAAAAGGTTTGCCCTGCGTTGCTAACAGGATGGACAACAACAGGTTTGCCCTACGTTGCTAACAGGATGGACAACAACAGGTTTGCCCTGCGTTGCTAACAGGAACGACAACAATAGGTTTGCCCTGCATTGCTAACAGGATGGACAACAACAGGTTTGCCCTGCATTGCTAACAGGATGGACAACAACAGGTTTGCCCTGCGTTGCTAACAGGATGGACAACAACAGGTTTGCCCTGAATTGCTAACAGGATGGACAACAATAGGTTTGATCCTGCATTGCTAACAGGAGGGACAACAACAGGTTTCCCCTGCATTGCTAACAGGATGGACAACATCAGGTTTGCCCTGCTTTGCTAACAGGATGGACAACAACAGGTTTGCAATGCATTGCTAACAGGATGGACAACAACAGGTTTGCCCTGTGTTGCTAACAGGATGGACAACAACAGGTTTGCCATGCTTGCTAACAGGATGGACAACAACAGGTTTGCCCTGCATTGCTAACAGGATGGACAACAACAAGTTTGCCATGCTTGCTAACAGGATGGACAACAACAGGTTTGCCCTGCGTTGCTAACAGGATGGACAACAACAGGTTTGCCCTGCATGAATAACAGGATGGACAACAACAGGTTTGCCTTAAGTTGCTAACAGGATGGACAACAACAGGTTTGCCCTATGTTGCTAACAGGATGAACAACAACAGGTTTGCAATGCGTTGCTAACATGATGTACAACAACAGGTTTGCCCTGCATTGCTAACAGAATGGACAACAACAGGTTTGCCCTGCATTGCTAACAGAATGGACATCAACTGGTTTGCCCTGCATTGCTAACAGGATGAACAACAACAGGTTTGCAATGCGTTGCTAACATGATGGACAACAACAGGTTTGCCCTGCCTTGCTACAGGATGGACAACAACAGGTTTGCAATGCATTGCTAACAGGATGGACAACAACAGGTTTGCCCTGCATTGCTAACAAGAAGGACAACAACAGGCTTGCCCTGTGTTGCTAACAGGATGGACAACAACAGGTTTGCCCTGCGTTGCAAACAGGATGGACAACAACAGGTTTGTCCTGCATGAAAAACAGGATGGACAACAACAGGTTTGCCTTAAGTTGCTAACAGGAACGACAACAACAGGTTTGCACTGCGTTGCTACAGGATGGACAACTACAGGTTTGCCCTGCGTTGCTAACAGGATGAACAACAACAGGTTTGCAATGCGTTGCTAACAGGATGGACAACAACAGGTTTGCCCTGCATTGCTAACAGAATGGACATCAACTGGTTTGCCCTGCATTGCTAACAGGATGAACAACAACAGGTTTGCAATGCGTTGCTAACATGATGGACAACAACAGGTTTGCCCTGCATTGCTAACAGAATGGACATCAACTGGTTTGCCCTGCATTGCTAACAGGATGGACAACAACAGGTTTGCCCTGCGTTGCTAACAGGATGGACAACAACAGGTTTGCCATGCCTGCTAACAGGATGTACAACAACAGGTTTGTCTGTATTGCTAACAGGATGGACAACAATAGGTTTGCAATGCATTGCTAACAGGATGGACAACAACAGGTTTGCCCTGCTTTGGTAACAGGATGGACAAAAACAGGTTTGACCTGCATTGCTAACTGGATGGATAACAACAGGTTTGTCCTGCGTTGCTAACAGGGTAGACAACAACAGGTTTGCCTAGCTTGCTAACAGGATGGACAACAACAGGTTTGCCCTTCATTGCTAACAAGATGGACAACAACAGGTTTGCACTGCATTGCAAACAGGATGGACACCAACAGGTTTGCCCTGCGTTGCTAACAGGATGGACAACATCAGGTTTGCCCTGTATTGCTAACAGAATGGACAACAACAGGTTTGACCTGCATTGGTAACAGGATGGACAAAAACAGGTTTGACCTGCATTGCTAACAGGATGGACAACAACAGGATTGCCCTGCATTGCTGACAGGATGGACAATATCAAGTTTGCCCTGCGTTGCTAACAGGATGGACAACAACAGGTTTGCAATGCGTTGCTAACAGGATGGATAATAACAGGTTTGCCCTGCGTTGCTAACAGGATGGACAACAACAGGCTTGCCCTACGTTGCTAACAGGATGGACAACAACAGGTTTGCCCTGCGTTGCTAACAGGATGGACAACAACAGGTTTGCCCTACGTTGCTAACAGGATGGACAACAACAGGTTTGCCCTGCGTTGCTAACAGGAACGACAACAATAGGTTTGCCCTGCATTGCTAACAGGATGGACAACAACAGGTTTGCCCTGCATTGCTAACAGGATGGACAACAACAGGTTTGCCCTGCGTTGCTAACAGGATGGACAACAACAGGTTTGCCCTGAATTGCTAACAGGATGGACAACAATAGGTTTGATCCTGCATTGCTAACAGGAGGGACAACAACAGGTTTCCCCTGCATTGCTAACAGGATGGACAACATCAGGTTTGCCCTGCTTTGCTAACAGGATGGACAACAACAGGTTTGCAATGCATTGCTAACAGGATGGACAACAACAGGTTTGCCCTGTGTTGCTAACAGGATGGACAACAACAGGTTTGCCATGCTTGCTAACAGGATGGACAACAACAGGTTTGCCCTGCATTGCTAACAGGATGGACAACAACAAGTTTGCCATGCTTGCTAACAGGATGGACAACAACAGGTTTGCCCTGCGTTGCTAACAGGATGGACAACAACAGGTTTGCCCTGCATGAATAACAGGATGGACAACAACAGGTTTGCCTTAAGTTGCTAACAGGATGGACAACAACAGGTTTGCCCTATGTTGCTAACAGGAATTACAACAACAGGTTTGCCCTGCCTTGCTACAGGATGGACAACAACAGGTTTGCAATGCATTGCTAACAGGATGGACAACAACAGGTTTGCCCTGCATTGCTAACAAGAAGGACAACAACAGGCTTGCCCTGTGTTGCTAACAGGATGGACAACAACAGGTTTGCCCTGCATTGCTAACAAGATGGACAACAACAGGTTTGTCCTGCATTGCTAACAGGATGGACAACAACAGGTTTGCCCTGCGTTGCAAACAGGATGGACAACAACAGGTTTGTCCTGCATGAAAAACAGGATGGACAACAACAGGTTTGCCTTAAGTTGCTAACAGGAACGACAACAACAGGTTTGCACTGCGTTGCTACAGGATGGACAACTACAGGTTTGCCCTGCGTTGCTAACAGGATGAACAACAACAGGTTTGCAATGCGTTGCTAACAGGATGGACAACAACAGGTTTGCCCTGCATTGCTAACAGAATGGACATCAACTGGTTTGCCCTGCATTGCTAACAGGATGAACAACAACAGGTTTGCAATGCGTTGCTAACAGGATGGACAACAACAGGTTTGCCCTGCATTGCTAACAGGATGGACAACAACAGGTTTGCCCTGCGTTGCTAACAGGATGGACAACAACAGGTTTGCCATGCCTGCTAACAGGATGTACAACAACAGGTTTGTCTGTATTGCTAACAGGATGGACAACAATAGGTTTGCAATGCATTGCTAACAGGATGGACAACAATAATATAATAATAATAATAATATGCCATTTAGCAGACGCTTTTATCCAAAGCGACTTACAGTCGTGTGTGCATACATTTTTGTGTATGGGTGGTCCCGGGGATCGAACCCACTACCTTGGCGTTACAAGCGCCGTGCTCTACCAGCTGAGCTACAGAGGACCACGGGATTGCCCAGCGTTGCTAACAGGATGGACAACAACAGGTTTGCCCTGTGTTACTAACAGGATGGACAACAACAGGTTTGCCCTGCGTTGCTAACAGGATGGAAAACAACAGGTTTGACCTGCATTGGTAACAGGATGGACAAAAACAGGTTTGAGCTGCATTGCTAACAGGATGGACAACAACAGGTTTGCCCTGCGTTGCTAACAGGATGGACAACAACAGGTTTGTCCTGCATTGCTAAAAGGATGGACAACAACAGGTTTGCCCTGCATTGCTAAAAGGATGGACAACAACAGGTTTGCCCTGCGTTGCTAACAGGATAGACAACAACAGGTATGCCCTGCATTGCTAACAGGATGGAAAACAACAGGTTTGACCTGCATTTGTAACAGGATAGACAACAACAGGTTTGCCCTGCGTTGCTAACAGGATGGAAAACAAAAGGTTTGACCTGCATTTGTAACAGGATAGACAACAACAGGTTTGCCCTGTGTTGCTAACAGGATGGACAACAACATGTTTGCCCTGCATTGCTAACAGATTGGACAACAACCGTTTTGCCCTACATTGCTAACAAGATGGACAACAACAGGTTTGTCCTGCATTGCTAACAGGATGGACAACAACAGGTTTGCCTTAAGTTGATAACAGGATGGACAACAACAGGTTTGCCCTATGTTGCTAACAGGAACGACAACAACAGATTTGCCCTGCGTTGCTACAGGATGGACAACAACAGGTTTGCCCTGCATTGCTAACAGGACGGACAACAACAGGTTTGCCCTGCGTTGCAAACAGGATGGACAACAACAGGTTTGTCCTGCATGAAAAACAGGATGGACAACAACAGGTTTGCCTTAAGTTGCTAACAGGAACGACAACAACAGGTTTGCACTGCGTTGCTACAGGATGGACAACTACAGGTTTGCCCTGTGTTGCTAACAGGATGAACAACAACAGGTTTGCAATGCGTTGCTAACAGGATGGACAACAACAGGTTTGCCCTGCATTGCTAACAGAATGGACAACAACTGGTTTGCCCTGCATTAATAACAGGATGGACAACAACAGGTTTGCCCTGCGTTGCTAACAGGATGGACAACAACAGGTTTGCCATGCCTGCTAACAGGATGTACAACAACAGGTTTGTCTGTATTGCTAACAGGATGGACAACAATAGGTTTGCAATGCATTGCTAACAGGATGGACAACAACAGGATTGCCCAGCGTTGCTAACAGGATGGACAACAACAGGTTTGCCCTGTGTTACTAACAGGATGGACAACAACAGGTTTGCCCTGCGTTGCTAACAGGATGGAAAACAACAGGTTTGACCTGCATTGGTAACAGGATGGACAAAAACAGGTTTGAGCTGCATTGCTAACAGGATGGACAACAACAGGTTTGCCCTGCGTTGCTAACAGGATGGACAACAACAGGTTTGTCCTGCATTGCTAAAAGGATGGACAACAACAGGTTTGCCCTGCATTGCTAAAAGGATGGACAACAACAGGTTTGCCCTGCGTTGCTAACAGGATAGACAACAACAGGTATGCCCTGCATTGCTAACAGGATGGAAAACAACAGGTTTGACCTGCATTTGTAACAGGATAGACAACAACAGGTTTGCCCTGCGTTGCTAACAGGATGGAAAACAACAGGTTTGACCTGCATTTGTAACAGGATAGACAACAACAGGTTTGCCCTGTGTTGCTAACAGGATGGACAACAACATGTTTGCCCTGCATTGCTAACAGATTGGACAACAACAGTTTTGCCCTACATTGCTAACAAGATGGACAACAACAGGTTTGTCCTGCATTGCTAACAGGATGGACAACAACAGGTTTGCCTTAAGTTGCTAACAGGATGGACAACAACAGGTTTGCCCTATGTTGCTAACAGGAACGACAACAACAGATTTGCCCTGCGTTGCTACAGGATGGACAACAACAGGTTTGCCCTGCATTGCTAACAGGACGGACAACAACAGGTTTGCAATGCGTTGCTAACAGAATGGACAACAACAGGTTTGCCCTGCATGAATAACAGAATGGACAACAACTGGTTTGCCCTGCATTGCTAACAGGATGGACAACAACAGGTTTGCCCTGCGTTGCTAACAGGATGGACAACAACAGGTTTGCCATGCTTGCTAACAGGATGGACAACAACAGGTTTGTCTGCATTGCTAACAGGATGGACAAAAACAGGTTTGCCCTGCGTTGCTAACAGGATGGACAACAACAGGCTTGCCCTGCATTGCTAACAGGATGGACAACAATAGGTTTGCAATGCATTGCTAACAGGATGGACAACAACAGTATTGCCCTAATTTGCTAACAGGATGGACAACAACAGGTTTGCCCTGTGTTGCTAACAGGATGGACAACAACAGGTTTGCCCTGCGTTGCTAACAGGATGGACAACAACAGGCTTGCCCTGCGTTGCTAACAGGATGGACAACAACAGGTTAACCCTGTATTGCTAACAGGATGGACAACAACAGTTTTGCCATGCTTGCTAACAGGATGGACAACAACAGGTTTGCCCTGCATTGCTAACAGGATGGACAACTACAGGTTTGCCCTGTGTTGCTAACAGGATGAACAACAACAGGTTTGCAATGCGTTGCTAACAGGATGGACAACAACAGGTTTGCCCTGCATTGCTAACAGAATGGACAACAACTGGTTTGCCCTGCATTGCTAACAGGATGGACAACAACAGGTTTGCCCTGCGTTGCTAACAGGATGGACAACAACAGGTTTGCCATGCCTGCTAACAGGATGTACAACAACAGGTTTGTCTGTATTGCTAACAGGATGGACAACAATAGGTTTGCAATGCATTGCTAACAGGATGGACAACAACAGGATTGCCCAGCGTTGCTAACAGGATGGACAACAACAGGTTTGCCCTGTGTTACTAACAGGATGGACAACAACAGGTTTGCCCTGCGTTGCTAACAGGATGGAAAACAACAGGTTTGACCTGCATTGGTAACAGGATGGACAAAAACAGTTTGAGCTGCATTGCTAACAGGATGGACAACAACAGGTTTGCCCTGCGTTGCTAACAGGATGGACAACAACAGGTTTGTCCTGCATTGCTAAAAGGATGGACAACAACAGGTTTGCCCTGCATTGCTAAAAGGATGGACAACAACAGGTTTGCCCTGCGTTGCTAACAGGATAGACAACAACAGGTATGCCCTGCATTGCTAACAGGATGGAAAACAACAGGTTTGACCTGCATTTGTAACAGGATAGACAACAACAGGTTTGCCCTGCGTTGCTAACAGGATGGAAAACAAAAGGTTTGACCTGCATTTGTAACAGGATAGACAACAACAGGTTTGCCCTGTGTTGCTAACAGGATGGACAACAACATGTTTGCCCTGCATTGCTAACAGATTGGACAACAACAGTTTTGCCCTACATTGCTAACAAGATGGACAACAACAGGTTTGTCCTGCATTGCTAACAGGATGGACAAAAACAGGTTTGCCTTAAGTTGCTAACAGGATGGACAACAACAGGTTTGCCCTATGTTGCTAACAGGAACGACAACAACAGATTTGCCCTGCGTTGCTACAGGATGGACAACAACAGGTTTGCCCTGCATTGCTAACAGGACGGACAACAACATGTTCGCCCTGCGTTGCAAACAGGATGGACAACAACAGGTTTGTCCTGCATGAAAAACAGGATGGACAACAACAGGTTTGCCTTAAGTTGCTAACAGGAACGACAACAACAGGTTTGCACTACGTTGCTACAGGATGGACAACTACAGGTTTGCCCTGCGTTGCTAACAGGATGAACAACAACAGGTTTGCAATGCGTTGCTAACAGGATGGACAACAACAGGTTTGCCCTGCATTGCTAACAGAATGGACAACAACTGGTTTGCCCTGCATTGCTAACAGGATGGACAACAACAGGTTTGCCCTGCGTTGCTAACAGGATGGACAACAACAGGTTTGCCATGCCTGCTAACAGGATGTACAACAACAGGTTTGTCTGTATTGCTAACAGGATGGACAACAATAGGTTTGCAATGCATTGCTAACAGGATGGACAACAACAGGATTGCCCAGCGTTGCTAACAGGATGGACAACAACAGGTTTGCCCTGTGTTACTAACAGGATGGACAACAACAGGTTTGCCCTGCGTTGCTAACAGGATGGAAAACAACAGGTTTGACCTGCATTGGTAACAGGATGGACAAAAACAGGTTTGAGCTGCATTGCTAACAGGATGGACAACAACAGGTTTGCCCTGCGTTGCTAACAGGATGGACAACAACAGGTTTGTCCTGCATTGCTAAAAGGATGGACAACAACAGGTTTGCCCTTCATTGCTAAAAGGATGGACAACAACAGGTTTGCCCTGCGTTGCGAACAGGATAGACAACAACAGGTATGCCCTGCATTGCTAACAGGATGGAAAACAACAGGTTTGACCTGCATTTGTAACAGGATAGACAACAACAGGTTTGCCCTGCGTTGCTAACAGGATGGAAAACAACAGGTTTGACCTGCATTTGTAACAGGATAGACAACAACAGGTTTGCCCTGTGTTGCTAACAGGATGGACAACAACATGTTTGCCCTGCATTGCTAACAGATTGGACAACAACAGTTTTGCCCTACATTGCTAACAAGATGGACAACAACAGGTTTGTCCTGCATTGCTAACAGGATGGACAACAACAGGTTTGCCTTAAGTTGCTAACAGGATGGACAACAACAGGTTTGCCCTATGTTGCTAACAGGAACGACAACAACAGATTTGCCCTGCGTTGCTACAGGATGGACAACAACAGGTTTGCCCTGCATTGCTAACAGGACGGACAACAACAGGTTTGCAATGCGTTGCTAACAGAATGGACAACAACAGGTTTGCCCTGCATTGCTAACAGAATGGACAACAACTGGTTTGCCCTGCATTGCTAACAGGATGGACAACAACAGGTTTGCCCTGCGTTGCTAACAGGATGGACAACAACAGGTTTGCCATGCTTGCTAACAGGATGGACAACAACAGGTTTGTCTGCATTGCTAACAGGATGGACAAAAACAGGTTTGCCCTGCGTTGCTAACAGGATGGACAACAACAGGCTTGCCCTGCATTGCTAACAGGATGGACAACAATAGGTTTGCAATGCATTGCTAACAGGATGGACAACAACAGTATTGCCCTGCGTTGCTAACAGGATGGACAACAACAGGTTTGCCCTGTGTTGCTAACAGGATGGACAACAACAGGTTTGCCCTGCGTTGCTAACAGGATGGACAACAACAGGCTTGCCCTGCGTTGCTAACAGGATGGACAACAACAGGTTAACCCTGTATTGCTAACAGGATGGACAACAACAGTTTTGCCATGCTTGCTAACAGGATGGACAACAACAGGTTTGCCCTGCATTGCTAACAGGATGGACAACAACAAGTTTGCCCTGCGTTGCTAACAGGAATGACAACAACAGGTTTGCCCTGCATTGCTTACATTATGGACAACAACAGGTTTGCCATGCTTGCTAACAGGATGGACAACAACAGGTTTACCCTGCATTGCTAACAGGATGGACAACAACAGGTTTGCTCTGCGTTGCTAACAGGATGGACAACAACAGGTTTGCCCTGCGTTGCTAATAGGATGGACAACAACAGGTTTTTAATGCGTTGCTAACAGGATGGACAACAACAGGTTTGCCCTGCATTGCTAACAGGATGGACAACAACTGGTTTGCCCTGCGTTGCTAACAGGATGGACAACAACAGGTTTGCCCTGCTTTGGTAACAGGATGGACAAAAACAGGTTTGACCTGCATTGCTAACTGGATGGATAACAACAGGTTTGTCCTGCGTTGCTAACAGGGTAGACAACAACAGGTTTGCCATGCTTGCTAACAGGATGGACAACAACAGGTTTGCCCTTCATTGCTAACAAGATGGACAACAACAGGTTTGCACTGCATTGCAAACAGGATGGACACCAACAGGTTTGCCCTGCGTTGCTAACAGGATGGACAACAACAGGTTTGCCCTGTATTGCTAACAGAATGGACAACAACAGGTTTGACCTGCATTGGTAACAGGATGGACAAAAACAGGTTTGACCTACATTGCTAACAGGATGGACAACAACAGGTTTGCCCTGCATTGCTGACAGGATGTACAATATCAAGTTTGCCCTGCGTTGCTAACAGGATGGACAACAACAGAATTGCAATGCGTTGCTAACAGGATGGATAATAACAGGTTTGCCCTGCGTTGCTAACAGGATGGACAACAACAGGCTTGCCCTGCGTTGCTAACAGGATGGACAACAACAGGTTTGTCTGTATTGCTAACAGGATGGACAACAACAGGTTTGCCCTGCATTGCTAACAGGATGGACAACAACAAGTTTGCCCTGCGTTGCTAACAGGAATGACAACAACAGGTTTGCCCTGCATTGCTTACATTATGGACAACAACAGGTTTGCCATGCTTGCTAACAGGATGGACAACAACAGGTTTACCCTGCATTGCTAACAGGATGGACAACAACAGGTTTGCTCTGCATTGCTAAAAGGATGGACAAAAACAGGTTTGCCCTGCATTGCTAAAAGGATGGACAACAACAGGTTTGCCCTGCGTTGCTAACAGGATAGACAACAACAGGTATGCCCTGCATTGCTAACAGGATGGAAAACAACAGGTTTGACCTGCATTTGTAACAGGATAGACAACAACAGGTTTGCCCTGCGTTGCTAACAGGATGGAAAACAAAAGGTTTGACCTGCATTTGTAACAGGATAGACAACAACAGGTTTGCCCTGTGTTGCTAACAGGATGGACAACAACATGTTTGCCCTGCATTGCTAACAGATTGGACAACAACAGTTTTGCCCTATATTGCTAACAAGATGGACAACAACAGGTTTGTCCTGCATTGCTAACAGGATGGACAACAACAGGTTTGCCTTAAGTTGCTAACAGGAACGACAACAACAGGTTTGCACTGCGTTGCTACAGGATGGACAACTACAGGTTTGCCCTGCGTTGCTAACAGGATGAACAACAACAGGTTTGCAATGCGTTGCTAACAGGATGGACAACAACAGGTTTGCCCTGCATTGCTAACAGAATGGACAACAACTGGTTTGCCCTGCATTGCTAACAGGATGGACAACAACAGGTTTGCCCTGCGTTGCTAACAGGATGGACAACAACAGGTTTGCCATGCCTGCTAACAGGATGTACAACAACAGGTTTGTCTGTATTGCTAACAGGATGGACAACAATAGGTTTGCAATGCATTGCTAACAGGATGGACAACAACAGGATTGCCCAGCGTTGCTAACAGGATGGACAACAACAGGTTTGCCCTGTGTTACTAACAGGATGGACAACAACAGGTTTGCCCTGCGTTGCTAACAGGATGGAAAACAACAGGTTTGACCTGCATTGGTAACAGGATGGACAAAAACAGATTTGAGCTGCATTGCTAACAGGATGGACAACAACAGGTTTGCCCTGCGTTGCTAACAGGATGGACAACAACAGGTTTGTCCTGCATTGCTAAAAGGATGGACAACAACAGGTTTGCCCTGCATTGCTAAAAGGATGGACAACAACAGGTTTGCCCTGCGTTGCGAACAGGATAGACAACAACAGGTATGCCCTGCATTGCTAACAGGATGGAAAACAACAGGTTTGACCTGCATTTGTAACAGGATAGACAACAACAGGTTTGCCCTGCGTTGCTAACAGGATGGAAAACAACAGGTTTGACCTGCATTTGTAACAGGATAGACAACAACAGGTTTGCCCTGTGTTGCTAACAGGATGGACAACAACATGTTTGCCCTGCATTGCTAACAGATTGGACAACAACAGTTTTGACCTACATTGCTAACAAGATGGACAACAACAGGTTTGTCCTGCATTGCTAACAGGATGGACAACAACAGGTTTGCCTTAAGTTGCTAACAGGATGGACAACAACAGGTTTGCCCTATGTTGCTAACAGGAATGACAACAACAGATTTGCCCTGCGTTGCTACAGGATGGACAACAACAGGTTTGCCCTGCATTGCTAACAGGACGGACAACAACAGGTTTGCAATGCGTTGCTAACAGAATGGACAACAACAGGTTTGCCCTGCATTGCTAACAGAATGGACAACAACTGGTTTGCCCTGCATTGCTAACAGGATGGACAACAACAGGTTTGCCCTGCGTTGCTAACAGGATGGACAACAACAGGTTTGCCATGCTTGCTAACAGGATGGACAACAACAGGTTTGTCTGCATTGCTAACAGGATGGACAAAAACAGGTTTGCCCTGCGTTGCTAACAGGATGGACAACAACAGGCTTGCCCTGCATTGCTAACAGGATGGACAACAATAGGTTTGCAATGCATTGCTAACAGGATGGACAACAACAGTATTGCCCTGCGTTGCTAACAGGATGGACAACAACAGGTTTGCCCTGTGTTGCTAACAGGATGGACAACAACAGGTTTGCCCTGCGTTGCTAACAGGATGGACAACAACAGGCTTGCCCTGCGTTGCTAACAGGATGGACAACAACAGGTTAACCCTGTATTGCTAACAGGATGGACAACAACAGTTTTGCCATGCTTGCTAACAGGATGGACAACAACAGGTTTGCCCTGCATTGCTAACAGGATGGACAACAACAAGTTTGCCCTGCGTTGCTAACAGGAATGACAACAACAGGTTTGCCCTGCATTGCTTACATTATGGACAACAACAGGTTTGCCATGCTTGCTAACAGGATGGACAACAACAGGTTTACCCTGCATTGCTAACAGGATGGACAACAACAGGTTTGCTCTGCGTTGCTAACAGGATGGACAACAACAGTTTTGCCCTGCGTTGCTAATAGGATGGACAACAACAGGTTTTTAATGCGTTGCTAACAGGATGGACAACAACAGGTTTGCCCTGCATTGCTAACAGGATGGACAACAACTGGTTTGCCCTGCGTTGCTAACAGGATGGACAACAACAGGTTTGCCCTGCTTTGGTAACAGGATGGACAAAAACAGGTTTGACCTGCATTGCTAACTGGATGGATAACAACAGGTTTGTCCTGCGTTGCTAACAGGGTAGACAACAACAGGTTTGCCATGCTTGCTAACAGGATGGACAACAACAGGTTTGCCCTTCATTGCTAACAAGATGGACAATATCAAGTTTGCCCTGCGTTGCTAACAGGATGGACAACAACAGAATTGCAATGCGTTGCTAACAGGATGGATAATAACAGGTTTGCCCTGCGTTGCTAACAGGATGGACAACAGCAGGCTTGCCCTGCGTTGCTAACAGGATGGACAACAACAGGTTTGCCCTGCGTTGCTAACAGGATGGACAACAACAGGTTTGCCCTACGTTGCTAACAGGATGGACAACAACAGGTTTGCCCTGCGTTGCTAACAGGAATGACAACAATAGGTTTGCCCTGCATTGCTAACAGGATGGACAACAACAGGTTTGCCCTGCGTTGCTAACAGGATGGACAACAACATGTTTGCCCTGCGTTGCTAACAGGATGGACAACAACAGGTTTGTCCTGAATTACTAACAGGATGGACAACAACAGGTTTGCCCTGCGTTGCTAACAGGATGGACAACAACAGGTTTGCCCTGCATTGCTAACAGGATGGACAACAACAGGTTTGCCCTGCATTGCTAACAGGATGGACACCAACAGGTTTGCCCTGCATCGCTAACAGGATGGACACCAACAGGTTTGCCCTGCATCGCTAACAGGATGGACAACAACAGGTTTGCCCTGCATTGCTAACAGGATGGACAACAACAGGTTTGCCCTGCATTGCTAAAAGGATGGACAACAACAGGTTTGCCCTGTGTTGCTAACAGGATGGACAACAAGAGGTTTGCCCTGCTTTGCTAACAGGATGGACAACAACAGGTTTGCCCTGCGTTGTTAACAGGATGGACAACAACAGGTTTGCCCTGCGTTGCTAACAGGATGGACAACAACAGGTTTGCCCTGCATTGCTAACAGGATGGACAACAACAGGTTTGCCCTGCATTGCTAACAGGATGGACACCAACAGGTTTGCCCTGCATCGCTAACAGGATGAACAACAACAGGTTTGCCCTGCTTTGCTAACAGGATGAACAACAACAGGTTTACCCTGCATTGCTAACAGGATGGACAACAACATGTCATTACCAAGCCATATCCTTAAAATCCAGGGTTTTCAATTCTCACAGACATTCATCTATCCAGTTTTTTCTTCTCCATGGTGTTTTTTGTATCTCTCCCTCCTGGTGTCTAACATTGTAGTCCTGGTCATCATCATCACAGAGAGACATTTGCACCAATGCACATCCTCTTCTGTAACCATCCTGTAAATGACCTTATTGGCAACACTGTCTTGTTGCCTCTCCTCATGGCTGATATTGTTTCAACTGAGAGGTTTATCACGTACAGCCAATGTGTTACTCAGGCCTTTTTCAGTCACACGTTTGGATCAGCCGCACCTATGATACTGATCATTATGGCCTTTGACAGGTTTGTGGCCACATGTTACCTGTTAAGGTACACATCAATAATGACAACCAAAACTGTAGTTACGCTGTCTGTGTCTGCTTGGGGGGCTTCCCTTGTGTTAGTGTCTGTCCGACTGGGTCTCACCATAAGGCTATCCCGCTGCAGTTCAATCATTCTGAATGTTTATTGTGACAACGCATCGTTGTTCAAGCTATCCTGTGAGGACGTTTCAATCAATAACATTTATGGGCTCGTTTTTACTGTGCTGCTCCTTACTTCTTCAATGGGAAGCATAGCTGTCACTTATTTCAGGATTGCTGTGATTTGCTGGACCATAGCTGTCACTTATTTCAGGATTGCTGTGATTTGCTGGACCAAGAAAAGCAAGGAGCTGAACAACAGAGCATTGCAGACCTGTGCAAGCAACCTGGTGCTCTATCTCATTATGCTGTGGAGTGGGTTTCTAACCATCATACTGCATCGCTTTCCAGACTATCCATATTTGAGAAAACTGGCTTCCGTTCTATTTCATGTTGTCCCTGTTCATTTTAATCCAATTATCTACGGCTTGCAAACAAAGTCAATGAGGCAGAAAATTATACAATTACTCAGCCGGAAAGTTACACACTCATAGTAGAGATATTTGTATGGCACTTTGTAAATCAAATCGCCAGGCTTGTTGATTATTCTGGTACTGAATCCCCCAAAACAAAATGGTTTAGAATTCAACACCAGTCTTAAAAGTGGTGTTTAGGGTACATTTCTAAAATGTTCTACTTCATATTCATAATCTCCAGCACCAGCCCAACATCAACATATAGTTGAAGTCGGAAGTTTACAAGGCCTGCCTTCAAACTCAGTGCCTCTTTGCTTGACATCGTGGGAAAATCTAAAGAAATCAGCCAAAAAATAGACCTCCACAAGTCTGGTTCATCCTTGAGAGCAATTTCCAAATGCCTGAAGGTACCATGTTCATCTGTACAAACAATAGTACGCAAGTATAAACACCATGGGACCACGCAGCCGTCATACCGCTCAGGAAGGAGACGCGTTCTGTCTCCTAGAGATGAACGTACTTTGGAACAACAGCAAAGGACCTTGTGAAGATGCTGGAGGAAACAGGTACAAAAGTATCTATATCCACATTAAAATGAGTCCTATATTGACATAACCTGAAAGGCCGCTCAGCAAGGAAGAAGCCACTGCTCCAAAACTGCCATAAAAAAGCCAGACTACGGTTTGCAACTGCACATGGGGACAAAGATCGTACTTTTTGGAGAAATGTCCTCTGGTCTGATGAAACAAAAATAGAACTGTTTGACCATAATGACCATCGTTATGTTTGGAGGAAAAAGGGGGTAGACTTGCAAGCCGAAGAACACCATCCCAACCGTGAAGCACGGGGGTGGCAGCATCATGCTGTGGGGGAGCTTTGCTACAGGAGGGACTGGTGCACTTCACAAAATAGATGGCATCATGAGGAAGGAAAATTATGTGGATATATTGAAGCAACATCTCAAGACATCAGTAAGAAAGTTAAAGCTTGGTCACAAATGGGTCTTCCAAATGGACAATGACCCCAAGCATACTTCCAAAGTTGTGGCAAAATGGCTTAAGGACAACAAAGTCAAGGTATTGGAGTGGTCATCACAAAGCCCTGACCTCAAGCCTATAGAAAATGTGTGGGCAGAACTGAAAAAGCGTGTGCGAGCAAGGAGGCCTACAAACCTGACTCAGTTACACCATCTCTGTCAGCAGGAATGGGCCAAAATTCACCCAACTTATTGTGGGAAGCTTGTGGAAAGCTACCAGAAACGTTTGACCCAAGTTAAACAATTTAAAGGCAATTCTACCAAATACTAATTGAGTGTATGTAAACTTCTGACCCACTGGGAATGTGATGAAAGAAATAAAAGCTGAAATAAATCATTCTCTCTACTATTATTCTGACATTTCACATTCTTAAAATAAAGTGGTGATCTTAACTGAACTAAGACAGGGAATTTTTACTAGGATTAAATGTCAGGAATTGTGAAAAACAGAGTTTAAATGTATTTGGCTAAGGTGTATGTAAATTTCCGACTTCAACTGTAGGTGAAAATGGCGCGTGTTTTGTGTTGAATTAAAAAAGATAGAAGAAGATAAGTGTTTCCGATGACATCACAGGTGTGTATCGTGATTTTAACCAATTATGTGCAGGCAATGAGCAGGCAATGTTGGGGCAGAAATTGCAATATTTCCCAGTAAAGGTTATGTTTTGGCATTTTAACATATTTTGATGTTGTGATGAATATGAAGTAGAAATATTTTTTGAAATCACCCTTTAAAGGTTATGTTCTGTAAGATATTAGGAGGTATGAGTGTAAAGATGACGATGAGCACAAATTGTTTATCAGGCTTTCCTGCCTGTGCATAGTCATTACTTGGTTGCCAGTCAAAATGGTATCTCATTTGAGACCTCTAGTGTCTGTCAGCTGAAAATGCAGAGGGACGTCGCAGGGACGCTCAAATCCAAGCCTGAATGTCTACAATACACAATACTGCTGGTTTTCAGGTGAATTGAGAGATTGTCACTGATGGCCAGAAATGCCACTCTATTGGCACTGATCACTCTATGGAGCCAACCTGGAACAGAGAGACTGATAAACAGCTTCCATCTCCAGGTTATCAGACTGTTAAACAGTCATCCCTAGCCGGCCTCCGCCTGGTACCCTGTCCTGAACCTTAGACACTGTCATTAGTCAGCTACCAACCGGTACTCTGCCATGCATCTTAGAGACAGCTGCCCTATGTACAGTGAGGGAAAAAAGTATTTGATCCCCTGCTGATTTTGTACGTTTGCCCACTGACAAAGACATGATCAGTCTATAATTTTAATGGTAGGTTTATTTGAACAGTGAGAGACATAAATGACAGCAAAGAAATCCAGAAAAACGCATGTCAAAAATGTTATAAATTGATTTGCATTTTAATGAGGGAAATAAGTATTTGACCCCTCTGCAAAACATGACTTAGTACTTGGTGGCAAAACCTTTGTTGGCAATCACAGAGGTCAGACGTTTCTTGTAGTTGACCACCAGGATTGCACATATCTCAGGAGGGATTTTGTCCCACTCCTCTTTGCAGATCTTCTCCAAGTCATTATGGTTTCGAGGCTGACGTTTGGCAACTCGAACTTTCAGCTCCCTCCATAGATTTTCTATGGGATTAAGGTCTGGAGACTGGCTAGGCCACTCCAGGACCTTAATGTGCTTCTTCTTGAGCCACTCCTTTGTTGCCTTGGTCGTGTGTTTTGGGTCATTGTCATGCTGGAATACCCATCCATGACCCATTTTCAATGCCCTGGCTGAGGGAAGGAGGTTCTCACCCAAGATTTGACGGTACATGGCCCCGTCCATCGTCCCTTTGATGTGGTGAAGTTGTCCTGTCCCCTTAGCAGAAAAACACCCCCAAAGCATAATGTTTCCACCTCCATGTTTGACGGTGGGGATGGTGTTCTTGGGGTCATAGGCAGCATTCCTCCTCCTCCAAACACGGCGAGTTGAGTTGATGCCAAAGAGCTCGATTTTGGTCTCATCTGACCACAACACTTTCACCCAGTTCTCTGAATCATTCAGATGTTCATTGGCAAACTTCAGACGGGCCTGTATATGTGCTTTCTTGAGCAGGGGGACCTTGCGGGCGCTGCAGGATTTCAGTCCTTCACGGCGTAGTGTGTTACCAATTGTTTTCTTGGTGACTATGGTCCCAGCTGCCTTGAGATCATTGACAAGATCCTCCCGTGTAGTTCTGGGCTGATTCCTCACCGTTCTCATGATCATTGCAACTCCACGAGGTTAGATCTTGCATGGAGCCCCAGGCCGAGGAAGATTGACAGTTCTTTTGTGTTTCTTCCATTTGCGAATAATCGCACCAACTGTTGTCACCTTCTCACCAAGCTGCTTGGCGATGGTCTTGTAGCCCATTCCAGCCTTGTGTAGGTCTACAATCTTGTCCCTGACATCCTTGGAGAGCTCTTTGGTCTTGGCCATGGTGGAGAGTTTGGAATCTGATTGATTGATTGCTTGTGTGGACAGGTGTCTTTTATACAGGTAACAAACTGAGATTAGGAGCACTCCCTTTAAGAGTGTGCTCATAATCTCAGCTCGTTACCTGTATAAAAGACACCTGGGAGCCAGAAATCTTTCTGATTGAGAGGGGGTCAAATACTTATTTCCCTCATTAAAATGCAAATCAATTTATAACATTTTTGACATGTGTTTTTCTGGATTTATTTGCTGTTATTTATGTCTCTCAGTGTTCAAATAAACCTACCATTAAAATTATAGACTGATCATTTCTTTGTCAGTGGGCAAACGTACAAAATCAGCAGGGGATCAAATACTTTTTTTCCCTCACTGTACATAGTCATCAAATAATGTAATAAGGTTGACATATTTTCTATTTTTTTTTACCCACTTTATACAGTGCCTTCAGAAAATATTCACACCCCATGACTTTTATCCAGATTTTGTTTTAAAATTGATTAAATTGAGATTTGGTGTCACTGGCCTACACACAATACCCCATAATGTCAAACTCGAATTATGTTTTTAGAAATCATTACAAATTAATTAAAACTGAAAAGCTGAAATGTCTTGAGTCAATAAGTATTCAACCCCTTTTTTTATAGCAAGCCTAAATAAGTTCAGGAGCAAACATTTATTAACAAGTCACATAATAAGTTGCATCGACTCACTCTGTTTGCAATAATAGTGTTTAAAATGATTTTTGAATGACTACCTCATCTCTCTACCCCACACACACAATTATCTGTAAGGTCCCTCAGTCGAGCAGTGAATTTCAAACACAGATTCAACCACAAAGACCAGGGAGGTTTTTCAATGCCTCACAAAGAGGGCACCTATTGGTAAATGGATAAAAATATATACAGTTGAAGTTGGAAGTTTACATACACTTAGGTTGGAGTCATTCAAACTCGTTTTTCAACCACTCCACAAATTTCTTGTTAACAAACTATAGTTTTGGCAAGTCGGTTAGGACATCTACTTTGTGCATGACACAAGTAATTTTTCCAACAATTGTTTACAGACAGATTATTTCACTTATAATGCACTGTATCACAATTCCAGTGGGTCAAAAGTTTACATACACTAAGTTGACTGTGCCTTTAAACAGCTTGGAAAATTCCAGAAAATGATGTCATGGCTTTAGAAGGTTCTGATAGGCTAATTGACATCATTTGCGTCAATTGGAGGTGTACCTGTGGATGTATTTTAAGGCCTACCTTCAAACTCAGTGCCTCTTTGCTTGACATCATGGGAAAATCAAAAGAAATCAACCAAGACCTCAGAAAAAAAGATTGTAGACCTCCACAAGTCTGGTTCGTCCTTGGGGGCAATTTCCAAATGTCTGAAGGTACCACGTTCATCTATGCAAACAATAGTACGCAAGTATAAACACCATGGGACCACGCAGCCTTCATACTGCTCAGGAAGGAGACGCGTTCTGTCTCCTAGAGATGGACGTACTTTGGTGTGAAAAGTGCAAATCAATCCCAGAACAACAGCAAAGGACCCTGTGAAGATGCTGGAGGAAACAGGTACCAAAGTATCTATATCCACAGTAAAATGAGTCCTATATCGACATAACCTGAAAGGCCGCTCTGCAAGGAAGAAGCCACTGCTCCAAAACCGCCATAAAAAAGCCAGACTACGGAAAATCAAAAGAAATCAGCCAAGACCACAGAAAAAACATTGTAGACCTTCACAAGTCTGGATCATCCTTGGGAGCAATTTCCAAACACCTGAAGGTACCACATTCATCTGTACAAACCATAGTATGCAAGTATAAACACCATGGGACCACATATTTGGCTAAGGTGTGTGTAAACTTCCGACTTCAACTGTATATACACTACCAGTCAAAAGTTTGGACACACCTACTCATTCAAGGGTTTTTCTTTATTTTTACAAATGTTTACATTGTAGAATAATACTGAAGACATCAAAACTATGAAATAACATGTAGAATTATGTAGTAAACAAGTGTTAAACTAATCATAAAATATTTTTTATTTGAGAATCTTCAAATAGCCACCCTTTGTCTTGAAGACAGCTTTGCACACTCTTGGCATTCTCTCAACCAGCTTCACCTGGAATGCTTTTCCAACTGTCTTGAAGGAGTTCCCACACCGGGCTGCTTTTCCTTCACTCTGGTGTCCAACTCGTCCCAAACCATCTCATTTGGGTTGAGGTCGGGGGATTGTGGAGGCCAGGTCATCTGATGCAGCACTCCATCACTCTCCGTCTAACTCTAATGAACTTATCCTCTGCAGCAGAGGTAACTCTGGGTCTTCCATTCCTGTGTCGGTCCTCATGAGAGCCAGTTTCATCATAGTGCTTGATGGTTTTTGCGACTGCACTTGAATAAACTTTCAAAGTTCTTGAAATGTTCCGTATTGACTGACCTTCATGTATTGATGGACTCTTTGCTTATTTGAGCTGTTCTTGCCATAATATGGACTTGGTCTTTTACCAAATAGGGCTATCTTCTCTATACCTGGTCACAACACAACTGATTGGCTCAAATCCATTAAGAAGGAAATAAATTCCACAAATTAACTTTTAAGACGGCACACCTGTTAATTGAAATGCATTCCAGGTGACTACCTCATGAAGCTGGTTGAGAGAATGCCAAGAGTGTGCATAGCTGTCATCAAGGCAAAGGGTGGCTATTTGAAGAATATCAAATATCAAATATATTTTGATTTGTATAACACTTTTCTGGTTACTACATGATTCCATATGTGTTATTTAATAGTTTTGATGTCTTCACTATTATTCTACAATGTAAAAAATAGTAAAAATAAATAAAAACCCTTGAATGAGTAGGTGTGTCCAAACTTTTGACTGGTAGTGTATATTTCTCATGAATTAGAAATATAGTAAAATTATATTTGAATTAGAATTCCTGTATTTTCTTTACAAAAAAAGTGTATTTATAATGTATTTCAAGTATACTTCTACAAATACATTTCTACTCATTAACCATATTAGCTATTGTAATTAGCCATGTAAATGTTACCTTGATTGACCAAGGCATCTAGTCAGCCAATGTTAACATGCCATTTACAAAGCAATTATGGCTGGAGCAGCAATTTACAAGTAACACTTTTGAGAATTGTGCACCATTGGGATTACATACTTTAGTTGTTCACATTACGGTAATAAATTAACATTTCAATAAAACTTGTAATTTGTAATATATAATGTGTATGAATGAATGAATGAATGAATGAATGAATGAATGAATGAATGATTATTATTATTATTATTTTAATACTATTCCAGGTATTCCTTAAAGAGGTAGGGTTTCAAGTGTCTCCAGAAGGTGGTCAGTGACTCCGCTGTCCTTGCGTCGTGGGGGAGCTTGTTCCACCATTGGGGTGCCAGAGCAGCGAATAGCTTTGACTGGGCTGAGCGGGAACTGTGCTTCCGTAGAGGTAGGGGGGATAGCAGGCCAGAGGTGGATGAACGTAGTGCCCTCGTTTGGGTGTAGGGTCTGATCAGAGCCTGAAGGTAAGGAGGTGCCATTCCCCTCACAGCTCCGTAGGCAAGCACCATGGTCTTGTAGTAGATGCAAGCCTCAACTGGAAGCCAGTGGAGTGTGTGGAGGAGCGGGGTGACATGAGAGAACTTGGGAAGGTTGAACACCAGACGGGCTGCAGCGTTCTGGATAAGTTGAAAGGGTTTAATGGCACAGGCAGGGAGCCCAGCCAACAGCGAGTTGCAGTAATCCAGACGGGAGATGACAAGTGCCTGGATTAGGACCTGTGCCGCTTTCTGTGTAAGGTAGGGTAGTACTCTGCGAATGTTGTAGAGCATGAACCTGCAGGATCGGGTCACCGCTTTGATGTTAGCGGAGAACGACAGGGTGTTGTCCAGGGTCACGCCAAGGTTCTTTGCACTCTGGGAGGAGGACACAATGGATTTGTCAACCGTGATGGCGAGATCATGGAGCGGGCAGTCCTTCCCCGGGAGGAAGAGCAGCTCCGTCTTGCCAAGGTTCAGCTTGAGGTGGTGATCCAACATCCACACTGATATGTCTGCCAGACATGTAGAGATGCGATTCGCCACCTGGTTATCAGAAGGGGGAAAGGAGAAAATTAATTGTGTGTCGTCTGCGTAGCAATGATAGGAGAGACCATGTGAGGATATGACAGAGCCAAGTGACTTGGTGTATAAAGAGAATAGGAGAGGGCCTAGAACTGAGCCCTGGGGGACACCAGTGGTGAGAGCACGTGGTGCGGAGACAGATTCTCGCCACGCCACCTGGTAGGAGCGACCTGTCAGGTAGGACGCAATCCAAGAGTGAGCAGCGTCAGAGATGCCCAACTCGGAGAGGGTGGAGAGGAGGATCTGATGGTTCACAGTATCAAAGGCAGCAGATAGGTCTAGAAGGATAAGAGCAGAGGAGAGAGCATTAGCTTTAGCAGTGCGGAGAGCCTCCGTGACACAGAGAAGAGCAGTCTCAGTTGAATGACCAGTCTTGAAACCTGATGAGTTGATGAGCGAGGTGAGGTAAGGGAGAAGGTCTCCGGAAATGGTCTGGAGAAGAGAGGAGGGGATAGGGTCAAGCGGGCAGGTTGTTCGGCGGCCGGCCATCACAAGTTGCAAGATTTCATCTGGAGAGATAGGGGAGAAAGAAGTCAAAGCATAGGGTAGGGCAGTGTGAGCAGGACCAGCGGTGTCATTTGACTTAATAAATGAGGATCGGATGTCGTCAACCTTCTTTTCAAAATGGTTGACGAAGTCATCCACAGAGATGGAGGAGGGAGGGGGAGGAGGAGGAGGATTCAGCAGGGAGGAGAAGGTGGCAAAGAGCTTCCTAGGGTTAGAGGCAGAGGCTTGAAATTTAGTGGTAGAAAGTGGCTTTAGCAGCAGAAACGGATGAAGAGAATGTAGAGAGGAGGGAGTGAAAAGATGACAGGTCTGCAGGGAGTCTAGTTTTCCTCCATTTCCGCTCGGCTGCCCGGAGCCCTGTTCTGTGAGCTCGCAAAGAGTCGTCCAGCCACGGAGCAGGAGGGGAGGACCGAGCCGGCCGGGAGGATAGCGGACATAGAGAATCAAAAGATGCAGAAAGGGAGGAGAGGAGGGTTGAGGAGGCAGAATCAGGAGATCGGAGGGAGAAGGATTTAGCAGAGGGAAGAGATGATAGGATGGAAGAGGAGAGAGTAGTGGGAGAGAGAGAGCGAAGGTTGCGACGGCACATTACCATCTGAGTAGGGGCAGAGTGAGTAGTGTTGGAGGAGAGCGAGAGAGAAAAGGATACAAAGTAGTGGTCGGAGACTTGGAGGGGAGTTGCAGTGAGATTAGTAGAAGAACAGCATATAGTAAAGATGAGGTCAATCGTATTGCCTGCCTTGTGAGTAGAGGGGGACGGTGAGAGGGTGAGGTCAAAAGAGGAAAGGAGTGGAAAGAAGGAGGCAGAGAGAAATGAGTCAAAGGCAGATGTAGGACGGTTAAAGTCACCCAGAACTGTGAGGGGTGAGCCATCCTCAGGAAAGGAACTTATCAAGGCGGCAGGGAACCTGGAGGGCGATAAATGATAAGGATGTTAAGCTTGAATGGGCTAGTGACTGTGACAGCATGGAATTCAAATGAGGAGATACACAGATGGGTCAGGGGAAAAAGAGAGAATGTCCACTTGGGAGAGATGAGGATTCCTGTGCCACCGCCACGCTGACCAGATGCTCTCGGGGTATGCGAGAACACATGATCAGACGAGGAAAGAGCAGTAGGAGTAGCAGTGTTTTCTGTGGTAATCCATGTTTCCGTCAGCGCCAAGAAGTCGAGGGACTGGAGGGTAGCATAGGCTGAGATGAACTCTGCCTTGTTGGCCGCAGAACGGCAGTTCCAGAGGCTGCCGGAGACCTGGAACTCCACGTGGGTCGTGCGCGCAGGGACCACCAGATTAGAGTGGCAGCAGTTTGTATGGCCTGTGCAGAGAGGAGAGAACAGGGATAGACAGACACATAGTTGACAGGCTACAGAAAAGGCTACAATAATGCAAAGGAGATCGGAATGAAATTAACTAAACATCTGGGAAAACGAGAGAGCGGGGCCTCCCTCACTTACGTTTCACTGAAACACTCAAATATAACTCTCCCAACTTCCACTTTAGAAATTATAATTGTTGTAAACTACAGCGGTTCAATGTTTTCTAGGAATAGACTCTAACTTAGTTTATTCAGCTAGCTAACTTGGTACAGCATTCTTCTGTGAAAACCGCCCAGGGCACCGTATCCTATGACGCCATAGCTAACTAGCATGCTAGCTTCCAATAACACGGTTTAGCACCAATACTCGTTTACAACAAACTACCAATAGTGTGTTAACACGCTAAACAGATAATTTGTGTCCGTGTCTAACGTTGTGTAAAGTTTTGGGGTTAGATTTGACAGTTTGAGTGAGTACGTCGTCAACTTATTCAGCCAGTTAGTTAGCTAGCTAGAATATTTAGCATATTAGCTAGCCATTGCTCTCTGTCAATGAATCAACCCCTTCTCCCACGGTATGAAACAAGGAAGGATGACTGTATCTTTGATGTGTCTGGGTGGTTCAATACATAATCCACGGCATAATTATTAACTTGACCATGCTTAAAGAGATATTCAATGTCAGATTTGATATTGTTAACAATCTATCAATCGCTTCCTTTTTATGAGGCTTTCGAAAGGCTCCCTGGTCTTTGTAGTTGAATCTGTGCTTGAAATTCAATACTTGACTGAGGGACCTTACAGATGTTGTATGGGGGACAGAGGAAGGGTTAGTCATAAAATAATAATGTTAACCCTATTACTCCACATAGAATCCATGTAACATATTCTGTGATTTGTTAAGTCAAAATGTACTCCTGAATTAATTTAGGCTTGCCTAAACAAAGGGGCTGAATACTTATGCAATGACTATATTTTAGTTATCTAATTTATATAATACATTTGTTTTAGTTGCTTGACGGATGAGGGCTGGGGCCTATCCAGTACCGCGCTGACCTTGGCTGGGTCCATCCGTAGGTCCCCCTGGTTGACAATGAACCCCAGAAAGGAGACTGTCTCTGTGTGGAACACACACTTCTACGCCTTGACGTAGAGCTGGTGACGGAGAAGGCATTGGAGGACCTGCCGAACATGCTGCTGGTGTTCACTCATGTCCTTCGAAAATATTAGGATGTCATCCAAATACACGAAGACGCTGTAGTCGAGGAGGTTCCAGAGCACGTCATTGACCAACGCCTGTAACACCACAGGCGCGTTGGCTAGACCGAATGGCATGACTTGGTACTCGTAATGCCCACTGGGTGTGTTAAAAGCCGTCTTCCACTCATCCCCCTCCCGAATCCTCACCAGGTTGTAGGCATTACGTAAGTCCAGCTTGGTGAAGACCTGGGCTCCCTGCAACGACTCGAATGCTCCCGGGGAACGCCTGCCAGGTCTGGGCCGGTGATGGAGTCTTTAGCCGGTAATCCCCCCCCCCCCCCCCTCCTCCCGCCGTCCTCCCGCTAGGGAGGTAGGCGGTTCGGAGTGCGGGACCCGGGGAAGGAGTGAGGACTCTGACTCTGCGTCCTGGACAAGCGCGCCGCCCCCAGCTGCATAGCCTCCTCCTGAGGCATCTCCTCCCTGAGTCGGCGGAAAGCCTCCGGGTTGATTGGGGGACACGGAGGCGTGCCTTGTGTCATCCCTCTCTCATGCGCCCTCTCACGACGCCGATTGTCTACCCGCACCGAGAGTTAGATGAGGCCGTCCAGTCAATCAGGCAGCTCCCTGAAGGAGAGTTCGTCCTTCATCCCCTTTAGCGTAAAGCTAAACCAGGGCGGCCTCCTCCCATCCTGTCTCTCGAGCCCAGGTCCGGAACTCCACGGAGTAGTCCACTACCGAACAGTCACCCTGCCGACAGGCCGAGAGCCACCTCCCGGCCTCGTGCCCCGACACCACCCGAGAGGTGTCGAACACCTTGCGTAGCTCCCGGGGGAAATGGTAGGAGTCGGAGCACGCCGGAGTTTGGCTCTCCCACTCCGCGGTAGCCCAGGATAGGGCCCGACCCGTCAACAGAGTGATGATGTAGGCCACCCGGCCCTGCTCCGTCAGGAAGGAGGAGGGTTGCAGGCTGAATACCAGGGAACACTGGGTGAGGAATTCCCTGCAGCCCTCTGGACGTCTGTCATACCTCTCTGGATGTGGTAGGCGGGGTTCCCGCGATGTCGCAGGCGAGACTGAAGACGGCGCTGCCGCGGCTTCCGCTCCGCCGGATGCCGGAGCTGGTCGGGTGTCCACCCGGCTCTGCACGGCGATCATCAGCTGGCGGAGATTCTCTGTGATCCGCTGCAGGTTGCGGTCGTGTTGGTTCAGCATAGCTCCCTGTGTTGCCAATGCGCTCCGATACTGTGCTGCCTCCGCTGTGTCAATATTGGCTCAGTTTTCTGTAAGGGTTGGGGTAAGGTGTGATCCAGGTGCGGTGAAGGATATACAGTAGGCAGAGATGGTGAAACAAGGATCTTTACTGGTGGTCCCGAAGCCAGAATACAAAATAACGGACTTATCACGATAAAAGAAAGGCGGAGCAAATACGTTTCCAAAAACCGGCTGACAGCCAAAATACTAAATACTACCTAAGACAGAAACAAATAACGAAACAGGGAGAACACTTCTCAAGTACCTGTACATAGGTCTCTGATCATACATTGAGTAGTACTGCTGGACATAGAGAAATTAGCAGAGAAAACTGTGCAAGGGAACACAGGGAAGGGAGGGCATAAATACACAGGTGAACAGATAGACACAGGTGACACCAATAGGATGATGATTAGTCCAGACTGTGAGTGAGGAGGTGCCTAAGGTTGTCATTTTTTAAATGTTTTGGCTCTGTACTTTGGATTTGAAATTATGACTATGAGGTTAAAGTGCAGACGGTCAGCTTTCATTTGAGGGTATTTTCATCCATACCAGGTGAACCGTTTAGAAATTACAGCACTTTTTGCCCATTTTAGGGGACCAAAAGTCCACAGCAATGACAGCAAGCTTGTGACTCTACTAATTTGTTGGATGCATTTTCTGTTTTCTTTGGTTGTGTTTCAGATTTTTTTTGTGCCCAATAGAAATGAATGGTAAATAATGTATTGTGTCATTTTGGAGTAACTTTTATTGCAAAAAGGAATATAATATGTTTCTAAACACATCTACATTAATGTGGATGCTACCATGATTATGGATAATCCTGAATGAATTGTGAATAATGATGAGTGAGAAAGTTCGATGCACAAATATCATACCCCCACCACCAAAAAAATGCTAACCTCCCCTGTTATTGTAACGATGAGAGGTTAGCATGTCTTGGGTATCTATCTGTACTTTACTTAACAATTAATTTTTTTGACAACTTTTACTGCACTCTATTCCTAAAGAAAATAATGTACTTTTTACTCCATACATTTTCCCTGACACCCAAAGTACACGTTACATTTTGAATGCTTAGCAGGACAGGAAAATGGTCCAATTCACACACTTACAGTTGAAGTCGGAAGTTTACATACACTTAGGTTGAAGTCATTAAAACTCGTTTTTCAACCACTCTTGTTAACTTTAGTTTTGGCAAGTCGGTTAGGACATCTACTTTGTGCATGACACAAGTAATTGTTCTAACAATTGTTTACAGACAGATTATTTAACTTATAATTCACTGTAACACAATTCCAGTTGGTCAGAAGTTTACATACACTAAGTTGACTGTGCCTTTAAACAGCTTGGAAAATTCCAGAAAATTACGTCATGGCTTTAGAAGCTTCTGATAGGCTAATTGTCACGCCCTGACTCAGGGGACTCTTGTATGTTGAGTCAGGGTGTGGATATTCTATGTTGTATTTTCTATGTTTGGGATCTAGGTTTTGTAGTTCTATGTTTGGCCGGGTGTGTTTCCCAATCAGAGGCAGCTGTCGCTTGTTGTCTCTGATTGGGGAGCATACTTAGGCAGCCTATTGGCACTCATTAGTTGTGGGATCTTGTTCTGTGAGTAGGCTTGGTTGTGTGTAGCCTTAGGACTTCACGTTTCGTTGGTTTGTCGTTTTGTCGTGTGTTTATCATTTGAATAAGCATGTACGCATTTCACGCTGCGCCTTGGTCTGACCCGTCCTTAAACGAACGTGACACTAATTGACATCATTTGAGTCAATTGGAGGTGTACCTGTGGATGTATTTCAAGGCCTACCTTCAAACTCAGTGCCTCTTTGCTTGACATCATGGGAAAATCCAAAGAAATCAGCCAAGACCTCAGAAAACAAATTGTAGACCACAAGTCTGGTTCATCCTTGGGAGCAATTTCCAAATGGCAAACAATAGTACGCAAGTATAAACACCATGGGACCACGCAGCCTTCATACCGCTCAGGAAGGAGACGCGTTCTGTCTCCTAGAGATGAACGTACTATGATGCGAAAAGTGCAAATCAATCCCAGAACAACAGCAAAGGAACCTGTGAAGATGCTGGAGGAAACAGGTACAAAAGTATCTATATCCACAGTAAAACGAGTCCTATATCGACATAACCAGAAAGGCCGCTCAGCAAGGAAGAAGCCACTGCTCCAAAAGTGCCATAAAAAAACCAGACTACGGTTTGCAACTGCACATGGGCACAAAGATCTTACTTTTTGGAGAAATGTCCTCTGGTCTGATGAAACAAAAATAGAACTGTTTGGCCATAATGACCATCTTTATGTTTGGAGGAAAAAGGGGGTTGCTTGCAAGCCGAAGAACACCATCCCAACAGTGAAGCACGGGGGTGGCAGCATCATGCTGTGGGGGTGCATTGCTGCAGTAGGGACTGGTGCACTTCACAAAATAGATGGCATCATGAGGAAGGAAAATTATGTGGATATATTGAAGCAACATCTCAAGACATCAGTCAGGAAGTTAAAGCTTGGTCGCAAATGGGTCTTCCAAATGGACAATCACCCCAAGCATACTTCCAAAGTTGTGGCAAAATGGCTTAAGGACAACAACGTCAAGGTATTGGAGTAGCCATTACAAAGCCCTGACCTCAATCCTATAGACATTTTTTTGGGCAGAACTGAAAAAGCGTGTGCGAGCAAGGAGGCCTACAAATCTGACTCAGTTACACCAGGTCTGTCAGGAGGAATGGGCCAAAATTCACCCAACTTATTGTGGGAAGCTTGTGGAAGGCTACCCAAAACATTTCACCCAAGTTAAACAATTTAAAGGCAATGCTACCAAATACTAATTGAGTGTATGTAAACTTCTGACCCACTGGGAATGTGATGAAAGAATTAAAAGCTAAAATAAATAATTCTCTCTACTACTCTGCTACATTCTTAAAATAAAGTGGTGATCCTAACTGACCAAAGACAGGGAATGTTTACTAGGATTAAAAGTCAGGAATTGTGAAAAACTGAGTTTAAATGTATTTGGCTAAGGTGTATGTAAACTTCCGACTTCAACTGTATCAAGAGAACATCCCTGTCATCCCTACTGCCTCTGACCTGGCGGACTCTCTAAACACAAATGCTTCATTTGTAAATTATGTCTGAGTTTTGGAGTGTGCCTCTGGCTATCTGTAAAAAAATATATAGAAAATGGTGCCGTCTGGTTTGCTTAATATAAGGAATTTTACTTTTGATACTTAAGTATATTTTTTGCAGTTACATTTACTTTTGATACTTAAGTATATTTAAAACCAAGTACTGTTAGACTTTTACTCAAGTAGTATTTTACTGGTTGACTTTCACCTTTTACTTGAGTCATTTTCTTTTAAGGTATCTTTACTTTTACTCAAGTATGACATTAGGATACTTTTTTCACTCCTCTGTTTGCTGTGTAATTAAAAAGCTTCCTGAAAAGAATCACAGAGGAAGAGCGGGTGAGGAGTTCTTATAAAAGTTGCCACATTATGCAGCTCTTCCTCAATCCCAGAGATGCTGGTCTGAGAGCAGGACTGTCTGGTGAGATGACCAGCACAATGCCAAGTAAGTGAGAACTCCAGTGCTTTCTCTGAAATGAAAATGGTTTGTGTTTTCCAATTCACAGGCTGTAAAAATATCATGATACAAGAGCTGTTTAAGGAACAAGAGGAACAGCAGCCATGATAAACATCTTATTTTTTTCCTTTCAGGGAAACAAAATTATGTTTCCAACATTTAAATAGGAAGTTCTCACAATCTGATTAGTGTAAAATATATTGTCAACAGTGGTTGGTTGGTTGGAGGATGCTAACAACTTCTGTTTTAACCTTACTGTGAACCTCCCATGGAAATGTGCTCAATGCTCATCACACTGTTGCTTGACATTTGGTTTGGTTTCTAATAGTGAATCTTGACTTAATTGAACATAAGCAGAGTCCTACTTGATTGTAAACTGATTCCAAACAATTATTTGCTTTGGAGTTTGCAGTGTTGTCTAATGGTGAAACGTCTTTACCTGAACAACTATCAAACTAACTTATATAATCCTCAGCCTTAATAAAATGCCATTTTTCATTATGTTATGAGGTCACTTCTGTAACTCTTCAATTTCCAAAAAGTTCTACTAATTTATATGCTGAGTATACCAAACATTAGGAACTCCTTCCCAATATTGAGTTGCCCTCAGAACAGCCTCAATTCGTCGGGGCATGGAGTCTACAAGGTGTCGAGAGCGTTCCACAGGGATGCTGGCCCATGTTGACTCCAATGCTTCCCACAGTTGTGCAAGTTCGTTGGATGTCCTTTGGGTGGTGGACCATACTTGATACACCCGGGAAACTGTTGATGGTGAAAAACCCAGCAGCGTTGCAGTTCTTGACACAAACCAATGCGCCTGGCACCTACTACCATACGCCGTTCAAAGGCACTTACATTTTTGGTCTTGCCCATTCACCCTCTGAATGACACACATACACAATCCATGTCTCCATTGTCTCAAGGCTTAAAAATCCTTCTTTAACCTGTCTCCTCATCTACATCGATTGAAGTGAATTTAACAAGTGACGTCAATAAGGGATCATAGCTTTCTCCTGGATTCACCTTGTTAGTCTATGTCATGGAAGAGCAGGTGTTCTTAATGTTTTGTATACTCAATGCATGTTTGTGTGTGTGTGTGTGTGTGTGTGTGTGTGTGTGTGTGTGTGTGTGAAAATACTGCATACAGATGTTATACCTGTTCATAATAATGTCATGCTATCCTACTTTTTATTCCTTGTACTTACACTGTGTCCGACTATATGCTTACTATGTACATACACACCAGTGTTTTAGCTTCGTTGATGCTTTTAGATGAAAGTCTCATTCTTCTCATGATGTTTCTCAACCACTGGAGTTCAACGTGAGCCTGTTTTCAGATTTCCTTCATACAT
Source organism: Coregonus lavaretus (assembly GCF_964263955.1). Lineage (NCBI taxonomy): Eukaryota > Metazoa > Chordata > Actinopteri > Salmoniformes > Salmonidae > Coregonus > Coregonus lavaretus. The sequence continues at coordinate 35,232,546 of NC_140017.1, read as the reverse complement.
GGAGGGGAGCTGGGTCTCACGGAGAGCTACACAGAGCTTGACATCTTTCTCCTGGTGGTATACATCATGGTCCTCGTCGGCAACACCATGATCATCACTCTGGTGTTGCTGGACTCCAAACTTCACACACCAATGTGTATATTCCTCTGGATTCTGTCTCTCACAGCTATAGTGATCACCAACAGTGTTCTACCTAAAATGATATCAGTGTGTTTGTGGAATGACGTGTCCGTTTCATTTGCAGGTTGCTTCTTGTAGATGTATACCTATTTGATATTCCAAACTACAGAGGGATTTCTCCTATGTGCCATGGCCTACGACCGCTATGTTGCTAACTGCAATCCTTTACGCTACAACAGCATCATAACAATCAACATGTGTGTGTTCCTGGTCTCAACAGCATGGGCTTTGGCGATGATTCTTCCGGCATTGAATGTCATTCTTGCACCAAAACTACCTTTCTGTAGTAATCAGATAATGTATTGGTTTTGTGATTATCCTCCGATTGTTACATTATCTTGTTTGGACACAACAATATTGATAGATCTAGCCCTCGCATTTGCTTTATTTGTGATGTATGTTCCATTCACTGTCATAATTTGGTCATATTGTAAAATCATCAAATCCGTTTGCAAAATTGTCACATCTGAAGGGCGGAAAAAAGATTTATCTACCTGCTCCTCTCATCTCATTGTTGTCTTTACCTTCTACGTTGCTCATCCGTGTGTCTACATCAGTGCTAAATCATATCCTATTCGTCCCAATGTGCTCATCTATTGTCAACTGTTTTTTTAACTCCTCTTGTGAATCCACTTGTTTACAGTTTCAGGAAAAAACAGCACAAGGCAGCACAAGATTGTCTGTTGCATATCAGCATTTGCTGTTAACATCTAGCTAGCCGATGGAGTTTGTTAAGAGTTTGTCGAGCATCTATCCATGTACAGTGGGGAGAACAAGTATTTGATACACTGCCGATTTTGCAGGTTTTCCTACTTACAAAGCATGTAGAGGTCTTTGGAGGGAGCTGAAAGTCCGTATTGCCCAGCGACAGCCCCGAAACCTGAAGGATCTGGAGAAGGTCTGTATGGAGGAGTGGGCCAAAATCCCTGCTGCAGTGTGTGCAAACCTGGTCAAGACCTACAGGAAATGTATGATCTCTGTAATTGCAAACAAAGGTTTCTGTACCAAATATTAAGTTCTGCTTTTCTGATGTATCAAATACTTATGTCATGCAATAAAATGCAAATTAATTACTTACAAATCATACAATGTGATTTTCTGGATTCTGTCTCTCACAGTTGAAGTGTACCTATGATAAAAATTACAGACCTCTACATGCTTTGTAAGTAGGAAAACCTGCAAGATCGGCAGTGTATCAAATACTTGTTCTCCCCACTGTATATAGACATTTTAGAGGATCAAAATTAAGTGTTTGACCTAATTAATCAGAAACTATGTGCCCCAGTCATAAGCATACATATTGATGCAAGCTGGGAAGGGCTGCACATAAGAAAGTAATTCTTATTGTTTGTTTTAGCTCTGCTCTCATTTGCCACGAATGCCATTAACGTACCAATCAATGCAGTTATTAGGCCACCTACTGTTGTGTGAAACCCTGATTGGCTGGAATAATCCCAGGAAACCAACTATGTTCTGAACTAGGAGAGAGCTTGCAGTCAGAGGAGGTGTGTGGAAGCCCCTGGGAACTGCAGGAGCGCCATAAAATAGACAGGACAACAGAAACACAACACTTGGTCTCTAGATCAAGTCCACATGATGACCTGTACATTGAGATAAACTAGTCATATTGTCAAGCCACTATCAGGTGTTTGAACTTTTCCATTTTCTTCTGTGAATTAAGTCTTGTTAAGTGAATTATTTTTTGCAAAAGGTGTTCAGCAGCATTGTTTTGTGCACACTACACAGACGGTAAGTGTTACTCTATGGTGACAGGCATATCAAATCATTGGTGTTATTGTGCTAATTCAATACCAGATTCATCAATTGATAATTTGCATCAATGGCTATTCAAAATGGTTTATACTAAACGTAGTGTATGCTATAGAGATGAAGGATTCATGTTTGTATGTCTTTTTTTTTTGTGTCTTTTCCCAGAAATAGTCAAAATAATATCCAAATCTGGCGTGTCAACAACATAAATGCCCTGAATACAGCTTTTACAATGTAGAAAGTAAGTGTCTTATACCAAATTAGATCGCCATCTATTTCTGTCTTTCTCAAGCAAATGCTGATATTGTGCACCTTTGTAAAATGATCTTCCCTTGACCTCCAGATGACTCTTGCCTTCAAGCCAATGTGACTGTTGTGACTGACTTCCACTTCATTGGGGGTGAGAGAGGGCTGAAAGACTTCTACCTAGAGCTGGCCATCTTCCTATTGGTGGTCTACCTGATGATCCTGATTGGAAACCTCATCATACTTAGCCTGGTGGCGACAGAACCCAAGCTGCAGTCTGCCATGTACATTTTCCTCAGCAACCTGTCTCTCATAGACATTGTGATATCAACCACTGTTCTCCCTAAGATGATAGCAGTGTGCTTGTGGAATGACACAACGATCTCCTACTCAGCATGTTTCCTCCAGTTGTATATCTATTTGTCATTTGAAACCGTCGAGAGCATGCTGCTGTGTGTCATGGCCTATGACCGCTATGTCGCCATCTGCAATCCCTTACGCTATAGCAGCATTATCACTAAGAGAGTTTGCGGTATGTTGGCTACATCAGCATGGGCTTCTGGACTCAGTATACCTGCCTTCTGTGTCATTTTCACAGCACAAATGCCCTTCTGTAGCAACAAAATTGATTTTTGGTTCTGTGACTTTCCTCCTGTAGTTTCACTGTCCTGTTTGGACTCAACCTTTTTGATCGACGTGGCTCTTGTGGGTGCTTTAATAGCGATCTATTTCCCGTTCACTGTCATTGTTTGGTCCTACTTCAGAATCATTGTAGCCGTCTGCAAGATTGCGTCTTCAGAGGGCCGCATGAAAGCCTTCTCTACCTGCTCCTCACATCTCACTGTCGTCCTCACCTTCTACCTCGCTCACTCCTGCGTCTACATCAGTGCCAAATCTGAAAACGTTCACTGTAATGTTCTAATCTTGATATCTATTGTTAACTGCTTTCTGACTCCTGTTATGAACCCTATCATCTATAGTTTCAGAAACAAAGAGATAAAGGCTGCACTGAGAAAGCTCTGTTCTGGTAAGGTCAACTCTGATGGTGAATAACAGGGAGACCGTTGAACTGTTGTGGGGATAAACACTCAATTAGAATATGCAGCTATACAAAATGCAGTAATTTGTCAGGAAACTTGCTGGATGTCTGAGCAGATCTAATTAAATATTTCTCTGTGGAGAGAGGTGAGATCAGTAGGGAATACAAATTGGCACAACAAAGCAAAGCACATGACATACAGTTCAGGATCAGGAAGTACAGTTCAGGATCAGCACATACAGTTCAATCCACCATAAACGGAGAATAAAGCCTGGTTTACCTAACAGCTAATAATTAAAGTGATAATCTTTGTTTCTCTTAACAATATCACATGCATGTTAAAGTTGAATTGTTGCTTTTAGTATATCAGACATACACTAAATGATGGTATGATGAGATATTGTCAGTGCTTAATTCAAGACCTCTCCGTTTTGGACTGTTTTGTTCCGGTACCTATCAGGCCGGATCCGGTACCTCTCGTGGCATGAAAAATAATTTATGTAAAATTACAATAAAAGCGATCATTCGAGTTGCCTCTTCGTTAATTCACCTGCCCCCACAAAAAAACGTTATGTGAAAAAGTCAGCCCTGGCCTAATATTCTAAGAGTTGATTAGGGTTGGGCCTCCCGTGTTAATGGTTTGCGCAACATTGTAACCTATGTTTGAGACCAACGCATGACTGTGGCTGTGTGAGAAGCGCGCCTGTCTCTCTCACATAACTAGAATGATATTAACTTTCTATGATCTCTCTCCCTCTCTGCTCTGATAGACATGAGCCTGCAACTCTCATCTCTCCAGCGTTGCACTTCATCATTTATTTCCTTATAGAATCACAGCCGCACAAAGGGTTCTGGAGGAACTGCAGCATCCCTGATTAATTGAAATACATTTGCCAAAATTATAGAATTACTGCAGTCTGTTCATAAATAAATGAAATAATTCAGAATAGCCTACTACACCACGAGAAGGCCTATCATTTAGCCACCAAGGATCAATAGCTTCTTTAAAAAAATAGACTAGTTGTGGATTGTAGCCCAATAACAAGGAATAGCCTACAGTCGGGAACGCGCGGCAAATCTGTCCGTGAAAAAACAGCATGCAGACAAAACAGGCCTTTCGCAATATTTCAAATACAATCGAGGGAAAACACAGGTTGGAAAGCAAATGGCTCCTGCTGAAAAGTGAAGACTATGCTGTAGCCTACCAAAATAGTTGATCAACTTCAAAATATTGTTATATAAAAGAGTGAGAGAGAGAGAGGCTTTTGTCATGAGCGCATCCGCCATCACCAGCGAGTGAGCTGCGCATCATTGGTTGAGTCAAACTGGAAAGCATTTTTAGGACTTTCCTCCTCATATTGTAGCCTATAATATGTGTGTCCACACACCTAGGCATAGACTATTGATGAATTCAAGACAATGTCGTTTTCATTGATCTCAGATTCTCAGTTTGTCAGTGTCAAAGTAGCCTGTCATTTTGATCATTTGTGCTGTATTAAGAAAAATTCTGACAGTCTCCAGTCATGTAAAATATCGTAGATTTGCATGAAATGCGTTTATAAAAGGCCACACTTTCCCCAGACCCTAGGCTACGAGAAATGTTCCCCATGTGTGCAACTTTTCTAAGTGCCTCTACTCTACTGCTCTATGTCACTACGCAAATGCGATGGTTTTCATGCAATCCTTTATTATAAAGTTTTTGTTTTTTCTCATGCGTTCTGGTACCTCAGAACTCCCCAGGTCATCCCCCTTCTCACGCTGACTTTTTGTTCTGGCACCTCCCGATTTACACATTAAATTGTGATGCTGTAATTGATTATTTAAATGTTTTGAAATGTCACAAACAGTCAGAATGGATTCTCATGTTTTATTAAATGTTAATAAATTAACACAAAAAGCTTAAATCAACTATTCATTTCTGTTTTATCATCCCTGAATGGTAATTTAAGGTATTGCAATTCCCATGTTCACTTTCAAATAATGATCTAACACACACAACATGTAGAGATGTTGGATCTTAATTTGATCAACCTTTTGCAGGAGAACTGCAGGAAATTTAAAACGTGTAGTGTATGTGAGGTTTAAATAAGCTTCTTAAGTTTGTCATTTCCACTTTGAAATTTCAGACTTGATTTTCTCTTACGAAAAATGTATCAACCCCTACAAAAATGTCCATTAATTATAATCCACAAAATAATTCACATTTCCTGTTGCTGCAGCAGGATTATTTTCCTGCTGTAGCAAACTGGCTCAAATTAAGATCCTACATCTGTATGACAACTAAATTGTAAAAGTAAACATTAACAACATCTGTAGGTAAAATATATACATTAAAAGTGTTTGGAATATCAAATCATTTAAAAAAACGGATGTAATCTGGATTAAATCCTCGTGTTCAGATTAGGCCTTCATGTATAGAAACGTGGGAGGTGAAAAGTGGAAACTGATCACTACAAATTTATTGCACACGTCGCTTTACCTGTTCTCTCATTTTGGTTATGCTCAATAGGTGTAAAACAGAAAACATTTTGAAACACCATTTCAGGTAATACCTCCTTCATTTCAACATGTTTTCTCCTGTTTCATACCTAATGAACACAGCCCAGGTCTGAAGTTAGATGGCTTTCCCCATGATGAGAAGGTTCATGGAAAACACCATGATGAAAAAGATCCACATGAAGAATCGGTCCAACACCTTCGCCACCTTCGTCCACTCCCCAGTCCTTTTCACGGTGGCCCTCGTATCTCTGTAACAGTTGGCAATGTACTCAATATTTCTGAGGAGCTGCTGCTGCTGACAGGTGCACTGGGTCTTACACACCTCCTCTCTCCCTCTACTCACTCCTACTCCGTCACTCACTCCAGCCTTCCGGCTCCTCCTGGCTGCGGCCGGCCCTGTTGAGTCCCCACAGTCCATGCTCATGAACATGCCGTTTCTCCAGGCGCTGTAGTGGTTGGTGGGGTTCCCCTCCATGGAGCCGGTGGGGCTCATCAACTGATCCTCTGTCTCCTCAATTATTTTGGGGGTGATGCCGTCTTGACCTCTTTCCACCTGCTTGTCCGTTCGTGGTGTAGTTGTTGCTCCGCTGAGAGGTAGGTTGAGGTGGTGGGTCCTGTTTCTCAGGCTGGAAAGACATGCAGTTCTCCCCTACTTCATACACAAAGCACACCCTGGCCATGTACTGCAGGATGAAGATCTTGGCCCACTTGGGCACAGGCTTGGCGTCTGGGCCACAGTGGTGGATGTTCATGATAAAGATGGTCAGGGCCGTGGAGGCTGTAATCATGGTCATGGTGGCTATGTAGTACTTTCCTGTGGGACATTGAAAGGGGAACATACATGTATTATTATCACTATCTAAATGATCATGATCTGGCTAATAATGGGGGCCTCAAGTAAAAGAATGGGCCAGTGTGTTAGAAATGCCAGGGCCGATTTCTGGTCCCAGTCTACCCCTGATTGCCCTCACCAATAAGTGGCACATTCTCTGATGGAGGCATGGTCTCAGCGACCAGCAGCTGAAACACGGTGAGAGCCAGCAAGACGGTGACGCCCAGGGACACCTTCTCCCCAGAGTCAGCCGGCAGGTAGAAGCCCAGCGGAGCCAGGAAGGAGATCATCACACATGGGATGAGCAGGTTGAACACGTAGAAGGAAGCCTTCCTCTTTAGTTGGAGAGTGTAGGTCACATCAGGGTAAGGGTCAGCACAGCAGCCATACATAATTATGTTCCTCTTGGCATGCATCCCGAGCACCTGAGAACCAGGACCACAATGGCAATAAGTGATTCAGTTATTCATTCATTGGGGAAAAGATGCACTGAGTTCAAAACATAGGATAAGACGTTAGAGCGTGGTCCTGATGGAATAAATCTGTTAACTGTACTGTGTTTTTATCATCAAGGATTTTTTTAATGAGTGTATTGTTGCAACTCTATGTATTTTAAATTGGTCAAATAAAAGTTATAAATTCATTCACCTCCCATTCCACGTTCTCTACCAGGTCAGCCAGGTCGGCGTGGTCCATGGCGTTCTGGAGGTCCATCTGGTTACCGTTGTAGGTCCAGGAGCCGTAGGTGAATCTGCACTGCTGGGCATCAAATGGGAAGAAGGATACGTCTACCTTACAGGAGCTCTTGGTGATAACCGGGGAGTCCCACATGATCTGGCCATCATGGCGGATAACCACATTAGTTTCCATGGAGCCTGTGAAATGGCTATCAGCACTGAAATACATACAGAGAGGTCACCTCTGGGGGAGAGAGAGAGAGAGAGAGAGAGAGAGAGAGAGAGAGAGAGAGAGAGAGAGAGAGAGAGAGAGAGAGAGAGAGAGAGAGAGAGAGAGAGAGAGAGAGAGAGAGAGAGAGAGAGAGAGAGAGAAACTGTACAGCTGTTGATTGCAGCACACAGTTAAGAATTATACTAGTATTGGTTTAGTGTTAGATCAACAGAGGCTGAAGTCCATTCATATGAAGACAGTGACGAACAATGTAAATATCATACAGTCTAAGAAAGACATGCATTACCCTTTTAGAACAGACGGGCAACCAGGCATGACTAGCAGGACTAGCCAAAGGCACAAGAAAAGCAATGGAAGAAGAGCGAACCCCTCATGAAAAGAGTTAGCTATTTTTGGATTGCCTCCACTTTGTTTCTGCATTTTATAACCTTGATGTTTTATTGTCACATAAGTGCAGTGAAATGTGTTGTTTTACAGGGTCAGCAATAGTAGTACGGCACCCCTGGAGCAGATTAGGGTTAAGTGCTTTGCTCAAGGGCACTTCTGCAGATTTTTCACCTTGTCGGCTCGGGAATTCAAACCGGCGACCTTTCAGTTACTGGCCAAACACTCTAACCGCTAGGCTACCTGCCGCCCGTTACTTCCCAGATTCCCAGTATAAAAAGCAGAAAACGACCAGAACACTCCCGTGAATAATTGTCTTCAAGGAGTGTTCAGCTTGTGTCTTCACACTGACAACAACGTTGACGTGTGGAATGTATTGTGGGAGCAACAGAGCTCTCTGATGAACCCAATACCAGTCCGACCTACTTGTTATATAAGACTATATCAGGTCTCCATATATAACTACTAGGTATACGGATGGTATCAAGTCCATCATAATCATCTGTATTCCAGGTGAGGTATGAGTCTACCCACACCTGTCGTATCCACAGATATGCTGTCAAAATCTGGTTACGTTCATCCTGCAATAGAGGGAACATGGTGAACAATAGCTTAATTTCACTAGTTATCATTACCACTTAGAATATTACATCTATTTCAAATGCAAAATGTGAATGTATGAGATTTTTGTTTGAGATATTTTTTGGGAATCTCTTTATTATTGTTGTATTGCTGAAATAGCCATAGTTTACATGTAAGAAAGCTGTTACCATGTCAATGATCTGTGAGAGGGTGATCTGCAGGGTCACATTGAGGATGTTGTCTGTGTCCTCTACCGGTCTCAGGGCACTGGTGTAGTTAGTAAACAAATCTTTCAGCAGCTTCTGGGCATACTTCCCATGAGCACTCCAACAGGCTAGGACAGGGCAGAGAGAACAGTGTCTGCTAAATGACTAATATGTTATTTAAAAATGGATAAGAAAGAACATGGAGAGCGATGTTAAACATGTTCAACATCATTCTCACCTAAACACCAAAAACACAATCAATTTAATTTAATTAATTTGTAATTTAGTGAGCACTAGATCATATTCATACATTTATTCAAAAATGACAATCTGTGACAACCTGATGTCAGTCAGAACAAAGTCTCTGGGACATACATGTAACTGCCAAAATAAAGGAAACACCAACATAAAGTGTCTTAATAGGGCCACCACGATCCACCAGAGCAGCTTCAATGTGACTTGGCATAGATTCTACAAGTGTCTGGAACTCTATTGGAGGGAGGCATCACCATTCTTCCATGAGATATTCCATAGTTTGGTGTTTTGTTGATGGTGCTGGAAAATGCTGTCTCGGGCACCGCTTCAGAATTTCCCATGAGTATTCAATTGGGTTGAAATCTGGTGACACACACACACACCCTTTAAACCCCCTATGCTCCTTTGAGACCCATCTTTCAAAGTCACTGAGATATCTTCTTCTAGCCATGGTAGCCAAAATAATGGGCAACTGGGCATTTTTATACATGACACTAAGCATGATGGATTGTTAATGGCTTAATTAACTCAGGAACAACACCTGTGTGGAAGCACCTGCTTTCAATATACAGTACTTTGTATCCTTCATTTACTCATGTGTTTCCTTTATTTTGGCAGTTACCTGTACATGGGTAAAAGTCTTAGTGTGTCAGAGGACATGTCATGGCAGATGGTGCAGAACACTGGGGCAGAGTGGTATTTGGGAGTAGATTACCCTTCTGATGCTATAGCAAGAGATCAAGCAAAGCTGCCATTATGAGCCAGCAGATGCAACTGAGGCATCTGTTGACCCCAAGCAGGGATGTGTTGATACACGCCCTAATCCATGGGACATTTGCCATATAATACCACCATAGAAAATTAACAGGGATAGGCTATAATACAGTCTAATAGATACACTGTACACTGTTCTTGTAGGTTGAATGCATGCATAAAAAAAGGGGGGGGAAATGTATTTTTATTGTCACATAAACCAGATAGGTGCAGTGAAATGTGTTGTTTTATATGGTCAGCCATAGTAGTATGGTACCCCTGGAGCAAGCTAGGGATAAGTTACTTGCTCAAGGGTACACCTTGTCGGCTCAGGTATTCGAATCAACAGCCTTTCGGTTATTGGCCCAACGCTCTAAACGCTAGGCTACCTGCCGCCCTGAAGTCCTTCATGCTGATGCTTTTTTCTCCATTTGTATTGAAAAATCCAATAATATTTGCATGAGTTTAACAAAATACAGTTATGCAAATCTTCTGCATACTTGGAATTTACTAGACCATTTCACTTTCTCTCCAGTCTTTAATCCCGTTTTTTGTATTATTTTTATTATAGGAAAAAAAATTCCTTCTTCCGGGAATTCATTTCAAATTCTTGACGAACATAATTGAGTTCAGAACACTGCCAGAAGCATCTGTTTACAGTGGTCTCAGTGGATTTGGGTGAGCCAGATGTTACCCTGCTTCACTGTTTCAATAAAGCCTTTTGAGGAGAATGCAGAAAAGTGCCACAGGATTACATTATATAAGACGATCCCTAAACAACTGGCAGGGAGATCCTGCCTCCTGCTTGGGAAACAGCGGTGAGGGTTATCTAATCAGAATCTGACTGGGATAAATGAAATGATCGACCACTGTAGATGTCACAATGATTCATCATTAAGAGACCAGTAATAATGTAGTTTACATCAGTTACATCAGCAACACTTAATGTAATACAAATCCAACAAGCTATCTGTCAAGAGGCTACTCTAAACCAGTCATGAATCCATTTAACTCACCACTTGCATGATGTTGAATGAAAAAACAAAATGAGAACACTCATTGCGATTGGAGTGTAAGCGTGTGTTGATGTAAATACACTTAACATACCATATACATTCCTAAATATGTACATCGTGAATGTACCATTTTCAACTGTGCATAGTTCAGCAAAAGAGAGAAACTATAGCCTACCTGGAATAATATTCAAGCAGAAAATAAAACTCAGTGAAGCTCGAATTCCACATAGTTTCATCTTGCTGAGACAGGTTACATTTATCTCTATCCAAAAATATGAAGTTGCCCGGATGGATAGCTCTTGTGCCTTGACCAAGACGATAGTTAGCGTGAGATGACTGGGTTAGAGGCGGGGCAGAGGCTCATCATGATTTACTGAGCAATATTGGAATTTACACAGAATTGATGTGAATGAGACTCGTGGGACATATCCATTGTCCAAAAATCTAAATCCTCAACAACAAAAACATTGACTTGAGTCTTTTCCAAATAACCCTATTTTCTCAAAGTATGTCTTATGGTCATTTCATGAGGCTTCTTGCATTGCCAGGCTGTCAAAGAGTAGGATACAGTCTTTGGGGATGGGCAAGATCTGCTCCATGGACAGCTCCCGTGGTATAAATTCATTCAGTTTCTTACACTTCATCGTGACGCTTCAGCTACCAATGATTTTTCAGCATAGAGAAATTGCGTAATGTGCTGGTACACCCACCCAATCACTAGTGAGCCAGAACCTTGCTTTCTCTTCCGGGTATCGCAATACATTTTAATCCGATCTCTTCAATAAATGTTTCGCATTTCATTGGTATCGCATTTATTTAAAAACGTTATTGAAGATATTTATAATATGGCAGCTGGGGGAGGATTCAGGTTAAAAGCTTATTCTGCATCGTGTTGATGATGCTCAGTGTTGTGCTGGGCTGAAGAGAGCGTAAACAGACGCTACTGAATTAAGAGACCACATTACAAATGTGTGAAATACCTGATCAATATAAATCTGAACACAGTCTTTAGCCTATATGCGACGATGCACAGGCGTATGTGGAGACAGTCCAATCCAAGCCAACAAAAGTAATTTCTTTCTCTGACTATGCAAGAGCTATATCTGTAAACAATTGACCTAGCTGTAGCCTACAAATAAGAGGTATGGAATCATATTCAAATCATTTTTATGCATGTTTCTGATCAAACTTAAATATAGTCCTGCCTTAATGTCACTGAAAACAGCAGCATGATTTTGCAGGAAGCATGTCAAACTCTCAAACCTAGGTATTAAATCCAGAATTAGCTATTTCATTATTATACATTATTTTGTTAATATCCAAACATTCTCACGATTAAAGTGCTTATTTTGTGATAAATATGAACCTGATGTCCCAGTCTAGGATGCTGCAGGGTCCACATGTCCTGGGTCATGACAAGCCTCTGATCAGGCTATCATTCACCTCCTGTGTTGTGGGCACCGTCTGTCTGCCGCTGCTTGGCTTAATTACCTGCATCTTCATCTCCTCCGTTTTCCATTTCCAGGACTCCACTGACACTCATTGCAAGGTAATCAACCCTGTCCCTGTTATTAAAAACGTAGCAATGCAAATAAATGGTCTGACTTTCTTTTTTGGTTTGGTTTTAGGTTCCCAATTATCTGCCCTCTATCAGTGCCTCCATAAGCCTGAGCCCAGAGTGCCATATCTGGCGCTTCTGCATTGGCCTGCACTCTGCTCCGAGGTTCCTGGTGGCCGTGGCCTATTTTAACTTCTACAAGGGCCGCTTCTCCACAAGGTTCACAGAGTGGCTGCTCAGCTGCCTCAACTTCATGTGTGCCATCACTGAGAACTTTGGCCTCTTGCTGCTCACCTACGTGTCATCCATTGAAACATACCGTGAGTGACCTTTGACAATTATTCAGCTGGGTATAAGTAGGCATAAGGCCTGCCCTACAGCATACTATACTGCTCATTTACATGGATTAATATGCTGCACGATACAAAATTATGATTTTGAACAAATGACTGAATTTCGTTCGCCTGTTTCTTGCAGTTATAAATAAGGCCCTGAGTTTTTCCGGATACATGACCCGACCAGGGAAAACTATGTACCCTAGTTATAAACCATATAACCTGTTTCAGTGAGTGTTATGACTAATACAGTTGTACTTGTATGACCTTCTTTGTCCCATAGTTGTCCATAAGGAAGGTTTTGTCCTGTTCATTGCCAGTTCTGTTATCCACATGGTGTTAACCTGTCGGCTGTGGCTGGTTATAAAGAAGTACTCACTGATTCCTGAGGTAAGGCATCATTCCTTCCCTTCAGCCCTGTACTTGATCAGGAAATGTTGAAAGTGCATGAAAGACAGAAATGTAAAGGGAAGTTAGTTGTTGAAGAAGTGAACTAACTCTTTTGGTGGTATGATGCAGTTTCCTGGTGAAGCAAGCTATAGTATAGTTCCTGTTAGTAGAGGGGCTATTGGTGACTTCGTCTGCAATGTCGACAAAGTTGACACTAGAGTCCTCTGGAGTACAAGCCAATTACTGCAGCCTGATGAAACAGCATTGTCAAGTGCAGTTCAAAGCTGTGGGAGATTCTCAAATGGTTTAGCTTGACTCTTCGCGTCCTCTTCTCCGTCCTCTCCTTGCCTCCTTTCGAAAAAGGTCAAAGGTAATCGAGGAGAGGAGCGAAGGAGAGGAAACGTGGAAACAAATGCACTTGTATGAAATGAACATTTGCAAATGACGTTTACAGGTGTGGAATCCTAAAATAAATGTCTAAAGTAGAACAAATTAATATAGCTAGTTGTGTGAGACATTTTATAGATAAAAGGGTAAGTAGTGTGTCATTAATTTTTCTCCTTTGAGAAAACAACAGCTGATTCAAATGGGATGTGGTGGATTTTAAAACACTTTGCACTACACATGAGAATCCTTGACTGTAGGAGGCGATTGAGGAGAGGAGCAAACTACTCCTTTCACCTATTAACTAATTGACACACTCCTAAATATGGCGACCGCTTATCGGTTTCCAGGACACGGAGGACGGAGGAGTAGAAGAGAAGACAGAATGTCCTTTCCTTTCACTCACATTGATGCATACTGCCTGATGACTGAGCCGTGTGTGCTCCAGTCTATTGTATTTCCCATGTAAATCGTTTGAGCTAAAACAAAAAAAGCAATTTCTTACTATATGGTTGAGGGACTTCAAGCACTGTTATTCTGTGTTAGGACTCTAGGAGAAATACCAGCATTTTGATTCCAACCAGATCAGTGGTACAGGTCGTTACTGAGGGCCAGTTGAGTCAGACTTGGAAGAAGCCTCTGGCTGTGTCAGTGCCTGGGCCTCTGTCCTGGAGGAACAGCTGTTTCCTGACCCAGTCTGGGGCTGTGACCAACACACCCCTCCACGCTACACACAACTCACTAGGAGTGTAGGCTGTCATGTTCACCACACGTGCACACACACAGAGATTGTAGCAAGCACACACACATTAACCGTGCTCGCACTTGGCTTGCACACTTACACTGGCACATATTCATGGCATATGGCATATGGTATATTGTTGCCTAGCCTGAGTACCAGTATCGTTATCTTACATTCCACTCCTTGTCATTGCCAAAGAGACTGGCTTTCTGCCATCTTCAAATATGAACATTCTCGAGGAGAACAGAGGAGTTGATCCTGATTGATAACCCTCACAGCTATCCTTCAATCACAACGATTATCCAAATATTGGAACTCGTGTATCACCTTTTTTTTTCTTCTTCACAGAACATATTGGTCGTTTTTTGTTTGTCCAGACAAAACCAGTCTGTCAAAAGTTGCTAGCTCACGTCTAAATTCTCAAACTAAATACATACTGTAGCTATTTCAATTCAAAACACAAAACCTCTTTGCTTTGATATTAAGCCTCAAAATACAAAAACGTGCCTAGCTAACAGCTAAATGTTTGTTTTTGATTCTAATTATATTTTTTGGAGGATCCACGTGTTGTCATGGAAAATATTAATGTTATTTCCAACAACAATGAGCAACTCCGTAAATCCAGCTGCATTGCCGAAAGGCCAGTCTCTTGGTCGTCACAAGTTACCACAGCCACAAAGTCATAAACCCTGCCTATTTCTACAATTATCTTCTTAAATCTGATTTTAAACCTAACCTTAAACCTAGCCTTAACCACAATGCTAATCTTATTCCTAACCCTAACCTTAAATGAAGACTAAAAAGTTAATTTTTGTTTTTATGAATTTTTATGATGTAGCCTGTTCTTACTTTGTGGCTGTGGTAACTAGTGGAAACCCAGTGTCTTTGGCAATGATATGGAGTTGCAAGGAGTGGAATGTTAGCTAACAATACTGGTTCCTGTAAGGGCTGCTGGACATCATTTGGAGATGACACACTACATACAGCAGTGGAGGCTCTTCAGAGGAGGAAACAGCTGTTCCTCCAGTATGAACAGCTAACTATAAGTCGCTCTGGATAAGAGCGTCTGCTAAATGGCTCAAACGTAAATGTAAAATAAAAGGGAGGACCATCCTCCTCAGTGAATTTCATATTTTTGTTAAATAATGAAACATTAAAAAAGTTATCCTTTTTAGATAAAACTATACTAAATATATTCACATGTTACCAAATAATTGATTAAAACACACTGTTTTGCAATGAAGGTCTACATTGGACTCAGCAGCACTCTGTAGGGTAGCACCACGGTGTAGACGGAGGACCGCTAGCTTCTGTCCTCCTCTGGGTAAATTGACTTCATTACGAAACCTAGGAGGCTCATGGTCCTCAACCCCTTCCATAGACGTACATGTCACGGTTTCGGCCGAGGCTGCTCCTCCTCCTTGTTCGGGCAGGCTTCGGCGGTCGTCGTCCCCGGAGTACTAGCTGCCACCGTTCGATGTTTCATGTTTGTTTGGTTTTGTCTGTTTGTAACACCTGTCCCTTGTTAGTGTTTGATTGTGTTCCCTATTTAAGTTTCGTAATTGGGTCAGGTGTTATGTGTGATTGTTTGTGTCAGCTGTTCTTGTTGATGGTGTTTTTGCTCTCATTCTGTTTATTTTGAGAGTCCGCACTGCGTGCGCCTTTTCTTGTTTTTACGCACTGTGTTGTGTGCGTTTTGTCGCTCTTGCCTCCCGGTTGGGTTGGCTATTTCTCCTGTTTGGAGTTGTTTTTTCATCACTAAAGACTGTTGACGAACACTTTTGTGCCTGCGCTTGATTCCCTGCACCACATCCACACTCAGCGTTCTGACAGAATCACACATCACCCATGGAATCAGCAGGAGCAACCGCGCCAACAGCGAGCATGGAAGACCGTCTTCGTGGGCAGGAGGACCGGATTAACCAGGTCTGTCATGCCCTGGAGGGGGTGATGAACACTCTGCACCGATGGGAGACCAGCGGGGTACCCACGGCCCCACCTACCGGACCATCCCCATCGGTCAGTCCTCCTGTCCAACTTCCGGAACCCAGTGGGATTCGGCTCTTGCTCCCGAGGGCGTACGACGGCTCCGCTGCCGGGTGTCAAGGGTTCCTGCTGCAAGTGGAGCTCTACCTCGCCACCGTACACCCGGCGCCCTCGGGACACGAGAGCGTCTCCGCCCTCATCTCCTGTCTCACCGGCAAGGCGTTGGAGTGGGCCAACGCCGAATGGAGGAAAATGGACGCCGCTACCACTACCTATGCGGAGTTCTCCCGCCGCTTCCGTGCTGTGTTTGACCATCCACCGGAAGGGAAGGCGGCGGGGGAGCGTCTGTTCTACCTCCGACAGGGGATGAGGAGCGCCCAGGACTTTGCTCTGGAATTCCGGACTCTAGCGGCAGATGCAGGGTGGAATGAGCGGGCCCTCATAGACCACTTCCGTTGCAGCCTCCGGGAGGACGTCCAGAGAGAGTTGGCGTGCAGGGACACCTCGTTGACGTTTGACCAACTTGTCGACATGGCCATTCGGCTGGATACCCTGCTCGCCACCCGTGGACGTCCCGGGTGGGGTTCGCCCATTTCACCCTCCAGCACCTCCGAGCCGAGCCCTATGGAGCTCGGGGGTGCTGGCGCTAGAGAACGGAGGAGTAGGAACCCGAGGGGGGCCGTTCCCTGCACTAACTGTGGCCGTGGAGGGCACACCGCGGCTAGGTGTTGGGGAGGGTCCCCCGGTGGAGGAGAAGGTAGGCCACGCATTGGGGGGTCCCCCCAGGTGAGTAGGCGCCCTACTTACCCAGAGCTTTCTGTCGTTCACCTAACCTTGCCTGTTTGTTTTCCACAGGTTGCACCTCGTTCCCAGCATAAGGCGCTGGTAGATTCAGGCGCAGCTGGGAATTTTGTAGATCGCCAGTTCTGTATAGAGTTAGGGATTCCTCTCCTTCCCGTTGATAAGCCTTTCCCTGTTCATGCCCTAGATAGCCGTCCGTTAGGATCTGGGTTGATTAGGGAGGTCACGGCACCCCTTAAGATGATGGCGCAGGAGGGTCATGAGGAGACGATTCAGTTCTATCTGATTGACTCTCCTGCGTATCCGGTGGTGCTGGGCCTTCCCTGGTTGATGACCCATGATCCTACTATTTTGTGGCGAGAGAAAGCTCTTAAAGGGTGGTCTGCCCAGTGTGAGGGGCGGTGTCTGGGTGTTTCCATAGGGGCGACCTCGGTGGAAAGTCTGAATCTAATGCCAGCACTGCATATTCCCCCCGAGTATGAGGATTTGAAACTGGTGTTTAGTAAAACTAGGGCGGCGCAGCTGCCACCTCATAGACTGGGGGATTGTGCGATAGATCTCCAGTCAGGAGCAGCTCTCCCGCGGAGCCATGTGTATCCCTTGTCTCAAGAGGAGAGGAAGGCAATGGAGACGTACATCGCTGAGTCTCTGAGACAGGGATACATACGGGCCTCCACTTCACCCGCTTCCTCGAGTTTCTTTTTTGTGAAGAAAAAGGATGGAGGTCTGCGCCCGTGTATTGATTACCGCGGTCTCAATCAGATTACGGTGAAGTACAGCTATCCACTTCCTCTGATTGCGACTATGACGGAGTCATTACACGGTGCTCAGTTCTTCACAAAATTGGATCTCAGGAGCGCATATAACTTGGTGCGCATTAGAGAGGGCGATGAATGGAAGACAGCGTTTAGCACGACTTCCGGACATTACGAGTATCTAGTCATGCCATATGGGTTGATGAATGCTCCCTCAGTCTTCCAATCCTTCGTCGATGAGATTTTCCGGGACATGCAGGGACAGGGAGTAGTCGTGTACATAGACGATATTCTGGTGTACAGTCCTACCCGAACAGAGCATGTAGCCCTGGTGCGCCGAGTATTGAGGAGGCTGTTGGAGCATGACCTATATGTCAAGGCAGAGAAATGTCTGTTCTTTCAGAAGTCGGTCTCCTTTCTGGGTTATCAGTTGTCTGCGTCAGGGGTGAAGATGGAGGTGGACCGGGTGTCAGCTGTGCGTAATTGGCAGACCCCAACCACTGTGAAGGAGGTGCAACAGTTCTTGGGTTTTGCAAATTATTACCGGAGGTTTATCCGGGGTTTTGGACAGGTGGCAGCTCCCATCACGTCTCTGTTGAAGGGGGGTCCGGTGCGCTTGCGGTGGTCAGCTGAGGCGGACGGGGCTTTTGGGAAACTGAAGGACCTGTTTACCTCGGCGCCGGTGTTGGCACATCCGGATCCCTCTTTACCTTTCCAGGTAGAGGTAGACGCGTCAGAGGCCGGTATAGGGGCCGTTCTCTCCCAACGGTCTGGCACACCACCTAAACTCTGTCCCTGTGCTTTTTATTCTAAAAAGCTCAGTCCGGCGGAGCGGAATTATGACGTAGGAGACAGG
The DNA here is from genome assembly GCF_964263955.1 of Coregonus lavaretus. Taxonomy (NCBI): domain Eukaryota; kingdom Metazoa; phylum Chordata; class Actinopteri; order Salmoniformes; family Salmonidae; genus Coregonus; species Coregonus lavaretus. The sequence goes on along the minus strand of NC_140017.1, from coordinate 35,214,068 downwards.
GAGCTGTTAGCCGTGGTACAGGCCCTAAAGGTGTGGCGGCATTGGCTTGAGGGGGCTCAACACCCTTTCCTCATTCTAACTGACCACCGTAACCTGGAATACATCCGGGCAGCTAGGAGACTGAATCCCCGCCAGGCCCGCTGGACTATGTTTCTAGTCCGGTTTGTGTTTAAAATCACTTACATCCCTGGGTCCCAGAACGGGAAGGCAGATGCTCTGTCTCGGCGGTATGACGCGGAGGAGAGGTCAGTTGAGCCCACTCCCATACTACCAGAGTCTTGTCTGGTTGCACCGGTGGTGTGGGAGGTTGATGCCGAGATCGAGCGGGCGTTACGCACCGACCCAAGTCCTCCACAGTGTCCAGTGGGTCGGACGTACGTTCCGCTCGAGGTACGCGATCGCCTCATTTATTGGGCTCATACGTCCCCCTCCTCTGGACATCCGGGTATCGGCCGGACAGTTCACTGCCTTAGCACTAAGTACTGGTGGCCAACGTTAGCCAGGGATGTGAGGATTTATGTCTCCTCCTGTTCGGTGTGTGCCCAGTGTAAGGCGCCCAGACATTTGCCCAGGGGTAAGCTACAACCCCTGCCCGTTCCACAACGACCCTGGTCCCACCTCTCGGTGGATTTTGTTACCGACCTTCCCCCCTCACAGGGGAATACTACCATCCTGGTCGTTGTGGATCGGTTCTCGAAGGCCTGTCGTCTCCTTCCCATGCCGGGTCTACCCACTGCCCTACAGACTGCTGAGGCTCTGTTTACCCATGTCTTCCGGCATTACGGGGTACCCGAGGATATAGTGTCTGATCGAGGCCCCCAGTTCACCTCCAGAGTGTGGAGAGCGTTTATGGAACGGTTGGGGGTTTCGGTAAGCCTTACCTCGGGTTACCATCCGGAGAGTAATGGGCAGGTTGAACGTGTTAACCAGGATGTGGGTAGGTTTCTGAGGTCTTATTGCCAGGGCCGGCCGGAGGAGTGGGCGAGATACGTTCCTTGGGCCAAGATGGCACAGAACTCTCTCCGCCACTCCTCCACCCAACTAACCCCTTTCCAGTGTGTGTTAGGGTACCAGCCGGTTCTGGCACCTTGGCACGAGAGCCAGATCGAGGCCCCTGCGGTGGATGAATGGGTGCGGCGCTCGGAGGAGACCTGGAACGCTGCCCACGTACACCTGCAGCGGGCCATCCGTCGGCAGAAAACGAGCGCCGATCTCCACCGCAGTGAGGGGCCTGTGTACGCACCTGGAGATCGAGTCTGGCTCTCGACCAGAAACCTGCCCCTCCGCCTGCCCTGCCGGAAGCTGGGTCGGCGGTTTGTGGGGCCATTCAAAGTCCTGAGGAGGTTGAACGAGGTGTGTTACAGGTTAGAACTGCCTATTGACTATAGGAATATTAACCCCTCGTTCCATGTGTCTCTCCTCAGGCCGGTGGTAGCTGGTCCACTCCAGGAGTATGAGATAGAGGAGACTCCTCCGCCCCCGTTGGACATCGAGGGGGCTCCGGCGTACACTGTGAGGTCCATCCTTGATTCGAGACGCCGGATGGGGGGTCTTCAATATCTCGTGGAGTGGGAGGGGTACGGCCCGGAGGAGCGGTGCTGGGTGCCGAGGAGGGACATATTAGACCAGTCCCTGCTGACCGAGTTCCATCGGGGTCATCCTACGCGCCCTGCTCCGCGTCGTCCTGGTCGTCCCCGAGGCCGGGGTCGGCGCACAGCTGGAGCCGCGCATCAAGGGGGGGGTACTGTCACGGTTTCGGCCGAGGCTGCTCCTCCTCCTTGTTCGGGCAGGCTTCGGCGGTCGTCGTCCCCGGAGTACTAGCTGCCACCGTTCGATGTTTCATGTTTGTTTGGTTTTGTCTGTTTGTAACACCTGTCCCTTGTTAGTGTTTGATTGTGTTCCCTATTTAAGTTTCGTAATTGGGTCAGGTGTTATGTGTGATTGTTTGTGTCAGCTGTTCTTGTTGATGGTGTTTTTGCTCTCATTCTGTTTATTTTGAGAGTCCGCACTGCGTGCGCCTTTTCTTGTTTTTACGCACTGTGTTGTGTGCGTTTTGTCGCTCTTGCCTCCCGGTTGGGTTGGCTATTTCTCCTGTTTGGAGTTGTTTTTTCATCACTAAAGACTGTTGACGAACACTTTTGTGCCTGCGCTTGATTCCCTGCACCACATCCACACTCAGCGTTCTGACAGTACACAGTAATTATGACTACTTCCGGAGGACGTTCCTCCTACCTATCAGAGCTCTTGCAGCATGAACTGACATGTTGTCCACCCAATCAAAAGACCAGAGAATGAATCTAGTACTAAAAGCATAAGCTACAGCTAGCTAGCACTGCAGTGCATAAAATGTGGTGAGTAGTTGACTCAAAGAGAGAGAAAGACAATAGTTGAACAGTTTTGAACAAATGTGTTTCTTCCAAAATTAAGGAGAAGCAAGAGAGAGAGAGAGAGAGAGAGAGAGAGATATTTGGTTGTATTTTTTTTAAAAGTTCACTTAGCTAGCAATGCAGCTAGCTAGTTTAGCCTACTCAAACACCCGGCTCAAACAGAAATGAATGCTATGTTAGCTTGCTGGCTATGGCTATCCAACACTGGAACTCTTCCAAGTCAAGGTAAGCTTTTGTTTTTTATTAATTTATTGCCACCGGGGCCCGCCGGTGTAACTGCTAAACTGCTTTCTGACTGTACACTGTACCCATGATTGTAGCGGGTTTACTAACAAGTTAGTTCTAGTATCTACGTTGACTATGACTTGATAACGATCAAGGCTGTGTGTAGCGTTAGCGGGCATGATATGAAGGTTTGGCTTGGAAAGGTTTTTTCGCCTGGTTACAGACAGCAGATGTGTTGTGCACTGAAGTCCACAAGCGACGGGAAAAGGTGAGAGGAGGAGAGCGCATTGATAGTTGCAAGAAGGAATGATGTATAGAACGAGCAAAGTGATCATGCTGTTTTTATGTGGCTGCTATGAAAGTGAACTGTGTTTGCGTGTGATCAGGGGTGTATTCATTCCGCCGATTCTGTTGAAAAAATGTTTCTTAAACGGAAGCAAACGGAACGAAACGGGATAACAATACCAGCATTTTACCAATATAAACTTACATTTGCAACTGTTGGACTAATGATTACACCCTAGATCAGCTAGATGCAGATAATAGTGTGCGAGGGGCATTGAATGTGACACTGTCTGTCACCTTGATTACTCTAATTTCTCTCGACCTGTGCACCTACATGTAGTAGCCTAAACCTATCGATGTTACATTGAGCTAGGTGAATGGAATATGAATGACAGTCATCCAATATGCTGTAATAGAAATAAGGCCATACTCATTAAAAAAAAATAGAAAATCGTCCTCCCTCATCATAAACAGCGATATGCTATAACGGCCACCATTGACATTCAGTTTTATTATGCTGCCACTACAGTGGGGAGAACAAGTATTTGATACACTGCCGATTCTGCATGTTTTCCTACTTACAAAGCATGTAGAGGTCTGTAATTTTTATCATAGGTACACTTCAACTGTGAGAGACGGAATCTAAAACAAAAATGCAGAAAATCACATTGTATGATTTTTAAGTAATTAATTTGCATTTTATTGCATGACATAAGTATTTGATACATCAGAAAATCAGAACTTAATATTTGGTACAGAAACCTTTGTTTGCAATTACAGAGATCATACGTTTCCTGTAGGTCTTAACCAGGTTTGCACACACTGCAGCAGGGATTTTGGCCCACTCCTCCATACAGACCTTCTCCAGATCCTTCAGGTTTCGGGGCTGTCGCTGGGCAATACGGACTTTCAGCTCCCTCCAAAGATGTTCTATTGGGTTCAGGTCTGGAGACTGGCTAGGCCACTCCAGGACCTTGAGATGCTTCTTACGGAGCCACTCCTTAGTTGCCCTGGCTGTGTGTTTTGGGTCGTTGTCATGCTGGAAGACCCAGCCACGACCCATCTTCAATGCTCTTACTGAGGGAAGGAGGTTGTTGGCAAAGATCTCACGATACATGGCCCCATCCATCCTCCCCTCAATACGGTGCAGTCGTCCTGTCCCCTTTGCAGAAAAGCATCCCCAAAGAATGATGTTTCCACCTCCATGCTTCACGGTTGGGATGGTGTTCTTGGGGTTGTACTCATCCTTCTTTTTCCTCCAAACACGGCGAGTTTAGACCAAAAAGCTCTATTTTTGTCTCATCAGACCACATGACCTTCTCCCATTCCTCCTCTGGATCATCCAGATGGTCATTGGCAAACTTCAGACGGGCCTGGACATGCGCTGGCTTGAGCAGGGGGACCTTGCGTGCGCTGCAGGATTTTAATCCATGACGGTGTAGTGTGTTACTAATGGTTTTCTTTGAGACTGTGGTCCCAGCTCTCTTCAGGTCATTGACCAGGTCCTGCCGTGTAGTTCTGGGCTGATCCCTCACCTTCCTCATGATCATTGATGCCCCACAAGGTGAGATCTTGCATGGAGCCCCAGACCGAGGGTGATTGACCGTCATCTTTTCTATTAATTGCGCCAACAGTTGTTGCCTTCTCACCAAGCTGCTTGTCTATTGTCCTGTAGCCCATCCCAGCCTTGTGCAGGTCTACAATTTTATCCCTGATGTCCTTACACAGCTCTCTGGTCTTGGCCATTGTGGAGAGGTTGGAGTCTGTTTGATTGAGTGTGTGGACAAGTGTCTTTTATACAGGTAACAAGTTCAAACAGGTGCAGTTAATACAGGTAATGAGTGAAGAACAGGAGGGCTTCTTAAAGAAAAACTAACAGGTCTGTGAGAGCCGGAATTCTTACTGGTTGGTAGGTGATCAAATACTTGTGTCATGCAATAAAATGCTGATTAATTACTTAAAAATCATACAATGTGATTTTCTGGATTTTTGTTTTAGATTCCGTCTCTCACAGTTGAAGTGTACCTATGATAAAAATTACAGACCTCTACATGCTTTGTAAGTAGGAAAACCTGCAAAATCAGCAGTGTATCAAATAATTGTTCTCCCCACTGTATGTCATACACTTGTTTTAGGTGTTGGCTAATAGTTGAATATGGAGCTTGTAATCGTTTGTCATGATAACCTGCTGTGGGCATTTTAGGGTGGGACCACTAAATAGAGTGAATGCTGTTGCTTGAGACACGTGCTGCCAGTGATCTGCAGCATAAATAGTATTTGTGGAAGGATGTGGCTGAAACTGTTTTTACACCAGCTGCAATGTGTTACTGATGTCTCATCTGGAGAGTTTCTCAGAGGGGGCTTGATTAAGACTGCTCATTGTGTTCGTCATACTAGCTATATTAAATGTTTTAATTGTTCAAGTTATAAAGTAGGCCATTACAATCACATTGTACAGTTACACAGTAGTTAAGTACACAATATTATTTTTTCTTATTGCAATCTTTCTCTATCAAATCGCTCTTTCTTTTTTCACACACAGGACGTGAAATCTTTCTACTGGAAAATACGTTGCTTGGTCCTCAACATAGCTTTCTGCTGCTTGGCTGCTTACTTTTACTGGAAACACAACATGTACTGTGAACCAGGGAGTAAGTATATTGTAGCATCAGTACATTAAAGGTCATGAGCAGTCATTCTGAAAATAACTTTTTCTCTCATGGCTAACTACCATGAAGTTGGAAAAGACAGGCAAATTTGGTGATACACAAAGCAACTCAAACATCATTGAAATTGTATCAAATATATATTTTTTATATATACTGTATATATACAGTACCAGTCAAAAGTTTGGACACACCTACTCATTCAATGTTTTTTCTTTATTTTTACTATTTTCTACATTGTAGAATAATAATGAAGTCATCAAAACTATGAAATAACACATATGGAATCATGTGAAAGGTCGCTGGTTCTAATCCCCGAGCCGACTAGGTGAAAAATCTGTCGATGTGCCCTTAAGCAAGGCACTTAACCCTAATTGCTCATGTAAGTCGCTCTGGATAAGAGCGTCTGCTAAATGACTAAAATGTAAATGTAAATGTAGCAACCAAAAAAGTGTTAAACAAATCAAAATATAATTTATATTTGAGATTCTTCAGATAACCACCCTTTGCCTTGATGACAGCTTTGCACACTCTTGGCATTCTCTCAACCAGTTTCACCTGGAATGCTTTTCCAACAGTCTTGAAGGAGTTCCCACATATGCTGAGCACTTGTTGGCTGCTTTTCCATCACTCTACTGTCCGACTCATCCCAAACCATCTGAATTGGGTTGAGGTTGAGGGATTGTGGAGGCCAGGTCATCTGATGCAGCACTCCATCACTCTCCTTCTTGGCCAAATAGCCCTTACACAGCCTGGAGGTAGCCATGCTGGTTAAGTGTGCCTTGAATTCTATATAAATCACAGACAGTGTCACCAGCAAAGCACCCCACCCCATAACACCTCCTCCTCCATGCTTTACGGTGGGAAATACACATGCGGAGATCATCCGTTCACCCACACTGTGTCTCACAAAGACACGGCAATTGGAACCAAAAATCTCCAATTTGGACTCCAGACCAAAGGACACATTTCCACCAGTCTAATGTCCATTGCTCGTGTTTCTTGGACCAAGCAGGTCTCTTCTTATTATTGGTGTCCTTTAGTAGTGGTTTCTTTGCAGCAATTTGACCATGAAGGCCTGATTCACACAGTCCCCTCGGAACAGTTGATGTTGAGATCTGTCTGTGACTTGAACTCTGTGAAGCATATTTTGGGCTGCAATTTCTGAGGTTGGTAACTCTAATGAACTTATCCTCTGCAGCAGAGGTAACTCTGGGTCTTCCATTCCCGTGGCGGTCCTCATGAGAGCCAGTTTCATCATAGCGCTTGATGGTTTTTGTGACTGCACTTGAAGAAACTTTCAAAGTTCTTGAAGTTTTCATGATTGACTGACCTTCATGTCTTAAAGTAAAGATGGACTGTCGTTTCTCTTTGCTTATTTGAGCTGTTCTTGCCATAATATGGACTTGGTATATTACCAAATAAGGCTATCTTCTGTATACCACCCCTACCTTGTCACAACACAACTGATTGCCTCATACACATTAAGAAGGACATACATTCGACAAATTAGCTATTAAGAAGGCACACCTGTTAATTGAAATGCATTCCAGGTGACTACCTCATGAAGCTGGTTGAGAGAATGCCTAGAGTGTGCAAAGCTGTCATCAAGGCAAAGGGTGGCTACTTTGAAGAATCTCAAATATATATTTGTTTAACACTTTTTTGGTTACTACATGATTCCATATGTGTTGTTTCATAGTTTTGATGTCTTCACTATTATTCTATAATGTAAAAAATAGTAAAAATCTAGAAAAACCCTTGAATGAGTAGGTGTGTCCAAACTTTTGACTGGTAGTGTATATATACATCTACCGTTTGGCATGGATCTTGTGATGCAGTTCACAGCAGCACTGATGGATGTGTTGACTTGACAACTGCATCGGAGTTTTGAACGACCCATCCCCCCGTTTTGTTCCATGCTGGCTGAACACCTAGCTAGCCAGTAACTAGTAACTAGCTAACACCAGACACAGATGAAAGGGGAAACATTTAAAGATTGTTGCCATAGATGAATAGGGTGAACATTTAATTACAGTCAAATTTTGGCACCAGTAGATAGCTCTCTAGCTATATAAACCACGCCTCTCTGCAAACACAAACACGCCTGATGTTGGTTACAAGGCGGTACTTATTTAGATTAGGTAAGAGAATATCATGTTATCATTGGTGTATTAAAATGAAAGTTATGGTGATGTCACCTTGTCTCCTTAATAATGAATCCAAGTGTTTGACATGGGGTAGGGGACCAGTAACTGTATGATCAAACTTTGTCAATGTAGAAGCAACAGTCATTTTTCATACTTTGGTGATCATACTTTGATCTGGTTTCCTTCAGATATCAGCAATTTTCATGAAAAACATGATTTTGACTGTTCATAACCATTATACGATACAAAAGTGTATTTTAATTTTACATTGTTTGTTGAAGTGTTCATAATATTCTCCTGTCTTTCCTAACCTCCACAGGCTACACCTTTTTCGCCCTCTTTGAGTATTGTGTGGTTTTCTCCAACATGGCCTTCCACCTAACCGCCTTCTGGGACTTTAAGAGCAGAGAGATGGTGGTCATCTCACCAGAGGAGGGTAAAGACTTCTGACTGGGAAACAGAGGGTCAGGTGACAGGTGTTCAACCACTCAGAACACACCTAGCGGAGATGACGCTGTTGCAGAGGAGGAGGAGCAGGAAGAAAGCGCCTTCTTCCATATATTTACATGATGTTATAACTGTAAATAATAACTTTATTTATCTGGAAGTCAATTCTACTGTACTAACATTTTGATCATGTTGATATTTAACATACAGTATTATAAATGACAGACTTAGAGTGCTCTATGATTTGGGACAGTGGGGCCACTTCGACTTGATCGCCTTGACTTTATGAGTATGTCTTTCTTTAGTCATGCTCACATGTCTAGTACTTGTCACTTGTGAACTTTGGGAAATGCTGACTGTCTTCAGCTCTTTGTAGAAAGTCGTTTCTAATGCATCACGAACTGTGGACAAACGCAAATGTGATATTGTATATTCTCAGGTAGAGAGGGACATCTTAAAAGTATTAATGGTCTAATAGTGATTTCTTTACCATAACATACTTATGCTTAGTGAGTCAGTCAGTCAGTGAGGTCCACAACCTAAATTAAGGAAGTTACAAATAAATGTACTTCCTCATTTGTAAAGACAGAAAGAGAGAGAGAGCAAGAGAGACGGAGAATGAAATGGAGAGGTTGATCCAGATAGTACTAGATTGGGTGTTGTATACAGTAACATACAGTATATACTGTACTAAAACAGAAAGGACATATATCTGTATGTCCCTCCACTGTTCTCACACAAAGCTGTGTCTGTTATCCAGCAGGCAGAGCAAAGGCACTGAGGCCTTATTTCACTATCAAATGAGTCCAGTGGCCTGAGTTATGGGAGAGGACAGTGATTAGGCAGCAAATAAAAAATGAATATTTTACAACTCTGTAACAGCAAGCTGGATCATTTCACTTCCAAATCATTCTCAGGCAAATCAGGGACTTCATCGTTGTTTAGCATGCTGTTTTTTTTATCATGTCCCATGACTCCTTTGTTAAGGTATTGGTATTTTTTAAGTATCAATTTAATTGTATGCATTGATCAACACATTTATTTGCTGTTCCTTATGATAAGCATAACGATATGTCACAGTAATCTACACTACAGTTTGCACACAATTTCCATCTCTCATTTATAACAGTACAGTAGATGTAATAATAATAATAATAATTTGGTGGGTGCTTATGTTTGTCCTATTTCACACATGTAAAATGGTGTATTAATAAGCATGTGTGATTGGAAATTAGTTTTTTGCATGTCCCAAGTCTCCCTGAGACACCCTCGGAGAGTTTGGTCATGGCCTTCTCAACATAGTTACACAACATTAAAACATCCAGAACCCCAACTTAACTAAAATAGATAGCAAGCTATGGACTTTCAGAGGGAAGTTACAACTAGGCTCTCTCTCTCTCTCTCTCTCTCTCTCTCTCTCTCTCTCTCTCTCTCTCTCTCTCTCTCTCTCTCTCTCTCTCTCTCTCTCTCTCTCTCTCTCTCTCTCTCTCTCTCTCTCTCTCTCTCTCTCTCTCTCTCTCTCTCTCTCTCTCTCTCTCTCTCTCTCTCACACACACACACACACACTGACTAATGTCCTTCGATAGGCAAATCAGCCTATGCATTTCTTATCAAAAACATCTCTCTGCATTTCCTCTTTTGTGTCCAACATTCAACACGTTCAGACAAAGTAGCACTAACTTGGTGGCTTGGTAGTCAAGCACAGCACACAACAAACTGATGGTGTAGAAAAACCCACTTCTATAAAAAAAATAAACCCACTATACTGTACATTGTAAAACAAACAAAAAAGAATTATGGGAGAATTGGTATTTAAATTCCTGATATTATCTTTTTACACTTGCATTATTTAATGATTTTTGTAAAGGCCATACATGTCAACATTTGACAATAATACAAACACAGATAAATGAGAGAATGTATCTCCCCATCAAGTGTCAGGTCTTGTTTGTCAATTGCTTTAAAGGAAGAGGGCAAAATAATGGATATACAAAAGCAAGGATTCTCACAGACAGCATTTGACCCAGGCCCTTCTCACCAACCTAACATTGGATCCATTTTGAGGCATCCATCTTGAGCCAATGCCTCTGCCTCAATGATCCCCTTCTCTCAAGGAAGTCTTGATTTGGCAGTGTTTGCTCTTGGCAGTACAACAAAAACATATTTCACAATAAAATCAACTCCAATGTTTTACACACATTAAATTAATTAATATTGTTCTATTTGATTTGCATCTACAGGGAAAAAAGTATTTGATCCCCTGCTGATTTTGTAAGTTTGCCCACTAACAAAGAAATGATCAGTCTATAATTTTAATGGTAGGTTTATTTGAACAGTGAGAGACAGAATAACAATGAAATCCAGAAAAACGCATGTCAGAAATGTTATAAATTGATTTGCATTTTAATGAGGGAAATAAGTATTTGACCCCCTCTCAATCAGAAAGATTTCTAGCTCCCAGGTGTCTTTTATACAGGTAACGAGCTGAGATTAGGAGCACACTCTTAAAGGGAGTGCTCCTAATCTCAGTTTGTTACCTGTATAAAAGACACCTGTCCACAGAAGCAATCAATCAATCAGATTCTGAACTCTCCACCATGGCCAAGACCAAAGAGCTCTCCAAGGATGTCAGAGCCAAGATTGTAGACCTACACAAGGCTGGAATGGGCTACAAGACCATCGCCAAGCAGTTTGGTGAGAAGGTGACAACAGTTGGTGCGATTATTCGCAAATGGAAGAAACACAAAAGAACTGTCAATCTCCCTCGGCCTGGGGCTCCATGCAAGATCTCACCTCGTGGAGTTGCAATGATCATGAGAACGGTGAGGAATCAGCCCAGAACTACACGGGAGGATCTTGTCAATGATCTCAAGGCAGCTGGGACCATAGTCACCAAGAAAACAATTGGTAACACACTACGCCGCGAAGGACTGAAATCCTGCAGCGCCCGCAAGGTCCCCCTGCTCAAGAAAGCACATATACAGGGCCGTCTGAAGTTTGCCAATGAACATCTGAATGATTCAGAGGAGAACTGGGTGAAAGTGTTGTGGTCAGATGAGACCAAAATCGAGCTCTTTGGCATCAACTCAACTCGCCGTGTTTGGAGGTGGAGGAATGCTGCCTATGACCCCAAGACCACCATCCTCACCGTCAAACATGGAGGTGGAAACGTTATGCTTTGGGGGTGTTTTTCTGCTAAGGGGACAGGACAACTTCACCGCATCAAAGGGACGATGGACGGGGCCATGTATCGTCAAATCTTGGGTGAGAACCTCCTTCCCTCAGCCAGGGCATTGAAAATGGGTCGTGGATGGGTATTCCAGCATGACAATGACCCAAAACACACGGCCAAGGCAACAAAGGAGTGGCTCAAGAAGAAGCACATTAAGGTCCTGGAGTGGCCTAGCCAGTCTCCAGACCTTAATCCCATAGAAAATCTGTGGAGGGAGCTCAAGATTCGAGTTGCCAAACGTCAGGCTCGAAACCTTAATGACTTGGAGAAGATCTGCAAAGAGGGGTGGAACAAAATCCCTCCTGAGATGTGTGCAAACCTGGTGGCCAACTACAAGAAACGTCTGACCTCTGTGATTACCAACAAGGGTTTTGCCACCAAGTACTAAGTCATGTTTTGCAGAGGGGTCAAATACTTATTTCCCTCATTAAAATGCAAATCAATTCATAACATTTTTGACATGCGTTTTTTCTGTATTTTTTGTTGTTGTTATTCTGTCTCTCACTGTTCAAATATACCTACCATTAAAATTATAGACTGATCATGTCTTTGTCAGTGGGCAAACGTACAAAATCAGCAGGGGATAAAATAATTTTTTCCCTCACTGTACGATAGTATCTCTACCGCCTTTACAGCAGCACACAGGGTTTCCTAGTGGCGACAGGTTGCGGGTTGAGAAAAGCTCGCACACCCTCAGCGAACACCTCTTTGATTCCATCTTGGTTGAGGGCAGAGCATTCGAGGTACTTGATGGCTTGGATCTGCCTGGCCAGGGCGCTGCCTTGCTGTTGGGTGATGGTCGTCTGGTTCTGATCCTTAAGCTTCTTCAACACCTCTGGGTCATTACGCAGGTCCTTCTTGGTGCCCACCAGCAGAATGGGCGTATTGGGACAGTGGTGGGTGACCTCTGGGTGCCACTTGTGCTTGACGTTCTCAAAGGAGGGGGGGCTGGCGATGGAGAAGCAGATGACGAACACGTTGGTCTGGGGGTAGGAGAGGGTGCGCAGACGGTCGTACTCCTCCTGGCCTGCTGTGTCCCACAGGTTGAGGCTAATAGTCCTGCTGTCCACAGTCACTTGGGCGCTGTAGTTGTCAAACACAGTGGGAATGTACTCCTTGGGGAAGGCGTTGGTGGTGTAGGAGATGAGGAGGCAGGTCTTCCCCACTGCACCGTCTCCTACCACCACACACTTGATGCTCTGCATTCTATCACCTTCACTGTCTCAGACACCTGGACATGAGAAACACAGGGAGAAATGCACTTTATGCTAAAACATTCAGATGCACTTTACACCAAAAGAGAGACACTGGCTTGGCCCCAACTAATTTTAACTGTTGAAAAGTGAGGTTTGTGGTTTAAATTGCTCTCACACATTATCAGATATGAACATTACTCTCACACCCTCATTTACACAGTACAGTCTATTTATATCCATCTTTGCATATCTCTTGGCTTTCATTTCAACATGAACATTACGTTTATCTGTGTGCCTACTTCATTTATAGTTACAGTACACAAGGCCTGTGTTCCCCATGAATTCAAGTGAGAACACTGCAACTACAAAATACGGGTGGAGACTGGAGAGTATGAAATACATGCAGTTATTGTAATTCATTGTGAGAGAGAGAGAAAAAATTGACTCTTCCCACTGCTCTCAGACAATGTTGGAGAAAATGTGAAGATAGCTCAACCCAGTCTATAGGGATCGAGACTGGGAGCACTGAAATGTACTGCTCTGCACACTGACTGGGGATAGTTCATCCAATAAACCTTTGTATGCCTATCACCACAGCCACATACCTTTGGCCTATCCACTGAATATCTATGATAGGTGAATTTCACATTGTAGGCCATCAACAAGGCCATAGCATTCTGATCGTGTACTTTTCTAATTTAATTCACCTAGATTATTAGGCTACAATTAAGAAAAGGGCTATGTGTAAATAGGGCCTAATAGTACCCCTGAAATTAGAAAATATTTCAACATAAATTACAGTAAAAGTGTTTCACCATCATCATCATCATTTTATAGAAATGACTATAGTCAGTAGAGCAAGTTATAACTTCGATTGGGCTAAATTAAACACAAAATAACTGTCACAAATAAGAATTGCAATTGTAGATTTTAACATTGTTTGCCGTTACGTAGGCCTATAGAGTTTTGATATAGAATAGCGCCTACCAAAATTATAACGGCAGTAGGCTACCTCGCCTTATGGTGCTTCACTCAAGTGCTTCCGTAAGATTATGTGTTCTCAGCCTACATGTCTATTATACAGTAGTAGTACGTAATTACAACAATTTTACAAAAAAACACGCAAAGGTTAAAAACAAGTCAGACTCACCAAACATACTATCTTCAATGGCAGGGTTTGTATGAACATATAGCTTACAATCTGTCCGAGAGCGTCAAAGAGTCAAGCAAAGTGTTGCTGTGTGGAGGAAGTGTGTGTGTTCGCTGAAGAGGAAGCCGCTCGTGAAGTAATAGCACTGTGAGGAAGTTTATTTTCTCCCCACCACGACAGCCTGAGCTATTGTTTGACGTTGTGGTAGAATATTAAACAGCATTTTTACATACAATTGTTACCCAATGAATTAACTTATTTGAAATAACCACATAGTTGTTAGAGGCTCAGTGCAGACAACATTAATTTGTTCCTGTGTTCTGTATCATATTGTACAACAGCTGACGAAACTGACACTGTAAAAGTGTGAAAAAAAATTGATCAGTGTTATTCCTGATAGTTGCTGGTTGAAAATACAATCTATACAGGACCTTCTAATCAGTAGGTTTGTATGGGTGGGAGTTTTGGCTTGACTGGAGACATCACCAGGCAGTAAATCGGTTTATAGACCAATAACAAAAACAGTTCCAAACATCTCTGACAATAATAGCTACTTTTCAGTTTCCCCCTCCCCACTCAGACCACTCACAGACAGTCCTAGGAAAATTCTTGCTTGAGAAATATTTTATTGCTAAAAAGCTAGTTTTGTCCATTTTAATGGAAAACTATTACAGTAAGGTACTTAACTGTTACCCAGAAATGATTTGATATTGATATAAAAAGGCTGCATTGGGCCTTTAAACTGAGACTTGAGGATTTATCATTAGCTTATGATACAGTATATTATCAGATCAAGGTGTATCATACACATTTATTATAAGATGTTGGGATGTATCATGATAAGGCCTACTGGCTATACCATTGAGGCTCAGATCTGTTCTGATGGGGGGCATCAGTTCCATCAGAAGATGCCCCCCCCCCCCCCCCCCTTTCTTATGGTATGTCTCCCCATAAAATCATGCCTCCCCTCTTCTTTTATTTCTAGCGTTGTGTAGCCTACAACCTCAAGGTGGCATACTTGAGCTTAGTTGTGTGGAGTCGATGAGCTCCGCTGTTCCTTTGTTGTAATAGCCTACATAGACTTAGATAGACACTGCATCATTGTATCTGTCCAATTGTGAGAGCACAGGCAGCACAGTTTTTGAGGCAATCTCCATTTTGAAGTAGTCCATTTTCATCTTTAACTACACTGAACAAAAATATACAATATAAATATAAACAATTTAAACAAAAATGTTACTGAGTTACAGTTCATATAAGGAAATCAGTCAATTGAAATAAATTCATTAGGCCCTAATCTATGGATTTCACAGGACTGGGAATACAGATATGCATCTGTTGGTCACAGATACCTTTAAAAAAAGGTAGGGGCGTGGGATCAGAAAACCAGTCAGTATCTAGTGTGACCACCATTTGCCTCATGCAGCACAACACATCTCCTTCTTGATCAGGCTGTTGATTGTGGCCTGTGGAATGTTGTCCCACTCCTCTTCAATGGCTGTGTGAAGTTGCTGGATAATGGCGGGAACTTGAACACGCTGTCGTACACAATGATCCAGATCATCCCAAACATGCTCAATGTGTGACATGTCTAGTGAGTATGGAGGCCATGGAAGAACTGGGACATTTTCAGCTTCCAGGAATTGTGTACAGATCCTTGCGACATGGGGCTGTGCATTATAATGCTCAAACATGAGGTGATGGCAGCGGATGAATGGCACGACAAGGGGCCTCAGGATCTCGTCACGGTATGTCTGTGCATTCAAATTACCATCAATAAAATGTTGTGTTTGTTGTCCGTAGCTTATGCCTGCCCATACCGTAACCCTAACGCCACCATGGGGCACTCTGTTCACAGCGTTGACATCAGCAAACTGCTCACCCAAACAACACCATACAAGCTGTCTACCATCTGCCAGGTACAGTTGAAACGGTGATTCATCCATGAGGAGCACACTTCTCCAGCGTGCCAGTGGCCATTGAAGATGAGCATTTGCCCACTGAAGTCGGTTACGACGCTAAACTGCAGTCAGGTCAAGACCCTGGGAGGACGACGAGCACGCACTTGAGCTTCCCTGAAATGGTTTCTGACAGTGTGCTCTTCTTTGGTTGTGGAATCCCACAATTTCATCAGTTGTCCAGGTGGCTGGTCTCAGATGATCCCACAGGTGAAGAAGCCGGATGTAGAGTGTCACATTTTAGAGTGTCCTTTTATTTTCCCCAGCACAAGGTGTACCTGTGTAATGATCATGCTGTTTAATTAGCTTCTTAATATGCCACACCTGTCAGGTGGATGGATTATCTTGGTAAAGGAGAAATGCTCACTAACAGGGAAATAAACACATTTGTGCACAAAATTAGAGAGAAATAAGCTTTTTTTGCGTACAGAAATTTTGTGGGATCTTTTATTTCAGCTCATGAAACATGGGACCAACACTTTACATGTTGAGTTTATATTTTTGTTCAGTGTACTTTTATGAGTTGGCAAACAAACTGAAAGGGTGCAGACTGCCACCTATAGTGTGTTGTTTGAACAGGTATAAAGCCAAATTTGGTGATTTACTGCCACCTGCAGTTATGGAATGTTTCCTTACAAGTATAATTAATTGGCTGATCCTACCTGGTGACCTGGATGGAATTATGTGATCATTCCTTAAGCCATACGAAGTCCCACCCAGTTGACTACTTCAAAATGGTGAAAGTCCTCAATGGCTCTGCCCATGCTAAAGCGGCTTTTGGGCACTAGAGTCCTCTATCTATCTCTATGCCTCGAACACACGAACTTGATCTGTGTGTGAAGCCAACATCAGCAGCAGCTAGCAACAATAAGGCTGTGACCTAGGCGATTTCCTTAAGAAAAATAAAAGTCACGCGTTGATTTTGGTACAAACGTAGCTTACAAATGGTCGAATTGATTTATCTTAGATAAAATATATACAGTGGTGGAAAAAGTACCCAATTGTCATACTTGAGTAAAAGTAAAAATACCTTAAAATAAAATGACTCAAGTAAATGTGAAAGTCACCCAGTAAAATTCTACTTGAGCAAAAGTCTAAAAGTATTTGGTTTTAAATATACTTAAGTATCAAATGTAAATGTAATCGCTAAAATATACTTAAGTATCAAAAGTAAAAGTAAAAGTATAAATCATTTAAAATTCTTTATATTAAGCAACCCAGACAGCACAATTTTCTTGTTTCTTAAATGTACAGATAGCCAGCGGCACACTTCTACAGTCAGACATAATTTACAAACAAAGCATTTGTTTTTAGTGAGTCTGCCAGACCAGAGGCAGTAGGGATGACCAGGGATGTTCTCTTGATAAGTGCGTGAATTAGACAATTCTGCTAAGCATTCAAAATGTAACGAGTACTTTTGGGTGTCAGGGAAAAATGTAAGGAATAAAAAGTACTTTATTTTCTTTAGGAAGTTAGTGGAGTAAAAGTAAAAGTTGTCAAAAATATAACTAGTAAAGTAAAGCACAGACCTCCCCCCCCCCCCCCCCCCCCCCAAAAAAAATTTTCCTTTAGTAGTACTTTAAAATATTTTTACTTAAGTACTTTACACCACTGAATATATATAGTATATATATTTATAAACTGGGTGGTTCGAGCCATGAATGCTGATTGTCTGACAGCCATGGTATATCAGACTGTATACTACGGCTTTACAAAATATTTATTTTTACTGCTCTAATTATGTTGGTAACCAGTTTATAATAGAAATAAGGCACCTCGGGGGTTTGTGATATATGGCCAATATACCACGGCTAAGGGCTGTTCTTAGGCACGACGGGCCTTTTTGCTTAAATATGTAATAACTGTAACATAATATTTTTACATTCATAATTCATTTACACCGTTTACAGAGCTGTACTCTTATTTTGAAGGATTCTTAAAAAAAAAAACTTGACAGGAAGTGATACGTTAATATTGCTGGATTCACACGAGTCAGCGGCAAAGCCAGGAGTTGAATATTTTGTGTGTGGCGAAACCAGCTGTAGTGGACATGTAGCTAGTGCATTACCACCGCTCTGTGTTTGAATCTATCATAAATACTTTTTTCTTTCTCGAGTGTATTTTATCCAGTAAGTTGACGTAAAAGGACAGGTTTGCTAGGTTTCTCGAGTTCTGTCATTGTAGCTAGCTCGTGTGCGATTATTATCGGTGTAGCCATCTTCCTAGCTGCTGACAATGGTCTGAAGGCTGCTGTGCTGGTGTCGTGTTGAGCTACCTGAAGAAGCGGCCCGGACCATAACGTTAGCTAGTTGGCTTTATCCCAGTGTATGTTTGTCAGTTAGACGACCACTTCGGCCATTGCATTGGATTGTCTGCGGATTGCTGGCTGGCTAGCTAACGTTAGCTGGGTAAACAGAGCGGGAAAGCATCTGTCATGCAGATTTGACAGACAACTAGCTAGCTAGCCAGCTAACTTAGCTCTTTATCCATGGAGTACAGAGGGATTTCTCTTTGGAGTTTGGACCTACGATTGATGACTTGCCTTTGAGTCTACGGTAACCACTAGAGTTGTAATAAGAAAAGCATCCAATGCAAAAGTATTGAAAGGTAACTAACTACTATACATTTAATGGCTACCTAGAAAATCATGAAACGACTGACTTGATTATGATAGCTATTCAGGCCGGCCTGTCACTTTTATTTTGATAACGTTGGTTAGCCAGACATTTATTTAGCTATTGACTGCTAACGTTAGCTGTGATTGATTGTTATCCATATCCAGCTAATATTGGCTTGTAATGTAATATAAAATAGATAAACATGGTGAAATAGTTTGCTAGTAGTATTATGGTTATAGTAAGGTTTAGCATGAGCCAACCACTGATTTTGTGAGAGCCTGTATTATCTGCCTAAGACCCTATGTGACTTCTATACTAAGTAACTAGCCAAGCTAGAGGTCCCAGATATGGGCTACCAACCTTACTTGTCTGATGATAGTTGGCTTTGGAAAGCTCTGATGTGATCTAATTTGATACTTAAGACCTTTTAGATTGTAATAATCATGCAGTGTCATTTCCAAGTCACTGGGTTGAAATTTGTCATTGTTGGTTTGAAATCTGAAGTTGTAATAGTTAAATAACTAGGCTAGTAGCTTACGTTCTAGCTACATTCATGCGAAAATGTCACTCAAACATTTCCTCTCCACCCTCTTCCTAGCAAACCTCCATTATGGATTTCAGCACATCGTTGACCTTGTGGATTGTATGCTTATGCCTCCTGAGGGAAAGTTGGACGGTCCAAGCCAGCTCAGACCACCATCCTATTGATAATGGTGTGTCAGGTATGTAAATATCATTCAGAAAGTTCTGAACATTATGACACACACGCAATCATTCAGCCCATATGCCAGCATGTGTATTCATCGAATACTCCATACACCATGTGATCAAAATTGGTCACATTGTAGACTTTTGTTGCATTGTCAGTGTACTAGAACCTCCTCTACCATTTCTGTATTTAGAAATTGTGCCGGCTCTAAATGCAGCCATGCTGAGAATAGTTAGGGTATGCATTCTCCATTAAGCTCTGTCCTCGGGTGATCATGGCACACAGTCAAGTCAGGGAGAAGTGCATCTTGGTATTGAGTTTTTTTTCCCTTACCTATTGACAAGTCAGTCAAAAAGTTTTTCACTTATCGTCACTTGTTTTGCCACATCATTCTTTGTAAGAACAAAATGGAATGTGTGAAATGATTGTCATAGGTTTTGTTTAAACTGAGAATTTTGGGGACTTAGCAGAATGTAAGGAACATCATATAGGTGCCTAAGCCTCATGTCAGCTACAGTAGTAGGCTAGAGCTAACCTATCCATTGTTAGTTTTACACCGGATCAGACCCTGGATTTATGGAAATGTTAGCTGTGTTGATTGATTGGGAATGGACAATTATGGGAATGTCCTAACCAGTCTCCTCTGGCGTTCCCTTTTTGGTGGGTATAGATCATGCATCGTCATGTCATATTTATACAGCTTAGGGCAAATTAAGTGCCTGCCCATAATTGTATCATCACTGTTTATACAGGGCTCTTATGATTACACATGAACAGTGTTGATGTTGAACTTGTGGCATTTGTAATTGATCATGTAGTGCCATGCTTCCTGTCCAAGGGGCCCTTAACTAATGTAGGCCTATTCCTGAACAGTTTAGACATTTAGAAATGAATAACAATAGCTTTGAAGACCACTCTCGGCCCTGACTTTTGTAAGTTAGCCTATTCTATACCACTTACAGTAATTGTGCCTCTACTTGTGAGGTCTTTTGATTTGACGTCATGCATTGAGGCCAGACCGCGTAAAGGCTTTCGCTGAATTGGACAGGGGCCCAGTCATGGAGTGATACATGTTTGGCTGTCACAGTGACCCATCTCCAATAAAGATTGTATTTGTGGTAAAACATTAAAGACGGTTGTAGTGGTTTGTTGAACCTGTTGGTGGTGAGACATTCAGTGACTGTGGCCTGGCTAACCACGTACATAATGTATAGGCTAGTGCCTGTGCTCAGCAACAGTTACTAGCTCGTGGCGCTTTTGTGATGAAGAGGCTCGGTGCCTGGAGAGGGTTGACTACTACAGACTACAGCCTGCTACGGTAAGCCTGGTTGGGCATACTGAAGTCAGGATGGGAAACAGTAATTACACCGGCAGTGAAGTGGAATGGTCCAGAGGGCAAGTGCGTGTTGAGTCTTCTACTGGCACACACACAGAGAGGGTTACATAACTTAAAGCTTTTGAAAAGGTAGTCTAGTATGTAAATATCTAAATCTCTAGCCCCAGTAACTTTGCAAACCAAATGAGAAAGAGGGTGTGTGTGTGAGAGCTGCAGGTGATAAACTTCATTCTATTTTTTCATCGTGGCGGTGTTTGCTGAAGAAGCACTGGGCTGCAGTTCTGGAACATAGACCCACTGGTATTTTCAAATGCCCAAAAAGTTACCTTTTAACCACCACCACATTCTTGGGTTGTAGACTTAACCTTTACATTATTGGGTTGTAGACTTAACCTTTATCTAGTAGGCTAGCTGTGTTCAGCACACTGACTTGTGTGGGTTGATTTAGAGCCCCCAGAAAGATTTATGCTGTTAGATTGCTGAATTTAAAGAACAGATCGACCTGGAATGGATTTGTCATTCAGTTGTCTGGAGCCATATTAGCCAGGAGGCTTTCATTTTGAGATGCATTGTTATTGTCTAAAAGTAGTAGGCCTGTTAGCTTAGACTACTATGTTTGCTAAAGGCTGTATGCTGGCACAAGATTGCTCACATAAGCTACGCATTGCATCCTCGTTGAGATGTGAACGGATAGGGGTGTGACTTTAGAGTCAAACTGCCACTATGGCTGGAGTTTGAGATTTGGTGCCTTCCATTGCAGCTGTATAGCCTAGTTATGGCAGAGGAAATACTGTTTTTGATCAGAAAATGCTCCACCCCACTTTCTGCTGCAGTGCAGTGGCATATGCTGCTGCCAGTATGTGTGCGTTGGAGAGAAGGCTTTACAGTCAGAGAATGTTAGCATGTCTTAACAAGCGGCTATGGAAAACCTGACAGAATTGTCAGTTGATGGATTAGCAGCTTGTTGTAGCCTACTTGCACTGTTAATAATTTTTATTTTCTTGTTAGAGTTCCCAGTAGAGTGGGAGGGTGTGTAACGAATTTGTCCGTTACCTCATGCACACAAAGGCTTCTTGAAGTCAGGAACAGTTTTACTCAAATTGACAATTTATTGAATAAATAGATGAATACAACAACAGTTAAAATCAGCATATGAGCTAAAACAAGGATAACAAGTTAAAAAAGGTAAGAGCATAAAATGCTCTCCTCTGTCCTTGTTTTCGACTACCCACACTTCCTCTGTCCTTGTTATCGACTACTCACACTGCCTCTCTCCTCTGTCCTTGTTTTCGACTACTCACACTGCCTCTCTCCTCTGTCCTTGTTTTCGAACTACTCACACTGCCTCTCTCCTCTGTCCTTGTTTTCGAACTACTCACACTGCCTCTCTCCTCTGTCCTTGTTATCGACTACTCACACTGCCTCTCTCCTCTGTCCTTGTTATCGACTACTCACACTGCCTCTCTCCTCTGTCCTTGTTATCGACTACTCACACTGCCTCTCTCCTCTGTCCTTGTTATCGACTACTCACACTGCCTCTCTCCTCTGTCCTTGTTTTCGACTACTCACACTGCCTCTCTCCTCTGTCCTTGTTATCGACTACTCACACTGCCTCTCTCCTCTGTCCTTGTTTTCGAACTACTCACACTGCCTCTCTCCCACAAACACATATATGCCTGTATTCAATCAACTCAAATTGGTGGAAGGGGCTACACTTATCTCATTAGCCAATCCTGACTCAACACACACACATTCCTCACATATATATATAATTACACACTTAACTGTAGCAGACTACACGTTTGACTGGAAGGATGTGAAAAAAGACTGAAAAACAGGGCCCTTTAACAAATAAACATTAACACAGTCACACGCACAATGGGGAATGGATGAGTCTTTAGGTGAGGATGTGCCATCATCCTCACAGGGTGTCAGCTGTGGCTGTTGTTGATATGCCTGGATATTATAGAATCGATTCCACATTGGCCAGCTGTCACAGCCTCTGTGATTGGATTGTTCCAGCTCTTGACAGGTCAGGGTATGGTGACTTTTGTGGATCCAAAGAAATGTAATCATTTGCCCCTATGCTGTTGTCAACAGCTTGGCTGTTTGATATAATGTAATTCCAGATCTTCACTTTTCTGGCCTCTTTGCCATTTTCTGTACACCACTTGCTACCTTAATTTGCCTATTTTGTTCAAAGTCTTTGTCATAAATAAAGCTGCAGCAGGATTCCATGCCAGAGAAGCTCCTGCCTGCCCTGTGCTGTGCTATAAGTTGCACTCTGCATGGGCCAATTGGGGAAAGAGACTTACTGGGCTTGCCCAATGCCTAGTATTGTAATACTACGAGCTAACCTTGTGCAGCAAATGGGAGAGCAAGTAGGAAGTATGCACACTTGCTGTTGTGTGCTTCCGCATGATAGATTGCATCACACAGGAAGATACCTGATATCACATTTCTTAGTGTGAAAACTGACCACATCGCACTAATGTAGGCCATGCCCTATTTTATGTTAATTTTTTTATTTAACTTTTATTTAATTAGGCAAGTTAGTTAAGAACAAATTCTTATTTACAATGACGGCCTACCAAATGGCAAAAGGCCTCCTGCGGGGACGGGGGCTGAGATTAAAAATGAAAATATAGGACAAAACACACATCACGAAAAGAGAGACACCACAACACTACATAAAGAGAGACAACACAACACTACATAAAGAGAGACACCACAACACTACATAAAGAGACACCACAACACTACATAAAGAGAGACTACACTACATAAAGAGAGACAACACAACACTACATAAAGAGAGACACCACAACACTACGTACTCCTGAGTGGCGCAGTGGTCTAAGGCACTGCATCGCAGTGCTAACTGTGCCACTAGAGATCCTGGTTCGAATCCAGGCTCTGTCGCAGCCGGCCGCGACCGGGAGACTCATGGGCGGCGCACAATTGGCCCAGCGTCGTCCAGGGTAGGGGAGGGAATGGCCGGCAGGGATGTAGCTCAGTTGATAGAGCATGGCGTTTGCAACGTCAGGGTTGTGGGTTCGATTCCCACGGGGGGCCAGTATAAAGAAAAAGATATGTATTCACTAACTGTAAGTCGCTCTGGATAAGAGCGTCTGCTAAATGACTAAAATGTAAATGTAAAAAATGTAAAGAGAGACTTAAGACGACAACATAGCATGGCAGCAACACATGACAACATAGCATGGTAGCAACACGACATGACAACAACATGGTAGCAGCACAAAACATGGTACAAACATTATTGGGCACAGACAACAGCTCAAAGGCAAGAAGGTAAAGACAACAATACATCACGAGAAGCAGCCACAAATTTCAGTAAGAGTGTCCATGATTGAGTCTATTTCATTTGTGTTTTGGTCAGGTTTCTGGGCAGGATAACCAACACAGTTGTACAAGCAAAAGTATTAGCTTTGATCTATCTGGTCAGCTTTTTCCCTTTTAGGGACTGTTTGCTATGATGCCTTTCAGCCATTTTGCCTGTATTTTTACCCTGCTGTTTCATCATGTAGACTACATTGCAAAGAGATAGAAGGTACATTCTTTGAGATTGTAAACGTAGCTTTGAACATTGAAGCGTTCAGAAATGACACTTGGCTACACTGCAAATCTCTGTGGCTTAGAGGCAGCCTTGGTCACCATCCTGCACACAGCCCAGAATGTCTGCAGACTGCAGCTCAGGCCAAACTAGGTTTTCCTCTGAGTTGAAGTGAGGCCTTATCTGTGATCTGCTGCTGCAGAGGGTTTCTAATCCCCCAGGAGAAAGGGTAAGACTGCAGGCCAGGCAGGCACAGACACAGAACCGTGACTACAGCCAGAGATACTCCCGGCATGTGACACCATTCATACAACTTTTATTTTTCTAACAACTGAATTGTAATGGCTGCATAGCTGGAATTCTTGAGGTGAAAGTGAACACACTTCTTACTAAGTCCAGACCTCTAAGTCCAGACCTCAGTCTCCTGAGTGGCGCAGTGGTCTAAGGCACTGCATCGCAGTGCTAACTGTGTCACTAGAGATCCTGGTTCGAATCCAGGCTCTGTCGCAGCCGGCCGCGACCGGGAGACTCATGGGCGGCGCACAATTGGCCCAGCGTCGTCCAGGGTAGGGGAGGGAATGGCCGGCAGGGATGTAGCTCAGTTGATAGAGCATGGCGTTTGCAACGCCAGGGTTGTGGGTTCGATTCCCACAGGGGGCCAGTATAAAAAAAATATATATGTAAGTCGCTCTGGATAAGAGCGTCTGCTAAATGACTAAAATGTAAATGTAAATGTATGTACTTGCTATTATGCTGACATGTAATAATGTAGGCTAAGATAGGCGGGTCGTTCCATGAATAGAGTACATTTTGGGTAGTGTAACTTGGTAAAATAAAAATATATAACATTCTGTCATAAAGAGCACACTTCATAAACATGTTTTCTCATCTCAAGCGGTAAAAAAAAGACTATTACATGCCAATAATGTGCCATTTAAAGTAACAGGGTTGAGGTTTTCATCTTAAATTAGCCATAAATCCACTTGTGATATGGGGAATGGAAGCTTGTTGTGTGCAACAGGGAAGGGCAATTAAATGCAAGCTTCACAAAAAAAATTAAAATTGTTTAAACATTTCTAGCCTACCTGTGAGTAACAGGGTTAATGTGTTCTGCTCCACATGATCAGTTTTCCACAACAACACACCAGATAATTTACAACAGAGTAGAACCAGCCCACCTACTTTTACGCTATGATTTGACTATTATATTTTCAATGTTTCTAAAAAAAAAAAAAAAAAATTATCTTAAATAAAACATGAGTTCAGTTGATGTAACAGAATTGACCTTAGAATGATGGACAGAAGTAAAAATAATCACTATTCATATGAAATAAATAATACTCTTCAGAAATGACTATCAAAGCAAGAACATAACTAGGGCTTTACAATGATGGTGAAAACTTGAAAAAATGTTGGGGTTAAGTGAGTAAAAGTCTACCCAGGAAAGTCGGAAAAACATGACGAGGGACATGGGGCGGCAGGTAGCTTAGTGGTTAAGAGCGTTGTGCCAGTAACCGAAAGGTCGCTGGTTCTAATCCCCGAGCCGACTAGGTGAAAAATCTGTCGATGTGCCCTTGAGCAAGGCACTTAACCCTAATTTCTCCTGTAAGTCGCTCTGGAAAAGAGCGTCTGCTAAATGACTCAAATGTAAATGTAAATGTAATGTCAAAATGCAGATTTCTTTGCACTTCAAGTCTTTATTCATATAAAAAATCTTATTTATAGTGTTTTCAATGTGGCCTATATTAAAGGGCACTTCACTTAATGTAATAGGCTGTCTTCCATAGTAAGTAAAGGAACATAACGTTAGGTTAGATTTGGATGTTTTGCCCTCATAGTTCCCCCTGGTCTTTGACTTCTCCCTCACTAGAACTCTACTTCCCTACACACGTGTTGCTCTTTAATTGATGACATAACACAGCACCCTTGTCATTCTGAGACAACACTCAGGTTGCACTGTTGAAAAGAAAGCAGACTCCTACAACCCCCCCCCCCCCGACCAGCCTTCAATCCTCCGCTGTAACCATACAGCTGAACACAGCCTGGCTATAAATAGCCTCTTGCTAGGTTTAGTTAATGCTCAGCTACATTTAGCACCCTTGTGGGTTTCTGCTGTGCGCAGCAAAGCTCCTAGGCCACAGAGTGGATTTGAACAAATGGCTTGGGATGTTTTCATGGTGGACATCAATTTGGCTGTTAGCCTACCCATACGCTGGAGTGTGTTACAAGCTGATAGTCACTAGACTAGGGCTGACCCCATTTAGTCGACTGGTCGATTGTTTGGTCGATAGGCTGTTGGGCGACCAAGATTTGTTTTTAGTTGAGCAGTGGCAAATATATACAAATAATTTATGTCACACGAGACAAGTGTCTGATTCACGCCTGTCTGAGTGGACTAATCCATTGCGAAGGCCGCGGGGATGGCACACCTGTAGTACTTTACCGTTAATTACCATAACTTCTCATCTACAATGTTTGTTTGGCTGCAGTAATTTCTGTTAATTTATTCTATTCAATATATTATTATTGTTATTACAGTCTCACCGTTGTCATTGTAGGAGTGGACACGTTGTTTGCAGAGCGCACAACTTAGTCTACACAAAGTTTTGTTTTATTTCATTCCATTTACGAGTTGTCAATTTATTAATTGTCTTTTGGAGCGCGCCTGTCAGGTAGGACTAGGCTACCTGTATTCCTATAAATGTGCCCATTTGTGGATCTGATACTATTTCTGATTGTCTTAACTCACCATCACTGTGGAGCTTCTCAAATAAACGTTTTGTTCGCCTCAAACAGCAAGTAAACAAAATGTGTTTTTACATCCATTGAGAATGACAATAGTTCCTCAAGTAGCCTATTTGAAAAATCTTTCCAGCTCTCGCTCTATCGGTAACCACTCAACATGAAAGGGGAAAAAAAATGTCATGCTCTGATCTGGTGGAACCATCATAAAATAGGCCTACCTAATTACTTCTTATCCCTTGCGCAAATAGCCTACAGCTGTGTCTGTCTGTTCGGAGCTCAATGGCGGGGGAAACTCTGAGGGTCCAGAATATTTTATAGAAGTTTGCAAGCACGAGCTTTGGGCTGGACCAAGTTAATAGTTGATACAATGTTTCAAGTTCCTTGCAGACAGGCCATGCGTAGCCAATGTGTTTTATAGAATATTTACTTTCATCAGGATATTTTCTACCTGCAGGCTGCAATGTTTTTATTTGTTGGCTTTATGTAGGCTATTTTTACATATTGGCAATGGCAATAGTTACTTTTAGATTTATATCATTTTCATTTTGATAGAATGTTGATTAACCACATGACATTGATTTTGAGATATGAAGACTTTATTATAAATTAAATGAAACTGTTACACAAATGTGCATATGAAAATCATAACTGGCACGTAACGTAGAAATAGTAGGATAACTTGGCACTCCAAATGGAAAAGGTTGCCGACCGCTGGTGTAGCCTATTACCGGCAACTTCAGGAGCCTAATGGCAGAATCTGCGAAGGCCAGCAGCAGCGGGCAGGGGTAGGAGGAGAACATTTTTTTTTTCCCTTTCTTTTTTTCTGGTTAGGCTATATTGATCTCTGTCTCGCTCTTTAGTAATTTGTGTGTCTTCATTTTTAATCGCAGCGCTTAAAGCATCCAGAACAACGCATGTCAAAAATGTTATAAATTGATTTGCATTTTAATTAGGGAAATAAGTATTTGACCCCCTCTCAATCAGAAAGATTTCTGGCTCCCAGGTGTCTTTTATACAGGTAACGAGCTGAGATTAGGAGCACACTCTTAAAGGGAGTGCTCCTAATCTCAGTTTGTTACCTGTATAAAAGACACCTGTCCACAGAAGCAATCAATCAATCAGATTCCAAACTCTCCACCATGGCCAAGACCAAGGAGCTCTCCAAGGATGTCAGGGACAAGATTGTAGACCTACACAAGGCTGGAATGGGCTACAAGACCATCGCCAAGCAGCTTGGTGACAACAATTGGTGCGATTATTCCAAATGGAAGAAACACAAAATAACTGTCAATCTCCCTGGGCCTGGGGCTCCATGCAAGATCTAACCTCGTGGAGTTGCAATGATCATGAGAACGGTGAGGAATCAATGATCTCAAGGCAGCTGGGACCATAGTCACCAAGAAAACAATTGGTAACACACTACGCCGTGAAGGACTGAAATCCTGCAGCGCCCGCAAGGTCCCCCTGCTCAAGAAAGCACATATACAGGCCCGTCTGAAGTTTGCCAATGAACATCTGAATGATTCAGAGGACAACTGGATGAAAGTGTTGTGGTCAGATGAGACCAAAATCGAGCTCTTTGGCATCAACTCAACTCGCCGTGTTTGGAGGAGGAGGAATGCTGCCTATGACCCCAAGAACACCATCCCCACCGTCAAACATGGAGGTGGAAACATTATGCTTTGGGGGTGTTTTTCTGCTAAGGGGACAGGACAACTTCACTGCATCAAAGGGACGATGGACGGGGCCATGTACCGTCAAATCTTGGGTGAGAACCTCCTTCCCTCAGCCAGGGCATTGAAAATGGGTCGTGGGTGGGTATTCCAGCATGACAATGACCCAAAACACACGGCCAAGGCAAGAAATGAGTGGCTCAAGAAGAAGCACATTAAGGTCCTGGAGTGGTCTAGCCTGTCTCCAGACCTTAATTCCATAGAAAATCTGTGGAGGGAGCTGAAGGTTCGAGTCGCCAAACGTCAGGCTCAAAACCTTAATGACTTGGAGAAGATCTGCAAAGAGGAGTGGGACAAAACCCTCCTGAGATGTGTGCAAACCTGGTGGCCAACTACAAGAAACGTCTGACCTCTGTGATTACCAACAAGGGTTTTGCCACCAAGTACTAAGTCATGTTTTGCAGAGGGGTCAAATACTTTTTTCCCTCATTTAAAATGCAAATCAATTCATAACATTTTTTGACATGTGTTTTTTCTGGATTTTTGTTGTTGTTATTCTGTCTCTCACTGTTCAAATATACCTACCATAAAAATTATAGACTGATCATGTCTTTGTCAGTAGGCAAATGTACAAAATCAGCAGGGGATCAAATACTTTTTTCCCTCACTGTATAGTTACAAGCAGTGGCGCATAGCTTTAGAGACGCCCCAAACTATTGAAAATTATACCGTCGGTATTTCAAAATACCCCGGTATACGAAATATATATCAGGGTTCTTCAATTCCGGTCCTGGAGGGGCCGAAACGCTTCTGTTTTTTATTTCTACCTGGTAGTTAATTCCACTCACCTGGTGTCCCAGGTCTGAATTAGCCCCTGATTAGAAGGAGAGGATGAAAAACAGAGGTGTCTCGGCCCTCCAGGACCGGAATTGAAGAACCCTGATATATACGATTTACCACCAAAGCCTAATATGATGGAAACAATATAATCTGTTCAGGTATTGTTGAGAGCCCTGTACAACTGCTGGCACTTCATACTTCAATGTGAGCTCTGAACTTTTCGTTTCTCCCTCAGAACTCTGTCGCATCGACGAGCCTCGGTGCCACGATGAGAATACCATCCTCAGCTTCGAGGCGATCCGCAGTATCCACAAGCAGATGGATGACGATGCTAATGGCAATGTGGACGTGTCAGAGACTGACGGGGTGAGTAGAACCACCAGGTTCCCTATACACTGTGGGCGTGTCAGAAGGACTGGGTGATTAGTACCACCAGGTACCCTGCTTCATTACATTTCAATAGCATTTGATAGATTACAGGTGTTTTCATAGTGTGATGTGTTGGAGAGGATGTAGCTACTGTACTGCATGGCACCAGTCAGACCTGTCTATGTGAGTCACAGAAAAGTGGCCTGAAGGTATCAGTACTCTCATCCCCTGTCATCCACCAGCAGGGATTCCTTCCCAAGATGGCCACAGATAGTGAGATTAGTTAATGGCTGCTCGGTACTGGCTTTTACTTTGCTATTGAAGTAACTTATTTAATTTTTTTTTTACATAATCTTATGACAGAAAATAGCTTCTGGATATCAGAACAGCGATTACTCACCTCGAACTAGACAAATATGTTTTATTTAAAGAGTCGGACAAGGATTTACTGCTGATACCGGACCAGTGCCAAATCCCCGTCATTCACATGAAGAAGAGACGCTGATACCGGACCAGTGCCAAATCCCCGTCATTCACATGAAGAAGAGACGCTGATACAGTGGACTCAGGTCCGCTAATGAGAATTCATCGGCGAGTGAGGAGTAACCCACATCTACCATCCGTCCTATTGGCCAACGTGCAATCATTGGAGAATAAACTGGATGAGCTCCGTTCAAGACTATCCTACCAACGGGACATTTAAAACTGTAATATCTTATGTTTCACAGTCATGTCTGAACGACGACATGGATAATATACAGTTGGCTGGGTTTTCCGTGCATCGGCAAGACGGAACAGCTACCTCCGGTAAGACAAGGGGTGGTGGTCTGTGTCTATTTGTCAATAACAGCTGGTGCGCGAAATCTAATATTAAGGAAGTCTCTAGGTTTTGCTCGCCTGAGGTAGAGTATGTCATGTTAAGCTGTAGACCACACTATTTACCAAGAGAGTTCATCTATTTTTCATAGCTGTGTATTTACCACCACAAACTGATGCTGGAACTAAGACCGCACTCAACGAGCTGTATAAGGCCATAAGCAAACAAGAAAATGCTCATCCAAAGGCGGCGCTCCTAGTGGCTGGGGACTTTAATGCAGGGATACCTAAATCTGTTTTACCTCATTTCTACCAACATGTCACATGTGCAACCAGTGGGAAAAAAAACTCTAGACCACCTTTACTCCACACACAGAGACACGTACAAAGCCCTCCATTTGGCAAATCTGACCATAATTCTATCCTCCTGATTCCTGCTTACAAGCAAAAACTAAAGCAGGAAGTACCAGTGAGTCGCTCAATACGGAAGTGGTCAGATGACGCAGATGCTAAACTACAGGACTGTTTTGCTAGCACAGACTGGAATATAATTATTATATTTTTTTTTTGAATGAATATGATCCGGGATTCATCCGATGGCATCAGGAGTATCCCACATCAGTCACCAGCTTCATCAATAAGTACATCGACGACGTCGTCCCCACAGTGACCGTACGTACATACCCCAACCAGAAGCCATGGATTACAGGCAACATCCGCACTGAGCTAAAGAGTAGAGCTGCAGCTTTCAAGGAGCAGGACTCTAACCCGGACTCCTATAAGAAATCACACTATGCCCTCCGAACCATCAAACAGGCAAAGCGTCAATACAGGACTAAGATTGAATCCTACTACACCATCTCTGACACTCGTTGGATGTGGCAGGGCTTGCAAACTATTACGGACTACAAAGGGAAGCCCATCCGCGAGCTGCCCAGTGACACGAGCCTACCAGATGAGCTAAATGACTTCAATGCGCGCTTCGAGGCAAGCAACACTGAAGCATGCATGTGAGCACCAGCTGTTCCTGACGACTGTGTGGGAGAGGAGAGGCCTGTAGGGCAGCCATGAACAGGCTGGGAGAGGAGAGGCCTGTAGGGCAGCCATGAACAGGCTGGGAGAGGAGAGGCCTGCCTTGTAGCCTCTTGCCCCACCTCAGGAGGCTTTGGTCTGGGCTAGAGCTCTCTTCCTCTGCAACTTCTGCTGCAGGGGCTGAGCAGATTTTAGAGGAGGCGGCACTGGCTCTGCAGACATCCCTGAAGCAGCCAGCCTGTGAATTAAGCACATATCTCTGGTGTCAGTCCTGGCTCAGAGCCAACACTGAGAAAGGCTGAACAAGACATGTAGAGCGCTTTGACCAAACCAGCTCTAATGCCTGGGCACTTCCTAGAGAAATAATAGGTTTTTATGATCATGTTTCATTCTTTTTCTGTATTTTTTTATGATCCCCATTAGCTGTTCTTCCTGGGGTCCCCATCAGCTACTCTTCCTGGGGCCCACACAAAACATGAAACATGACAATACAGAACATTAATAGACAAGAACAGCTCAAGGACAGAACTACATACATTTAAAACAAGCTAAGATGGTTGAAACAGCATGTTGCAACTAAAAAAAACACATGCTGAACACACCGGACCAATATTTTTTTTAAACATCAGCTATTTGGCTACATTGTCAAAGAAAGGGTTAGATTTCTTGTCTGATTGATTTTGAGTGTCCGCCCTATAGTGAAAACCTCCCACACTAAGCTCTGAAGAAGGAAAATCTGCATTCTAACTTGTCCTGAGCCCGTGTTCTTTGTGGGGGCGTGTCGTACAGCAGCCAAGCTTCTTCCTCCCAGTGATAACAGCATGGGGGCTGGCTAGAGATGGATGAAACATAATGTCAGCTAAGCCCTGTCACTGCGCTGCTATGTTGTTGCTCAAGAGAACTGGAGACACTTAATGTGTCCGATATTACTTACAGTAGGCTCATTAGATTGAAAGATTGAGTGTTTTAGAGTAGAAAGAGGAACACCTGATTTCCTGTTTGTGTTCCTCATCATCAAATGATGATCTATTGTACCCTGCTTTTAGCAATATAGTTATAGGTTTGTACTTTCCATCACAGGTTCTCAGGCCAATAAAGCTTCAGTGTAAAATATGACACATGCAAATGCTCAAACGTATAGATCTTTATTGACATTCACTTGGTAAGACGATGTCTAGGTCTTAATTGTCATTCTGTCGTAAAAGGCCATGTGTTTTCTAGCCCCTTCTCAGAGTGTGAGGTGTGAGTAAAGCACAGTGTTCCTGGCTGTTCCTTTAGTGCTAGTATCCTCTCTACTGGTTGTCATGCACACTGTAATACTGTGACAAGGCTGGGTGCACACAGTGAAGCGAGCCCAGTCTGCAGCAGAAAGCTTATCTGTCTGACTGCAGGCAGGGGAAGGCTCAGGGCATGCTTTTTTGTTGGTTATTCTCTGAGCACGCCGTACAGAGATCTTTTTATCCTTCCCTGGTATATCTGACACTGTGCAGTCTCCGAAACTGTTTGATTCCTCTGACATCATCTATAATGCTTTTGGCTGATTTTGATTGACACCTCCCCTGTTCTCTCTTCCCTTCTGTCTCCCCCCATGTGACCCCGGCGACCTCCAGTTCCTGAGGGAGGACCTGAACTACCACGATCCCAAAGCCAAGCACAACAGTTTCCACGGAGACGACCAGTTCATCAGTGTGGAAGACCTGTGGAACACCTGGAAGGGTTCTGAAGGTGCTGGAACTACACTGTAGTGTTACTGGAGCCTCCCACTCTGTCTCTGTTCTCTACAGGCTAGCAGTACAAACAAGCCTGCCCTCCAGGCACGCTGCTGCACTCAGTACATCCGTTTGCATAAAAGAGAGTCTCAGACGATGAATCTCATTCAGTACACTGTGTTCTGTGATCTCCTCTGAGAGCGCTGCTCTGTCGGTCCAGTCCTCCTCGTTTGAGGTCCCACTGCTGACTGACACCATGTTAGCGATATCAGAACCCTTCCCTGCTGTTCTGAGCCTTCCTGTGCTTTGTACTGTCTGTTTTTAAAGTACTGCATTGTTTTTACATTTGTATCATCAGTAATCAGATTTAGATTGAAAGCTTAGATTTTCTGTCTGGTGACTGTATAGGTAAGGGAGAGTTTTTGCTCAGTCTCTCTGCACTTAGGTTGCCCAGCCAGAGCAGTCAAACTTATCAGCTGGTATGTCAGCATTGTCAAGTGAGGTGCAGACCATTTAGCAGCTCAAGCATCCTGGCAGAGGGTGATCAGTGTACCTGTCATCACAACACACACACACACAGATAACAACCATACACACTGACGTACCACCTATGCCTCCCTCTCCTTGTCCTGCTGGCATTCCACTCACTCTGTCACGTTATCATATACCACTCATGGCTTTTCACACCTACCTCTCCTCTTTTCTGGCCTCTTTGTCCCTCACCTCTCCTTCTCTCTTCATCCCTGTCTCTCTCTTTCCACCCTCCCCTCTCCCTACCTCTCTCTTCTTTCACCCATCTCTCCAAATCTCTTTCACCCCCCCCTTTCCCTCTCTGGTTGTGTCTGAGTCTCTCTGCATTGCAGCTTCCTGTCGGGGGGGGGGGGGGGGGGGGGGGCTCAGAGCCAGGAAACTGCAGAAGCACAATAACCCAGCTAGCTAGGCAGCCTGAGCCCACACCACACCCCCTGCTGCTGACTCCCTGCCAGTCCCATCTCCCTTACTCTGGCTTTTATTGAGAGATGGCCAACGTGTGTAGCTACATTTAAGTGTGTTATGATAGAGGATACCTCTAAGGGATTTTTGGATACACTCGTCTCACGACGATGCTCATAAATTATAAAGCAGAGTCAGATGTTCTCTCTCTCTGTTTGTGTGGGTCGGCGTTGGCTCAACGTTGGCATACAGCCAGTGATGGAGATTACTGAGGCTCATCTGAAACGGTCTTTAGAGCGAGAGTTGAGAAGCACGGATGGTGTGGTAATATCATGTTTGTGTATTGCAGTGTACAACTGGACAGTGGACGATGTGGTGAAGTGGCTCACCTATGTGGAGCTGCCTCAGTATGTGGACACCTTCCTCAAGATGCACTTCAACGGCACTGTCATGCCCAGGTAAGTTAACCCATAGGGTCCTTCCTTCCTACCCTACTATGCTCTCGCTCTCTTCCCCAATTTTCCTTTAACTGCACTGCAGAGTCTCAATCTGTGTGTTTCCTCAGGCTGGCTGTGAAGAACGCCACTCTGACAGTGTCCATTCTGAAGATGCTGGATCGCAGCCATGTTCAGAAGCTGCAGCTCAAGGCCCTGGACACTGTGCTGTTCGGAGCCCCACTCAGTAAGTGGATTCTTTTTTTAAAATATTTTTTATTCCATTCCATTACCTATTAGTGTGAGTTATCTTTCACCCAGACCGAAAAAGCAGGATTTCTGTTGGATACTGAAGCGACTGTTTGTGAGTGTAATTATAAGAGGAAGAACGGTGTCTGCTCTGTTTGTCTCTCCAATGGGAGACAGTTGGTTTAAAAAAAAACTCAAAAAATGTGTTCATTAGTCTCAAGCGGCAGCTTGGCAGTGCTGGAAAATCTGTTCTAAGTACAGTGAAATGCCTTTCTTGAAAGCTCTAAACCCAACAATGCAGTAACCAATAACAATGTAATACTAAAAATAACATAAGCTAGAACAGAAACACACAAGAAAAAAAGACCAATAAGGCCCTCCCCCTATTTGTTTTAGTTGAATCATCTACGACTACCTGCAGTCAGGCTTCTTGCTGCAGCACAAAACACAGCGAATCAGGATGATCCATTTACATTCTGCTACAATGTCCGTTGATAAATAACATAACCCTGGTGATACTCATAATATTAAGGCCAGAAAACAGAAGCCGCCATGCTTACCCCTAAAGGAAGTGAAGCCCTCTTTAGGAAGGCTATTCTGTGGTGCTCTGTGTGTGCCATACCAAAATCCAGCTTGTTACAGACTGAGCAGCGAGAGGGCAGCTGGATTAAAGAGGAAGTGAGTTGATGCTCAGGCTGAGCTACTCTGTATTCTAGGCTCACACCTCTGGCGCACTGAGACAAATCAACACACCACCTCTCTGACGCACTGAGACAAATCAACACACCACCTCTCTGGCGCACTGAGACAAATCAACACACCACACCTCTGGCGCACTGAGACAAATCAACACACCACCTCTCTGGCGCACTGAGACAAATCAACACACCACCTCTGACGCACTGAGACAAATCAACACACCACACCTCTGGCGCACTGAGACAAATCAACACACCACCTCTGACGCACTGAGACAAATCAACACACCACACCTCTGGCGCACTGAGACAAATCAACACACCACCTCTCTGGCGCACTGAGACAAATCAACACACCACCTCTGACGCACTGAGACAAATCAACACACCACCTCTCTGGCGCACTGAGACAAATCAACACACCACCTCTGACGCACTGAGACAAATCAACACACCACCTCTCTGACGCACTGAGACAAATCAACACACCACCTCTCTGACGCACTGAGACAAATCAACACACCACCTCTCTGGCGCACTGAGACAAATCAACACACCACCTCTCTGACGCACTGAGACAAATCAACACACCACACTTCTGGCGCACTGAGACAAATCAACACACCACCTCTCTGACGCACTGAGACAAATCAACACACCACACCTCTGGCGCACTGAGACAAATCAACACACCACCTCTCTGGCGCACTGAGACAAATCAACACACCACCTCTCTGACGCACTGAGACAAATCAACACACCACACCTCTGGCGCACTGAGACAAATCAACACACCACCTCTCTGACGCACTGAGACAAATCAACACACCACCTCTCTGGCGCACTGAGACAAATCAACACACCACCTCTCTGACGCACTGAGACAAATCAACACACCACCTCTCTGACGCACTGAGACAAATCAACACACCACCTCTCTGACGCACTGAGACAAATCAACACACCACCTCTCTGGCGCACTGAGACAAATCAACACACCACAGGCGCAATGAGACAAATCAACACACCACCTCTCTGACGCACTGAGACAAATCAACACACCACCTCTCTGGCGCACTGAGACAAATCAACACACCACCTCTCTGACGCACTGAGACAAATCAACACACCACCTCTCTGACGCACTGAGACAAATCAACACACCACCTCTCTGACGCACTGAGACAAATCAACACACCACCTCTCTGGCGCACTGAGACAAATCAACACACCACAGGCGCACTGAGACAAATCAACACACCACCTCTCTGACGCACTGAGACAAATCAACACACCACCTCTCTGACGCACTGAGACAAATCAACACACCACACCTCTGGCGCACTGAGACAAATCAACACACCACCTCTCTGACGCACTGAGACAAATCAACACACCACACCTCTGGCGCACTGAGACAAATCAACACACCACCTCTCTGACGCACTGAGACAAATCAACACACCACACCTCTGGCGCACTGAGACAAATCAACACACCACCTCTCTGACGCACTGAGACAAATCAACACACCACCTCTCTGACGCACTGAGACAAATCAACACACCACCTCTCTGGCGCACTGAGACAAATCAACACACCACCTCTCTGGCGCACTGAGACAAATCAACACACCACACCTCTGGCGCACTGAGACAAATCAACACACCACCTCTCTGACGCACTGAGACAAATCAACACACCACCTCACTGGCGCACTGAGACAAATCAACACACCACCTCTCTGACGCACTGAGACAAATCAACACACCACCTCTCTGACGCACTGAGACAAATCAACACACCACCTCTCTGGCGCACTGAGACAAATCAACACACCACCTCTCTGACGCACTGAGACAAATCAACACACCACCTCTCTGACGCACTGAGACAAATCAACACACCACACCTCTGGCGCACTGAGACAAATCAACACACCACCTCTCTGACGCACTGAGACAAATCAACACACCACACCTCTGGCGCACTGAGACAAATCAACACACCACACCTCTGACGCACTGAGACAAATCAACACACCACCTCTCTGACGCACTGAGACAAATCAACACACCACACCTCTGGCGCACTGAGACAAATCAACACACCACCTCTCTGACGCACTGAGAAAAATCAACACACCACCTCTCTGACGCACTGAGACAAATCAACACACCACCTCTCTGGCGCACTGAGACAAATCAACACACCACCTCTCTGACGCACTGAGACAAATCAACACACCACCTCTCTGACGCACTGAGACAAATCAACACACCACCTCTCTGACGCACTGAGACAAAACAACACACCACCTCTCTGGCGCACTGAGACAAATCAACACACCACCTCTCTGACGCACTGAGACAAATCAACACACCACACCTCTGGCGCACTGAGACAAATCAACACACCACCTCTCTGACGCACTGAGACAAATCAACACACCACCTCTCTGATGCACTGAGACAAATCAACACACCACCTCTCTGGCGCACTGAGACAAATCAACACACCACCTCTCTGGCGCACTGAGACAAATCAACACACCACACCTCTGGCGCACTGAGACAAATCAACACACCACCTCTCTGGCGCACTGAGACAAATCAACACACCACACCTCTGGCGCACTGAGACAAATCAACACACCACCTCTCTGACGCACTGAGACAAATCAACACACCACCTCTCTGGCGCACTGAGACAAATCAACACACCACCTCTCTGACGCACTGAGACAAATCAACACACCACCTCTCTGATGCACTGAGACAAATCAACACACCACCTCTCAGATGCACTGAGACAAATCAACACACCACACCTCTGACGCACTGAGACAAATCAACACACCACCTCTCTGACGCACTGAGACAAATCAACACACCACACCTCTGGCGCACTGAGACAAATCAACACACCACCTCTCTGACGCACTGAGACAAATCAACACACCACCTCTCTGACGCACTGAGACAAATCAACACACCACCTCTCTGGCGCACTGAGACAAATCAACACACCACCTCTCTGACGCACTGAGACAAATCAACACACCACCTCTCTGACGCACTGAGACAAATCAACACACCACACCTCTGGCGCACTGAGACAAATCAACACACCACCTCTCAGATGCACTGAGACAAATCAACACACCACACCTCTGACGCACTGAGACAAATCAACACACCATCTCTCTGACGCACTGAGACAAATCAACACACCACACCTCTGGCGCACTGAGACAAATCAACACACCACCTCTCTGACGCACTGAGACAAATCAACACACCACCTCTCTGACGCACTGAGACAAATCAACACACCACACCTCTGGCGCACTGAGACAAATCAACACACCACCTCTCTGACGCACTGAGACAAATCAACACACCACACCTCTGGCGCACTGAGACAAATCAACACACCACCTCTCTGACGCATTGAGACAAATCAACACACCACCTCACTGGCGCACTGAGACAAATCAACACACCACCTCTCTGACGCACTGAGACAAATCAACACACCACCTCACTGGCGCACTGAGACAAATCAACACACCACCTCTCTGACGCACTGAGACAAATCAACACACCACCTCTCTGACGCACTGAGACAAATCAACACACCACCTCTCTGACGCACTGAGACAAATCAACACACCACCTCTCTGGCGCACTGAGACAAATCAACACACCACACCTCTGGCGCACTGAGACAAATCAACACACCACCTCTCTGACGCACTGAGACAAATCAACACACCACACCTCTGGCGCACTGAGACAAATCAACACACCACCTCTCTGGCACACTGAGACAAATCAACACACCACCTCTCAGACGCACTGAGACAAATCAACACACCACCTCTCTGACGCACTGAGACATTTGTTTTGCAAACTCTGCAATCACATGAGCGCTACAGAAACATCGCTAACCAAACTACGGTCTCTTGCTTGTGCGCACTTACATTAACGAGGTGCATGTCCTAACCTGGCGCTAAGTCATACCAGTTATGGAGTTTTAAAAGGACCTGCACTGTGTGAAAGCCGTTAGACATGATAGAAAACAGAACATGTCCGTTCTAGTTATGTGGAGCATGATCAGTCGTTCCCACAGCAACCCTGGGCCTGGTTAAGCCGGAACAACCCAGCAGTAGGTTCCTGCTATCTCACAGTGACATATTTCAGCCCTGTTGCATCATACATCTCTAGTCCCTGATGAACCTGATGGCTCACATTCTGGATTTAGGGGAAAGAGGCCGGTGGGGGTTAGGGGAAAATGTGGGTTGTTCTATAGGAAGGTTGCAGCAGGATAAGGGAGAGTTAATGGTCTGTGTCTGACATGTATCATTGTGTGTGTTTAGTGAAGAGTCTCTGCTGGAGGAAGAGAGGGGAGGGGGGGTCGTCTGGACATGACAGCCCCGGGCAGAAAGCCACAGGTCCTGCTGATAGTCACACAGACTGCACAGCAGCAGCATTTTAAGACACCTTTTCACAATGGGCCCCATCAGAAATGGACACCTCTCCTTGTCTTGTCTTAATGGCTGACAAATTTATCAAAGTGGACCCATTCCACAGCCCTGTTTACGACTTATTACATGCAACTGGACTGTTCACCTGAAGGAGAATAGAAAAAGACCGGTTTGAGCCAAGTCATTCCTAGTCTAATGGTCAGTTAGACATGTCACTTTGGACTTTCTAGCCAACTTTCCTGCTAATCAGCCATGTGTTTTCAGAGAAAGAAAAAGCTAATGGAACGTGTTAGCTAGAGGAAAAGATCTATGGGTAACTTCCAAAATAAAGGAAACGCCAACATAAAGTGTCTTAATAGGGCTTTGGGCCACCACGATCCACCAGAACAGCTTCAATGCACCTTGGCATAGGTTCTACAAGTGTCTGGAACTCTATTGGAGGGATGCGACACCATTCTTCCACGAGAAATTCCATGGTTTGGTGTTTTGTTGATGGTGGTGGAAAACGCTGTCTCAGGCGCCGCTCCAGAGTCCCCCATAAGTGTTCAACTGGGTTGAGATCTGGTGACTGAGACACACACACACACACACACACACACATACACACACACACACACACTTTAATGAGACCGGTTTTTCAAAGTCACTGAGATCTGTGGCCCCGTGTATCTCAGGTGGTAGAGCATGGCGCTTGCAACGCCAGGGTTGTGGGTTCGTTTCCCACGGGGGGCCAGTATGAAAATGTATGCACTCACTTAACTGTAAGTCGCTCTGGATAAGAGCGTCTGCTAAATGTCTAAAATGTAAAATGTAAATCTCTTCTAGCCCATGGTAGCCAAAATACTGGGCATTTTTATTCAGCACCTGCTTTCAATATACTTTGTATCCCTCATGTACTGAGGGGTTTCCTTTATTATGGCAGTTACCTGTTTTATTCTGGCATTTACATGTACATGTTTGTGTGTGTTGAACTGGTTGTATTCAACCACCAGTAATTCAACTATAGCAACAGGAGATTTAAATGATTTACATGTGGAGGATGACCTTAGGGATCAGATAGTTCTCTGCAGTGTCTGGTCTTCCACGGATGAAGAGTGAGATTCTAATGCTGCAGAACAAGACCAACTGAGAGCGAAGACGCTGAAATTAAATATCATGACAATGCGAGAGTGAGTTGTTTTCATGCGGGAGGGAACGGATGATTGGCCTGATTTGTATATTAGATAATAATAATATTATAAACCCTGTTATCTCTCCTCTGTGTTGGACATAAGACTTTAAAATCAACAGGAAATCAGCGCAGTGATTTTAATTTAGGAAAATCTGTTCCCATGCATAAATAGAGGCATATGTGATCATATCCCAATGTAATCAAGGTTTGAAATTGTTCAGTTTTTATCAAATACTATATCTGTTTGGGATTCCTGCGGTCAATTTGCAATGTACAAATTATTTATAACTATGTTCCGGCCCCCCTGACCATCTGCTCAAGGAAAAATCGTCCCGTGGCTGAGTGTAATTGGGGACCCCATGCCCTAGAGCTTTATAGCCAAGCTAGTTCCCCCTCGTATGGTTTACCTTGTTGCTTGTAACACTGGTCTGACACCAGTCTAGTCATAAATGTTCATCACTGTCCGACCAAGTTCCACTGCCAATGGCCAACTGTGTTTGTAGCAAGGCTACAGGAACCCACACACAGAGCTCTTGACTGATCTAATGAGGAGCACATTACTCTACGTCAGTACCCTATGTCGGTGACATGAAATGGAGCCTTGTGTCAGCGGGGAGGTTGTTTTTCTGTGAGGTGGAGGGAGGTCTTTGTTCAATGTCAATAGCAGCCAGCCCAGAGATGCCAGGCTTTAGCTGACACTCCACTTCCTCTTTTGTTTGACTCCAGGACATAAGTGCTGTGTTTGCTAAGAGGTTAATGCTACGTGTTAGCTCAGATCTTATCCCTTTCCAGGCCCTACGGCGGCTCGCCTTCACAGCTTTATGAGAATAGGCTTTGTAGTCCTCTGTCTCTCTGTGCTTTAAGGATGATGGATGGATCACGTCTAAGACCTTTTGGCTGATTTTCCATGAGGGTTAGTTGCTGTCTGCCTGGCTGGCGTGCTGGCAGTGACTGTGAGGAATGGGACTGTTCTGCATCCCTTAGGATGGCAACATTATGACATTAGGACATTCACACCTCTCCTCTACTCGGGCCGAACCGTTCGCCCCCAGAGGACAGGAAGGGCAAGGCCGAGGCTGTCGGGGCCGGGGGTTTGATTCGTCGCCTCTCATGTAAATGTTAACTACCATGTCCCTGTGTTTTCTACGTGTCGTTCATCAGCATCTGTTAGCAGTGTGTTAATAGTGTGTTAATCTGCCTTTACCTTGGCCTTTTAGCCTGGTGCCTCCTCAACCCAACTCAACTACTACCGCACATCTCTCTTGGAGAGACCTCGCCACAGTACCATGACTTGAGTTCATTCAGTTTCACACGCTTTCACATCATTAGTTCACCACCAATGAGTTTTGCTGGATGAAGGGACAATCCGAAAACAATGTGTACTATTCTTTAAAGGGATACTTCAGGATTTTGGCAATTAATCCCTGTATCTACTTCCCCAGAGTCAGATGAACTCATGTATACCATTTATGTCTCTGCATCCAGTATGAAGGAAGTTAGAGAGTTTGCGAGCCAACGCTAAGTAACGTCAGTGCAATGACTGGAAGTCTATGGTATCTGCTAGCATGCTAGCAGTTACCATAAACTTCCAATCATTGCGCTCACGCTAGGGGAAGTAGATAAAGGGCTTCATTGCCAAAATCCTGAAGTATCCCTTTAACCTAACACTTTTCTCTCTCCCCAGTGAACACACATAACCACCTGAAGGACTTCATGCTGGTGGTGTCCATAGTGATCGGCATTGGAGGCTGCTGGTTCGCCTACATCCAGAACCGTTACTCCAAGGACCACATGAAGAAGATGATGACCGACCTGGATGGCCTACAGAGGGCTGAACAGAGCCTGCATGATCTACAGAAGAAGTGAGTCTTTCCCTTCAGCCGCTGTACCACGAGGAAGCAGGCCCATGTAAGCCCATAGAAGTAGTGACTGAATGATGTCATTCTAGAATTATAATGGAGCCTCATTATCCACTGGTGTTTCATAGTATCAGCCGGTTCCCTGTGATGTTGTTGGTACTAACTCCAGGTTCCCTGTGATGTTGTTGGTACTAACTCCAGGTTCCCTGTGATGTTGTTGGTACTAACTCCAGGTTCCCTGTGATGTTGTTGGTACTAACTCCAGGTTCCCTGTGATGTTGTTGGTACTAACTCCAGGTTCCCTGTGATGTTGTTGGTACTAACTCCAGGTTCCCTGTGATGTTGTTGGTACTAACTCCAGGTTCCCTGTGATGTTGTTGGTACTAACTCCAGGTTCCCTGTGATGTTGTTGGTACTAACTCCAGGTTCCCTGTGATGTTGTTGGTACTAACTCCAGGTTCCCTGTGATGTTGTTGGTACTAACTCCAGGTTCCCTGTGATGTTGTTGGTACTAACTCCAGGTTCCCTGTGATGTTGTTGGTACTAACTCCAGGTTCCCTGTGATGTTGTTGGTACTAACTCCAGGTTCCCTGTGATGTTGTTGGTACTAACTCCAGGTTCCCTGTGATGTTGTTGGTACTAACTCCAGGTTCCCTGTGATGTTGTTGGTACTAACTCCAGGTTCCCTGTGATGTTGTTGGTACTAACTCCAGGTTCCCTGTGATGTTGTTGGTACTAACTCCAGGTTCCCTGTGATGTTGTTGGTACTAACTCCAGGTTCCCTGTGATGTTGTTGGTACTAACTCCAGGTTCCCTGTGATGTTGTTGGTACTAACTCCAGGTTCCCTGTGATGTTGTTGGTACTAACTCCAGGTTCCCTGTGATGTTGTTGGTACTAACTCCAGGTTCCCTGTGATGTTGTTGGTACTAACTCCAGGTTCCCTGTGATGTTGTTGGTACTAACTCCAGGTTCCCTGTGATGTTGTTGGTACTAACTCCAGGTTCCCTGTGGTGTTGTTGGTACTAACTCCAGGTTCCCTGTGGTGTTGTTGGTACTAACTCCAGGTTCCCTGTGATGTTGTTGGTACTAACTCCAGGTTCCATGTGATGTTGTTGGTACTAACTCCAGGTTTTCTATTAGGCATGCTTCATTAACAGGTGAATCATCTTCTGCTTGACGTCGTGGTGGCTTGATGTCGTGATGAGAATTTGGGGACAGTCAGTGTTCATTTAGTCAGGGATTGGCAGCTTAAACACTGTTTTCAGGTGTGTCATGTTGAGGCCACTCCATGATGAAACAGGAAGTGAAGGTTTAACTGGTCTGAGGCCATCAGTTGAGTTTCACATTCAGAGCTCATTCTAGAGATTGCTGCAGTCATTACGCAAGAGGACAAAAAATCCCGTCCGCACAGAGTGGAAGTGATCTTTATGGAATAGCAATGAAGTTTATCTGAAGTAAATCTCACAGCTGATCACAAGACTTAGGATCAACTGTCAATGGAATTTTTTTAATGATTATTCCGCAAACACCTTTTGAAATCTGAGCTAGCATTTAGCCCTTTCTCAGCCTCTGTCCTGGTCCTGTCATTACAGTATCACGTCTGTCTCCCACTAGTATTATAGTACCCCGCACAGCTGCTTTGGTGGGGTGTGCGTGGGTGTGTGTTTGTGTGTCGTGACAGGGGAGCAGGAAGTATGTCTCGCAGCACGGTGTAATGAGCCTGTTGAATATAGACCAACATGGCATGGGGACAAGTCAGGAGGGTAAACCCCCCCCTCCCCCCCCCCCCCCTCCCCCCTGGCAGGAGGTACAAACTCCCCCACCCCCCCCGATACCGGGGCTGTTTCCGATGCTGTGCTGAGAGGAGAG
Organism: Coregonus lavaretus; assembly: GCF_964263955.1. NCBI lineage: Eukaryota > Metazoa > Chordata > Actinopteri > Salmoniformes > Salmonidae > Coregonus > Coregonus lavaretus. Next base: position 35,169,248 of record NC_140017.1, on the reverse strand, counting down.
CGTTACCGGGGCTGTTTCCTCTGCTGTGCTGAGAGGAGAGCGTTACCGGGGCTGTTTCCGATGCTGTGCTGAGAGGAGAGCGTTACCGGGGCTGTTTCCTCTGCTGTGCTGAGAGGAGAGCGTTACCGGGGCTGTTTCCGATGCTGTGCTGAGAGGAGAGCGTTACCGGGGCTGTTTCCTCTGCTGTGCTGAGAGGAGAGCGTTACCGGGGCTGTTTCCGATGCTGTGCTGAGAGGAGAGCGTTACCGGGGCTGTTTCCTCTGCTGTGCTGAGAGGAGAGCGTTACCGGGGCTGTTTCCGATGCTGTGCTGAGAGGAGAGCGTTACCGGGGCTGTTTCCGATGCTGTGCTGAGAGGAGAGCGTTACCGGGGCTGTTTCCGATGCTGTGCTGAGAGGAGAGCGTTACCGGGGCTGTTTCCGATGCTGTGCTGAGAGGAGAGCGTTACCGGGGCTGTTTCCTCTGCTGTGCTGAGAGGAGAGCGGCCTTGGAACAGAGTCATGTTATGCCTCTATTGACGTCCCTCTCTCCCCAGACAGAAACTTTGTGTATCATATTCTGTCAGTTGGGTACAGGGGTTAGTAATGCCCTCCCTGTTCATTCACTGTGATAGTAAAACATCTCCGCCGTTCCTCATGCACAATCTCACCCCCTGCTGCTGTGGGACATTCAGATGAGGCTGGGGATATACGACTACTCTGCTGCAACTCTCTGAAACACCTAGTGACACTAAAGCAGAATAATGTGAGGTGCCTATTGATTATTTTGTAGAGGCATTGCAACATCTCATGCGTACTAGCTAATGTGCATGCAGTTTTGTATTGTTGCTGTTTTGTGGTTTGTTTACCTATGGGGTTATAGACCTTCGTCTACAGTTGTTATACCAGAGCACGGACATGACATTGAGATGCCTGCTACCCTCCTGTTAAACACTTGTTACTGTAACAGTGAATGGGAGCGGACAGACTGACTGTGGGAGTGGTGGAACAGGCCAGCATGTCTCCTGTGTGATCCCTGTAATGGAGGCAGGGGAAGAGAACATGCAAGACAGGGCGACTCAATGTGACTGGGTGGACAGGCTGGCGTGTCTCCTGTGCTTTCCCGGGAGCTGAAGGGGAGAGGGGTCATGTCCTCTCTTTAGCCGTGCCTTCTTCCTAACTCCCTGCTGCTGTCTGACCAGACCTTCAAGGCAGATCCTGTGGCCAGGTCAAGTGGTCTGGCCCGAGCCTCAGCCTTCCGTTTTAACTGCTGGTGGACAGAGGTAGGGAGGGAGGGGGCTCTCCCAGGAGCTGTAAGCCTATTTCACCCTGTGTTTACTCTGGGTGCCTTTAGCAACACCAGCTGGTGCCAGGCATGACCTCTTTACACGCTTTAAACGTCACCTCCACTGCTTGCTCACTCCCATGTGGATGGAGGTGTGGTGTGGTGGGTGTGCTGTATGCAGGACAAGGACAGGTCTCTACTAAACAGGATCAATAGATGCCTTGGTTGATGGATAGGGCGTTCATACAGCATACACCTGGATGGGTATATACGTGCATCCTCCACATTCTGCTACTGCTCATATTCCAGTTGCTCATCAATTTATAATGATTTTAAAACTAGTCTCACTCGTAGGAATGCTATTCATGCAAATCTATACCAGCCCAGTCAGCCTGGAGGTGCTGAGCTGGTGCTACAAATAGGCTTTGATGTTGTTCGCTTGTACAGTAGACAAGTCCTTTGTTTGGACCCTGCAGTGCAGTGGGGCTGAGCATATGCATTGGGCTTCTCTCAGTGGAGTGTTACACAGTGTTGTGTGTGTGTGTGCCTGCCTGTATATGTGTGTGCCTGCCCTGCTGTTGTTGTTGCTGGAGCCGTAGCTAGTGAATGGTAGAGGTCAGGGTTGACCGCATTAGTGGGAGGGCTCACTGCCCACATTTTCCATCCCCAGCCCCCCGTATCACCTTTCACTGGGCTTCTGACTGTTGACTGGCTACCCATCCACATCGCTCCGGACAACTGACTTTCCTTGCAAACACATTCTGACCGTTCTGATTGGTCTCAGGAACCGATGGGTTGGGCCAGAGCCGACCTACGTGATGACGTTGTCAACTTCTATTCTCTGACTGGTTGGATTTGTTAGAGACGATCCATTTGCTGATTAATTTGTTTTGTACATTTTGAAATGAAGTCACAAACAACTTATAGGATGGCAGATTCAGACCGAATGTATGTAGCGATCAATAGAGCAGCGGAATTAAATTCAGGGTGATTCTTCAGGCTACACTTGACTGCAGCTCTCTGGCTCCTCCTCTACCTCTGGTGGTGTAAAACAGCATTACACCTCCTGTCCCCTTTCTCAACCTCAACTCGCCCTGTAAAACCTGTTCTCAGACTTACTGATTGATGTTGTAACTCATACGGATACTCCATGGATTCAGGTTCATTTTTTTATTTAACCTTTATTTAACTAGGCATGTCAGTTAAGAACAAATTCTTATTTACAATGACGGCCTACAAAAAGGCAAAAGGCATCCTGCGGTGATGGGGACTGGGATTTAAAAAAATAATATACATAAATATAGGACCAAACACACATCACAACAAGATAGAGATCACAACACTACATAAAGAGACCTAAGACAGCATGGTGTGATCTCTTTAAAACATAGCAGCCTAGGCTATATAGAAGCTAAAGCAGTCTCCCTGTGGATGACATGAATATCTACAGTCCTATTTCTCCTAGTGTGCCCTCTGTGTGTTTGATCTGTGGTCTTGTGACAGACCTCACAGGATAGCGTGACGTGACGCAGTGCTAGGCCAGCATGACACAACCAGCCATCCCAAAAATGGGCTCCTTGTGGGTCTTTATATAGTCATGTCTAAGGCACTGGGGACGTTCTACTGTGGCAGAAGAAGAGCACCATAATCCCAATACAGAAAGGCCATAGAGTACTGGGCTCTGTGTCACCACTGGGGCCCCATTCCTGGACTGGCCAAGCCTTGACGTCATTCAGTACTGTGACAGCTGCCCATGGTCCTCTGCCCTCTTCACGTTAGACATTGTTTTCAGCCACATACTGTAAGATGCAAGCCCCTCATTCCATCGTTACACCCACTCGCTCACACTCTTCGCCTACTATAAGACTGGTGTTTAGCCAATGGTATGTTCTACAGAGCGAGTGGACACTCGCTTGACTGTGTAATCTGTGCTCTTCGTTGCTTTAGTTTCACTGAATAACGCATTTTATATTGTTTTTCAAGAATGTCTGTTCAGTTGTGTGTAAAATGTCAAGGAAGCGTGGCAATTCCCAGAGTTCCCTTACAGTCCGGAACTACATTTTACATTGACATTTTAGTAATTTTAGCAGACGCTCTTATCCAGAGCGACTTACAGTTAGTGAGTGCATACATTTTTCATACTTTTTTCATACTTTTTTTTTCATACAAACTAGTTCTGAACTGTTTGATGTAGAGATGGTTACAAGGCAACAGGCTACTGGAGTCGGTGTACTTCCCCTACTGTAGCTAGCTCTTGAAACTGGACCCTGCCTGTAAAACAAACCATGTCTTTATGTCTGCCAAGGGAATCTCATATGCATCAGAAATGATCGATCCCTGGCTTCCTTGGGCTCTATAGGGGTCATTCTTTATAGCCAGGAGCACCAAGGTCCAAGGACAGCTGGTTGGAGGATACTATGTGGACATGCCAGTCTCCCTGGCATCTAGTAGTAAAATGATACAGGCACTTCTATTGTTTGCCCCTGTCGTTGCTGAGTCACTGATTACGAGCACCTCTAACAAGGCCCCAGAATTCTTCCTGGTCATGTGATCAGGAAAAGAACAGATCAGATCTCATGCTTTTCCTTGTCTGATTCTCTCTCTGTCTCTCTGTGTCTCTCTCTCTCTGTCTCTCTCTCTGTGCCTCTGTCTCTTTGTGTCTTTCTCTGTGTCTCTCTGTGTCTCTGTCTCTCTCTCTCTGTCTCTCTCTGTGTCTCTCTCTCTCTGTCTCTGTCTCTCTCTCTGTGTCGCTCTCTCTCTGTGTCTCTGTCTGTCTTTCTCTCTGTCTCTCTCTCTGTGTCTCTCTGTGTCTCTCTCTCTCTCTCTCTCTCTCTCTCTCTGTGTCTCTCTCTGTGTCTCTCTCTCTCTCTCTCTCTCTCTCTCTGTGTCTCTCTCTCTCTCTCTCTCTCTCTCTTTCTCTCTTTCTCTCTCTCTCTCTCTCTCTCTCTGTGTGTCTCTCTCTCTCTCAATTAAAAGGGCTTTATTAGCATGGGAAACATATGTTTACATTGCCAAGGCAAGTGAAATAGATAATAAACAGAAGTGAAATAAACAATCAAAAATGAACAAACATTACACTCAGAAAAGGCTAAAAGGATAGAAACATTTGTTATAACGATGTGCAAATACAAAAGGGAAAATAAATAAACATAAATATGGGTTGTATTTACAATGGTGTTTGTTGTTTGCTCGTTGCCCTTTTCTTGTGGCAACAGGTCACAAATATTGCTGCTGTGATGGCACACTGTGGTATGTCACCCAATCGATACAGGAGTTTATCAAAATTGGATTTGTTTTCAAATTATTTGTGGCTCTGTGTAATCTGAGGGAAATTGTGTCATACATTTGGCAGGAGGTTTCCACCTCATAGCCTTTCTTCTCTTGAGAGCCAGGTCTAATTAGCGGGTATCGGCCTAATTCTGCTCTGCATGCATTATTTGGTGTTTTACGTTGTACATGGAGGATGTTTTTTCAGAATTCTGCATGCAGAGTCTCATTTTGATGTTTGTCCCATTTTTGTGAATTCTTGGTTGGTGAGTGGACCCAAGACCTCACAACCATAAAGGGCAATGGGTTCTATAACTGATTCAAGTATTTTTAGCCAGATCCTAATTGGGATGTCAAATTTTATGTTCCTTTTGATGGCGTAGAAGGCCCTTCTTGCCTTGCCTCTCAGATCGTTCACATCTTTGTGGAAGTTACCTGTGGCGCTGATGTTTAGGCCGAGGCAGGTATAGTTTTTTGTGTGCTCTAGGGCAACAGTGTCTAGATGGAATTTGTATTTGTGGTCCTGGCAACTGGACATTATTTTTGTCTTACTGAGATTTACTGTCAGGGCCCAGGTCTGACAGAATCTGTGCAGAATATATACGTTCTGCTGTAGGACCTCCTTGGTTGGGGACAGAATTACCAGATCATCAGTAGACATTTCACTTCAGATTTTAGTAGGGTGAGGCCGGGTGCTGCAGACTGTTCTAGTGCCCTCACCAATTCGTTGCTATTTATGTTGAAGAGGGTGGGGCTCAAGCTGAATCCCTGTCTCAACCCATGGCCCTGTGGAAAGAATTGTGCGTGTTTTTTGCCCATTTTAACTGCACACTTGTTGTTGGTGTACATAGATTTTATAATGTTGTTTTTCCCCCAACACCACTTTACATTGATTTGTATAGCAGACCCTCATGCCAAATTGAGTCAATCTTTTTTTAAATCAACAAAGCATGAAAAGACTGTTTGTCAATAAAGGTGTGCATGGTGAATATGTGGTCTGTCGTACGGTAATTTGGTAAAAAGCCAATTTGACATTTGCTCAGTACATTGTTTTCACTGAGGAAATGAACTAGTCTGCGGTTAATGATAATGCAGAGTATTTTCCCAAGGTTGCTGTTAACGCATATCCCACGGTAGTTATTGGGGTCAAATTTGTGTATTGGGGTGATCAGTCCTTGTTTCCAAATATTGGGGAAGATGCCAGAGCTGATGGTGGTGTTAAAGAGTTTAAGTATATTTTATAATTTAATTTAGGATACCATCAACTCCACAGGCCTTTTTGGGTTGGAGGGTTTGTATTTTGTCCTGTAGTTCATTCAATGTAAATGGAGAATCCAGTGGGTTCTGGTAGTCTTTAATAGCTGATTCTAAGATTTGCATTTGATCATGTATATGTTGTTGCTCTTTGTAATAGGGCCAAAAAGATTGGAGAAGTGGTTTATCCATACATCTCCGTTTTGGATAGATAATTATTTGTGTTTTTTTTTTTAGTGTTTTCCAATTTTCTCAGAAGTGTTTAGATACTGTGGATTTTTCAATTACATTGAGCTGATTTCTGACGCGCTGTTCCTTTTTCTGTAGTGTGTTTCTGTATTGTTTTAGTGATTCACCACAGTGAAGGCGTAGGCTGAGGTTTTCTGGGTCTCTATGTTTTTGATGGGATAGGTTTCTCAATTTCCTGCTTAGGTTTTTGGATTCTTTATCAAACCATTTGCCATTGTTTTAAATGTTCATAGGTTGTCTGCTTGAGAAAAAACAATTGATAGGGAAGCTGAAAGGTCAAATATACTGTTTGGGCTTTCTACTGCCAAGTTTACACCTTCACTATTACAGTTAAATGTTTTGTCCAGGAAGTTGTCTAAAATGGATTGAATTTGTTGTTGCCTAATTGTTGTTTGGTAGGTTTCTACACTACTTTCCTTCCATCTATAGCGTTTCTTAATATTATTCTGTTCCTTTGGCTTTGATGCCTCATGATTGAGTATTGCTCTGTTCAAGTAGACTGTGATTTTGCTGTGATCTGATAGGGGTGTCAGTGGGCTGACTGTGAACGCTCTTAGAGACTCTGGGTTGAGGTCAGTGATAAAGTAATCCACAGTACTACTGCCAAGGAATGAGCTATAGGTGTACTTACCATGGGAGTCTCCTCGAAGCCCACCATTAACTATGTACAGACCCAGCGTGCGACAGAGCTGCAGGAGTTGTGACCCGTTTTTGTTGGTTGTTTTGTCATAGTTGTCTAGTGGACATATTTGGGAGGGAATACTGTCACCTCCAGGTAGGTGTTTGTCCCCCTGTGCTGAGGGTGTCAGGTTCTTGTCCAGTTCTGGCATTTAGGTCGCCACAGACTAGTACATGTCCCTGGGCCGCGAAATGGTTGATCTCCCCCTCTAGGATGGAGAAGCTGTCATCTTTAAAGTATGGGGATTCTATTGGGGGGATATAGGTAGCACGCAAGGACATTTTTCTCTGTGATAATTTCCTTATTAATTTCTAGCCAGATGTAAAGTGTTTGTGTTTTGACTAATTTAATAGAGTGGGTTAGGTCTGCTCTATACCAAATTAGCATACCCCCTGAGCCTCTTCCCTGTTTTACACCTGGTAGTTTGGTGGATGGGACTACCAGCTCTCTGTAACCTAGAGGGCAACCAGTGGGTCCATCTCCTCTATACCATGTTTCTTGTAGGATGACAATGTCGGTATTTCCATTATCTTTGATGAAGTCTGGGCTCCTATTCTTTAGGCCAAAGGCAGATGACCTCAGACCTTGTATATTCCAGGATGAGATGGTAAATGCTTCTCCCCCCCCTCCCCCCCTCAGGCTGCAGATAGCCCAGGAGGAGCACCGTACGGTGGAAGTGGAGAAGGTGAACCTGGAACAGAAGCTGAGGGATGAGATCAACTGTGCCAAGCAGGAGGCCCAGCGCCTCAAGGAGCTCCGCGAGGGCACAGAGAACGAGCTGAGTAGGCAGAAATACGCAGAGGAGGAGCTGGACCAGGTACTGGACTGAACCACTTTGGGGAGGGACGGGGGTGGAGAACAAATGCATGTGGATGAGATAGGGGGAATTAGTCTAGTGGGATACTTCTTGAGAAACAAGGTGTGGTTGAGGCCAGTGACATGATCCTGTAGAGTAAAGCCCAAGAGGATAGACAATCCAACTGACTGAACCCTGTTAACCACTCTATGTTCTAGGGAGCCAGCTATACATTTAGATGGATCAGATACAGAATGCTATCAGTAGGAATAACTCCCACTCAGCTCTTTGCCCATCAGGGAAATGGCAGGAGAAGAAGCAGCGGTCGGCCCACACAGGGCAGGTGAGCAGAGGGCTCACGTTGTGTACTCTCTCATCAATCCACTACTATCACTATGGTCTCCTGAGAACACTGCAGTCTGCTGGAGGATCTGATTTCAGTTCTCAATATGACTAGAGAAAGGACCTGAGATGGCTCCCTCCTTTTAGTCTTTTTAGCATACGTGCCTACGAAGAGTTTTTGTTTTTATGTAGCCTACTTCCTGCAAAGAATCCAGCTCAGAATGTTTTCATATGACGTAATGATTAGATTCACAGCTCCTGACTGCAAGCAGGGCCCATTGCACACTAATCCAAGGCCTAGTTCTTCAGAGGATTTGGAATGCTCATTTCATCTGGAGGGTTTCTCTGGAGGCCTGTTGTCTTGTTGTCGTGTCCCAGTGGAGGTCAAACCAGGTCAGCCCTCATGTCTGCCTGATCAGAAAAGAGAACCACTCTGATGTCACATGGCCCCATATACAGCCCTATCTCTCCCTGTGCACATGGCTTGCAGGCCTCCTGCTCCCCTGGCTGGCCCAGTGCTGCTCCATTAAGGCTTGGCAGTGATTGAGTCTAAGGGTGGCGGGGTGGCTCTGGGCTGATTTGCACAGCTCTTAATGAGGCTGTCTGGAGACAAAGAGAGCGCTAGCTTTCACGAGCCAATGAGATCACGTTTCCCTCTCCCACCTCCCCATCCAAGTTCACATCATGGTCCAGAGAGACAGTGTGGGAATGACACACTTGTGCTTAACCACATTGACTTTTAGCGTGAAGACTTTGGTGTGTTCTTTTCACTGCTGTATTGAGTCAGAAGAAGTTATGTGCTGTAGGTTGACTTCTGGTCTTTGTGACCTGTGTGTGTGTCTGTGTGGTGTGTGTCTGTGTGTGTGTGTGTGTGTGTGCGCTGCAGGTGCGCATGGCCCTGAAGAAGGCAGAGAAGGAGCTGGAGTCTCGCTGCAGCTGGTCCCCACCAGAGTCCCTCCAGAAGTGGCTGCAGCTCACCCATGAGGTGGAGGTGCAGTACTACAACATCAAGAAGCAGAACGCTGAGAAGCAGCTGCTGGTGGCTAAAGAAGGGGTGAGACGCCACGTGACTCCATATACCGTATGAGGACTAGATATACCGTATGAGGACTAGATATACCGTATGAGGACTAGATATACCGTATGAGGACTAGATATACCGTATGAGGACTAGATATACCGTATGAGGACTAGATATACCGTATGAGGACTAGATATACCGTATGAGGACTAGATATACCGTATGAGGACTAGATATACCGTATGAGGACTAGATATACTGTATGAGGACTCGATATACTGTGAGGACTCGATATACTGTATGAGTAGGGCCAGGAGATTTCCCTGTCCATGTGAGCAGGAGAAACTCTGGACCCTTAGTGTGACAGAACCGGAGAGTCATGTTTTATCGTGTGTGTGTGACTGCAGGCAGAGAAGATCAAGAAGAAGCGGAACACCATCTTTGGGACCTTCCATGTGGCACACAGCTCCTGTCTGGACAATGTGGATCACCAAATTCTGACAGCCAAGTGAGTTTAATTAAAGTATTAATTAAATGTATTGGGATTTGTCTAAAGCCAATATCTCCTATATCTATGTTCACATTGTGATCTGTGTTTGTGTTCCTCTGTCCTCCTCCTCCCCCCCGTCTCCCTCTCCTCTCCTCCGGTCCAGACAAGCCCTGGGTGAGGTGACTGCTGCTCTGAGGGAGAGGCTGCATCGCTGGCAGCAGATTGAGATTCTGACGGGGTTCACCATCGTCAACAACCCTGGGCTGTCCTCCCTGGCCTCCACCCTGAACCCTGACCCCAGTATCATGGGCGGCCGGGCCACGCCCCAGCACTTCATTATGTCTGATGACATGGACGACTTGGACGAGGACATCATATCGCCCGGAACTCTGCAATGTAAGGGCTCGACCGACTCCCTCGGCCCCACTGTGGGACTCAGTAGCAGAATACCCCCTAAATACACCAAGGGCCTCCTGGGGAAATCCAAAAGTCAACTCTCATATGAAAATTAGCACACATAAAATATTATCATTAACGATTTATCAACGATTCTATGAATTTACAAAATGAGCGACCCTGTTGGTGAAGGGATTCAGGGTGTTTGTCTTTGATTGAGAGTGTTGTGTAATTGTAATTTCACCAGTTTTATATACATGTTTTCAGTTGGTTATTATGTTCCATTTTGGAAATTGGTGTTGCCTTGATATATGGGAATTTCACTTCTGGGATGGAGTGTAAGATGAGAACAAGGTGAATAATGTTGATATCCCATGCTGTAAAAATGAACCTCTGAAGAAATACATACTTCATGACAACAAATCTTTGTGCTGATCTGTTTTTAGCAGTTTTCGCCTAGTATGACCAATTGAATGTGCTGTTAGGACACGGCTGAAATGAAGGACTGAACATGAAGTAATAGTAAGCAATATCAAAGGTCATTGTCCTCCAGTATCCTATAAGCTTTATAAGGCTTTAGCTTTGATCTAGGCCTATATTTGGGAAAGAGGAAGGCACAATGGTGCACACACTCCCAAGTAAAACAGTCTTCCTTGTAGTGCTGCCCGGAAGAAAGTTAGCTTTATCTCCTCACATAGAGCCTTGCTTTCTATTGTGTTGAGGTCATGTAATTCCCCTGTGGGTACATTTTAGTGCATTTGGAAAGTGTTCAGACCCCTTGACTTTTTCCACATTTTGTTACGTTACAGCCTTATTCTAAAATGGATTACATTGGGTGGGTTTTCTAATCAATCTACACACAATACCACATAATGACAAAGCAAAAACAGGTTTTTAGAAATGTTTGCTAATTTATTAAAAATACAAAACTAATATTACATTTAGTATTCAGACCCTTTACTCAGTACTTTGTTGAAGCACCTTTGGCAGCGATTACAGCCTTGAGTCTTCTTGGGTATGACACTACAAGCTTGACACCTTTATTTGGGGAATTTCTCAAATTCTTCTCTGCAGATCCTGTCAAGCTCTGTCAGGTTGGATGGAGAGCGTTGCTGCACAGCTATTTTCAGGTCTCCAGAGATGTTAGATCGGGTTCAAGTCTGGGCTCTGGCTGGGCCACTCAAGGACATTCAGAGACTTGTCCCGAAGCCCCTCCTGCATTGTCTTGGCTGTGTGCTTAGGGTCGTTGTCCTGTTGGAAGGTGAACCTTCGCCCCAGTCTGAGGTCCTGAGCACTCTGGAGCAGGTTTTCATCAAGGATCTCTCTGTACTTTGCTCCGTTCATCTTTCCCTCGATCCTGACTAGTCTCCCAGTCCCTGCCGCTGAAAAACATCCCCACAGCATGATGCTGCCACCACCATGCTTCACCGTATGGATGGTGCCAGGTTTCCTCCAGACGTGACGCTTACCATTCAGGCCAAAGAGTTCAATATTGGTTTCATCAGACCAGAGAATCTTGTTTCTCATGGTCTGATAGTCCTTTAAGTGCCTTTTGGAAAACTCCAAGAGTCTTGGTGGTTCCAAACTTCTTCCATTTAAGAATGATGGAGGCCACTGTGTTCTTGGGGACCTTCAATGTTGCAGACATTTTTTGGTACCCTTCCCCAGACCTGTGCCTCGACACAATCCTATCTCGGAGCTCTACAGACAATTCCTTCGACCTGATGGCTTGGTTTTTGCTCTGACATGCACTGTCAACTGTGGGACCTTAAATAGACAGGTGTGTGCCTTTCCAAATCATGTCCAATCAATTGAATTTACCACAGGTGGACTCCAATCAAGTTGTAGAAACATCTCAAGGATGATCAATGGAAACAGGATGCACCTGAGCTCTATTTCGAGTCTCATAGTAAAGGGTCTGAATACTTATGTAAATAAGGTATTTTATTTTATATGCATTTGCAAAAAAATAAAACACTGTTTTCGCTTTGTCATTATGGGGTATTGTGTGTAGATTGCTGAGGATTTTTCTTTATTTAATCAATTTTAGAATAAGACTAGAACGTAACAAAATGTGGAAAAAGTCAAGTGGTCTGAATACTTTCTGAATGCACTGTATCACCTTGTTTCAGCCACTAAGGAATTAAATACTCAGGGTTTCTGCTTTTGAAATGGAGAATTACAGCTTTTATTAACCAGTTACGATCTCAAAGGGAGTTATGATGCAAACATACTTTAGTTCTTATGTCTATTCCTAGTCTTGTGGTAACCTAAATGTATTATATTTATCACAACATAATGTTGACATATAATGTCAATCAATGTGTACTATGGTCTCCTGGTACCCATCTCTGATGAGCTCTACTGGGCAGTATTTGGATTATGATTGTAGCAGACCCAGAGAGAAGGGCTGATACTAACTGTCTGGGTTATGATTGTAGCAGACCCAGAGAGAAGGGCTGATAACTGTCTAGGTTATGATTGTAGCAGACCCAGAGAGAAGGGCTGATACTAACTGTCTGGGTTATGATTGTAGCAGACCCAGAGAGAAGGGCTGATAATAACTGTCTGGGTTATGATTGTAGCAGACCCAGAGAGAAGGGCTGATAATAACTGTCTGGGTTATGATTGTAGCAGACCCAGAGAGAAGGGCTGATAATAACTGTCTGGGTTATGATTGTAGCAGACCCAGAGAGAAGGGCTGATAATAACTGTCTGGGTTATGATTGTAGCAGACCCAGAGAGAAGGGCTGATAATAACTGTCTGGGTTATGATTGTAGCAGACCCAGAGAGAAGGGCTGATAATAACTGTCTGGGTTATGATTGTAGCAGACCCAGAGAGAAGGGCTGATAATAACTGTCTGGGTTATGATTGTAGCAGACCCAGAGAGAAGGGCTGATAATAACTGCAGGGGTAAGCTGAGCTCTAGTTCTGCAGTCTCCTTCTAGAGTTCTGTCACTGCAGTCCTCTAGTAAGTATTCTAATCCACATGAATAACACTTCCCTTCTCTCCCCCCACCAACACTTTCTCTTTGGTTTTTGGCTGCAGCTGCCATTCGTGTCTCTGGTCGACCCCCAGACACCAACTGCCTCAAGGACCGACGAGCGAGTGATCTGTGGTCCGTGGCTTCGGACAGCCAGTCCCTCAGGAAATACTCTGGTTGGCCTGTTAGCTACTCATACCCCCTCGTCCTGACCTCAACACTCTCCTCTCCTCTCTCTCTCGCTCTCTCTCACCCACCCCTGTCAAAGCCTCACAGAGCACATATTGTAACAATCTGGCCTGGGGCAGGGGTCTGTAGATGGATATAGCTGTAACACTCTGGCCTGGGGCAGGGCCTGTAGATGGATATAGCTGTAACACTCTGGCCTGGGGCAGGGCCTGTAGATGGATATAGCTGTAACACTCTGGCCTGGGACAGGGCCTGTAGATGGATATAGCTGTAACACTCTGGCCTAGGGCAGGGCCTGTAGATGGATAAGGCACTGTCCATGCTGTGTCCACGTACACCTGGCCGTCTCCAACTGTCCAATGACTTGCTCTTTTTTCTCAACCTGATCCTCATCTTCTTCCTCATCACCCAGAGAACTCTTCCACTCACCAGTGACTAATGCTCTTAGACCCTCTCACAACATACGGGCACTGTCTGATTTTACAAATGAAGGGGGAAGGATTGGTTATGATGAAATATTTCACTTTTGTCCCGCCTGCAAGAATTCTCACCAGATACCAGCCAAACGTCTCACCAGACACCAGCCAAACGTCTCACCAGACACCACCTATCCCTCCTGTTCTCTTGTTTTTTAAGTTAATACTATGGCATAGCTAAGGCCTATGTGTTTGAACATCAGATATTTTGCATCCATCACTTGCATTTCTTCCAACCAAATGTTACTGAAGTGCTCAAAACAGATTTCAACAACACCAATTCAGTACTGAAATGTCTTCTGCTACTGCCCTCCCAGTCTAATTCCAACCTACTCTTTTTCCCTCACCCTGTGTGTTATGTATAATCGGAGAGTGGTTGTTGATAATGGTGTTGTTCTGTGTTGTGTCCACAGCTCCCAGTATGATGTCCCTGCGTCAGCGCCACATGGACTCCCAGCTGGCCATGGGCTCCCAGAGGTTGGTAGAGACCTGCCTGTTGGCGGGGCAGCAGGGAGACGGCACCTCCTACCCATCCAGGTCTAGGGCCCCCCTTCAACAGTCACACAACCAGTCCTTCCAACAGTTTGAGGCTCTCCCCCTGCCTCCCTTGTCCTCGGCTGTCTCGCACCCTTCCATCATCTGCTCTTACCGTCAGCCCCACTCCTCCTCCTCCTCCTCCTTACACTCCACCTCTCCTCATTCCTCCAATGTCTATCACTCGTCTTATTTTCAGCCCATGGACACCATCCCAGACTTCCAGCGTAGCAGCAGCTTCGGGTACCCCTCTGCTCTCTTCTCTCCACACGCACCGCATGCGCCTGGTCTTTTCTCCCAGCCTACTTTTTCACCCCATAGTTTGACCCATAGTTTTCTCATTTTCATTAACGATAGTTTCATCTGACTATAACTCACCCATTTTCAACCTTCTTTTGCATTATTACTTTTCTTTTAAAATCCATTTTGTTGTTTTATTCAGTCTTTCATATTTGAGTTTTTGCCATCCACTCCCAATCCTTGTCTTTCCCGATAGCCCAAACAACCCTGCCCCCTGCCTGCACTACTAACAGGAGTGGAGTTCCAGTTTCCCAGTAGTGCCCACAGTGTCCTTGGCTTTATAGGCATTGTATAGATTACCTCCAGCATACAGTGCTTTTGCTTGGATCCACTTTTCAGTCAGGCTCAGTGCAGAAACAACCCCTCTACCCCATAGGTATCCCATAGTTCTGAAAGGATTAGAAAGGTGTAAGCATTCCATCTGGTGGTAAACAAATCCACCTAGCCTATCAGAGGGGGAAATGGAGCTACTACCATTGCTTATATCTGTCCAGTTCTTTCAGATCTACTTGAAGTGCCTAGGTGGGAGAGGCTATAGAATGTCTCTGGACCGTTCCACATCGTCCCACTCTTCCTCTCTTCTGTTCTTCTACAGGGATCTGAACCGCTCCGACTCAGACTCCTCCCTGTGCCTCTCCCAAATCGGTGATCGTCTGTCTGCCTACAGCTCCAAGGGCCACCCGGTGAAACCCACCTCCTTCCTGTATGGCCCCCCTGTCCGCTCCGCCTCAGACGAGCCCGCCCTGAATGCCCACACCCCTAACGGAGGGAACCGTGTCCACGAGGGAGGAGCCCATGCCGAGCCAGTCCCAGAGAGCCCCATCCTGATGAAGAAGGTGTACAGCATCGAGAAGTCAGCCAGCCTGGGAGAGATGGATGTTGGCCTCGTCGGTATGTCCATGTCAGAGTCCTCCTGCTCCCTCAGCCTCAACTCCACCGACGTCGACACCCCCTCCCCCACGGGGGGTCAGCCTGGGGTCGCAGGGGCCAAGGGCAGCAGCCGCATCCCTCAGCTCTCCTCCAAGAAGAGCCCTCTGGAAGAAGACAGCGGCTCCACGGGAGAAGACACAGATTCCGTCGCCAGCCGCAAGAAACACACCTTCAAGATCTTCAAAAAACAGAGGAAATAATGAGGAAGGCTACTAAAGACTATTAAAGAGGTCAAAGGTGTTTCACTTGTTATTATTTCTGTTTTGGAGAAGTTGTTTTGGGTAGTTCACTGGTCACAAGCGATGGCACAAATCTTTGCCTTTACGGTTTTGTAGGTACTTTCTCTGAGGAACTGTGGGAGCAACCAGCTATTCGATTATATGATTTTTATCCTGATGATGTTGGCAATGGATGGTATTGTATAGTGGAATGTAACGCACTATTTATTTAGCAGGAAAGTGTGCCAGTCTCTGAGGGAAAGAAGTCTCCTGGGTGGATGTGTTCTGTTTTACTTCAACCTGTGTCCGTTTGCATGTCTTCACCTTTGTTGGACTGAAATTCTCTGAATGCTCTTCGGTGTTTGCTTGGTTCTTGTCCCCATTCTGCTTAGACAACACTTAAAAACTCTGCTGTTTCTTGTCGTTAATCCCCAACCACCTCCTTGTTATGTGTCAGATGGACTTTGAGCACTTAATGGCAGTCAGTGTTGGTCAATGGTGGGGAGGGGGGGGGGCGCTAAAAAGGGCTGAACAATACTTGCAAAAACCTCGAGTCAATTGTGCTAAAACAAAATCTAGCAGTCAATGTTGGCAGAACTCTTCCAGTACAACTGCAGACACCGCAACACACACACGGGAAAAACATTTCCCTGGGATGGTGCACCTTTAGAAGTAGAAGTGATAACTTGATTTAAACCCCTTGAAGACCCCAGCACATACAAAGCTGCAGCAAAATAAGTAGCCTGTGTAACAGAGACAGAAGTAATTGTCCGAGATCTAAGTTCCCTAATAGAGGGGAAAGTTATTAAAAGGACTACTTTAACTATATGAATTTCATATCAATGTAAAATGTTTATCGAAGTAAACATCTACATTTGCCAATCATATCAATCTACTTTGTGATTTAAAGAGAGATCACGTGAATCATTATGAGTGCTGGAGGCAGATGTTGGAGATGCTAATCTTTTGTGCCAAAACAAAGACTCTGGTCCAGTGGCCTTTATTCTTGTCATCAACTATATGTGTGCTGTCTGTTGTACGTTAGAGGCAGCGTTAGATTGGGTAGCACTGCCTTCCGTTTTTAATCTGGGGACTCCGAACAAAAATAAGGTGATCGATTTGACATTGTCACCCACAACATTTCAAGCAGGGAGTTTCAGGCAGCATTTGTATTTCGAAGACTCCCAAGTTGTGTGTAGAGAATTTTGGAGAAGGTGTTTGCTGCTGTTGCTTGTACTGTAGATTACCCTGATCACCTATATTCACATTATACAGCTCCAAAGTCAAGTACACAATAACAGTAATGGTATCTATCGGTCACAATTATAAACTCACTTGCCATGAATTGTTTTGTTTGAGCAAAAATGGTTTAGAAAAGGATGTCACGATGCATTCGGGTAGTAGGGACTCTCCTATAACTTCCTAAGCAATGAACCTGCTCGACTGCTCCTGAATCTGTGTAACAACCAAAGCAGTGCTGAAAACAACACCTTCGCCACCCCACTGGAGGCCTCTCACAGTGTGGTTGATGGGATGGATGAAAAAGAAATGCCATTTTCTTTCATTGATCAGTTGAAAACATGGACTTCCTGTTGGTACCTTTTTAAGGTGCCATTTGCACCTCTTCTGCACGATGAAGCTGTAATGTGGAGTATGATGTCTATCAGTGAGTGTCTGCTGTCAGTATACTGCACTGACTTGTATTGATGCATGACGGCTGCTGTATTAACTAACATCTGTAATGGGCTTGAGGCGGAGATCAACTAGAGGGTTCTTGACTCTCCGTCCACACCTACTTAAACCCCAACTTCTCATTTTGAGCTTCTATTTATGAATACATATTTGTACAGAGAAAAATAATAATTTTTGCATCTTCAGTGACGTTCTCTCTAGACTTTTATGGCACTCCTGCATGATAGCAATAAACTCTTTTGAATGAAAGACGTGGCCTTTGTTTTGGGGATGGTGACACCAACACGCATAACAGTAGCAAGGTATGAGCTGTTATCACAGGTTTCCTGGAGTAATTGGCACTTCATAATGAACAGAAATGACACAATGGGATTTTTACATTTATCATATGTGTTGTTGTTTTTTTAAATTTCTTATCCCTCTAGTTCACAGTAAACCACAAGCGCAATATGTATTAAATGTGTGAACATTTTTGAATTCCGTAACAAATTCAGAGGGAATTTAGTGGAGTTGACTGCACCCATCTCTCAAATAATCCATCAATCTATTGGTCACATGATGCGTCTGATTGCGCAGCGCTAACCGGTGGAGCGGTGTGTGTGCATTTATTCCAATATTTACGTAAGCACTTGTTTCACTTGTGGACAAAGCAGGATGCAGTGGTGGAAAAAGTACCCAACAGTCATACTTGAGTAAAAGTAAAGATACCTTAAAAGATTACTCAAGTAAAAGTGAAAGTCACCCAGTAAAATACTACTTGAGTAAAAGTCTAAAAGTATTTCGTTTTAAATATACTTAAGGATCAAAAGTCAATGTAATTGCTAAAATATACTTAAGTATCAAAAGTAAAAGTATAAATAATTTCAAATTCCTTATATAAAGCAAACCAGACGGCAACATTTTCTTGTTTTTTATTTATTTACGGATAGCCAGGAGCATGCTCCTACACTTAGACATAATTTACAAACAAATCTTTAGTGAGTCTGCCAGATCAGGGGCAGTAGGGATGACCAGGGATGTTCTCTTGATAAGTGTTTAAATTAGACAATTTTCCTGTCCTGCTAAGCATTCAAAATGTAACGAGTACTTTTGGGTGTCAGAGAAAAAAGTACAATATTTTCTTTGGGAATGTAGTGAAGTAAAAGTAGTCAAAAATATAAATAGAGAAGTAAAGTACAGATACCCCAAAAAAACGACTTAAGTAGTACTTTAAAGTATTTTTACTTAAGTACTTTACACCACTGGCAGGATGTTAGTCCGGGTTCTCTTCATTGAAACTTTTTCTCAGGTTTCTTCCATTTACATTAACATTACATTTACGTCATTTAGCAGACGCTCTTATCCAGAGCGACTTACAAATAGGTGCATTCACCTTATAGCCAGTGGGATAACCCCTTTTTTTTTT
This sequence comes from Coregonus lavaretus, assembly GCF_964263955.1. Classification (NCBI taxonomy): domain Eukaryota; kingdom Metazoa; phylum Chordata; class Actinopteri; order Salmoniformes; family Salmonidae; genus Coregonus; species Coregonus lavaretus. The sequence goes on along the minus strand of NC_140017.1, from coordinate 35,150,763 downwards.
TTTTTTTTTTTGGGTGGGGGTGGGTTGGAGTAAGGGGGGGGGGGGGTAGAAGGATTACTTTATCCTATCCCAGGTATTCCTTAAAGAGGTGGGGTTTAAAATGTCTCCGGAAGGTGGTGAGTGACTCCGCTGTCCTGGCGTCGTGAGGGAGCTTGTTCCACCATTGGGGTGCCAGAGCAGCGAACAGTTTTGACTGGGCTGAGCGGGAACTGTGCTCCCGCAGAGGTAGGGGAGCCAGCAGGCCAGAGGTGGATGAACGCAGTGCCCTCGTTTGGATGTAGGGACTGATCAGAGCCTGAAGGTACGGAGGTGCCGTTCCCCTCACAGCTCCGTAGGCAAGCACCATGGTCTTGTAGCAGATGCGAGCTTCAACTGGAAGCCAGTGGAGTGTGCGGAGGAGCGGGGTGACGTGAGAGAACTTGGGAAGGTTGAACACCAGACGGGCTGCGGCATTCTGGATGAGTTGTAGGGGTTTAATGGCACAGGCAGGGAGCCCAGCCAACAGCGAGTTGCAGTAATCCAGACGGGAGATGACAAGTGCCTGGATTAGGACCTGTGCCGCTTCCTGTGTAAGGCAGGGTCGTACTCTCCGAATGTTGTAGAGCATGAACCTACAGGATCGGGTCACCGCCTTGATGTTAGCGGAGAACGACAGGGTGTTGTCCAGGGTCACGCCAAGGCTCTTCGCACTCTGGGAGGAGGACACAACGGAGTTGTCAACCGTGATGGCGAGATCATGGAACAGGCAGTCCTTCCCCGGGAGGAAGAGCAGCTCCGTCTTGCCAAGGTTCAGCTTGAGGTGGTGATCCGTCATCCATACTGATATGTCTGACAGACATGCAGAGATGCGATTCGCCACCTGGTTATCAGAAGGGGGAAAGGAGAAGATTAGTTGTGTGTCGTCAGCGTAGCAATGATAGGAGAGGCCATGTGAGGATATGTGACAGGTGACTTGGTGTATAGCGAGAATAGGAGAGGGCCTAGAAC